>NC_137468.1:19852145-20452145 GCF_964235325.1 Thermobia domestica | reverse complement strand
ATTTGACACCGGACGTGGAGGCAACGGGGTCAGACACCTATGGTTTTTAGCTGTCTCGTGTGAGGAATGAGCCATTTCTGTAAAAGATGTTGACATTTGATGAGAAGTAGTTTCTGTACGAAGCTCGTTAACTCCGTCGTCATTAGTTAGCATCCCGTGAACTGGATCCGAAAAGGAGAAAGCCATTATTGCACTAGACGAAGGTCTTCCTATGTTGTTGGCGGACTGTTCGTGGGATCGTGCATCGGGAACTTCTACCAGCTTGTCATAGCATTCATGCAAGATTATACTCTTAGCAATTGAGCTATGTTCAAGAAAAAACTCTTAACTCCAGTGAGTCACAAAAGGGTCATCCTATTACACGACAACAATAAGATCCACGTGGCTAGGATGACGTGGAACAAAGAACTACGCCTAGGATGAGAAAAACTATAGCATCTGACATATTCCTGGAACATTGCGCTGTCAAATTATTGGACAATAACGTTAGAGGTTGAGATTAAAATTCCTAGTAGAGGTGCCAAATAGACTTGGCATTTTTTTTGCTTCACGGTCGACCAAGTTATAACGCGACAGAATTCATTGCCTTCCACATTGTTGGGAGAGTGTCATCGATGGTGATGTGTATTATTGTTGATCTTCCAGGTACATCTTAATAGACAAATCGATGTTCGAAGCCGATGGGTAAAAACGAAACAGATCTTACTTCATTACATTTATACTATTTCAAATTAGCTTGGTTAACTATATCGGAATTCTATCTTCTTTAGCCTAACCGGCATAACCGAGGGACGTAAAACTTACAGATTTCATTTCATTTTTACTTAGGACTTTAAATTGTTGTTTAATAACTCTATCTTATAGGCATTGCTCAATACACTTCTATCAAATATAACGCTCCTTTTATGTATCTAGTAATTTGGAGCTTAGATTATTCTTCTGTGGATGATATAAAAACACTAAATCTCCGGCTTGCATTTTAATGGGCTGTCGTTATAGACTTGGTTGTTTCTTTATTTTTCTGATATTCTTTTGTTAAAGCTTCACACACTGCCTTCCAAATAATTTTAAAATCTCGTACGTATGGCTCGTTACATTCGGGAAAGTAGTTACTAAGTTAAACATAGTAATATACTTTGTACTATTTATTGTTGTACGTTTAGAAACATTGTAAACATATGCAAATAATATATTGTGGTAACGTCTTAGCATAGATAAACATTTAATTTGAAGCGGTTATAACGTTTATTACCTGCCCGAATAATAGCGCTCGATGATGAATGATGAGACTATTCTATTCTTAAGACTATTCAATCTTCTATTGAATCTTCTATTCCACATTTGGTCTAGTCTTAAGACTATTCAAACATTACATTTTCAATTTAGGTTGGGCATAAGTGATTTTTCTATAAGTCATAACTTCCTTAGGTGACATGTATTCCGAAAGTAGATTACCTAGGGTTGCTTTACGTACTCTAGGTTCACGCGTGTTTTGCAATTTAACTCAAATTAGTGACTGACTAAATTGTTCTAGAACACTAGTTCGTAGTAGTTAGTATTACAGGTCTCTTGGAACAGATCGCAGAACATCCATCCAACACAATGCCAGTAAGAATATCCTCAGTGGTATTTGATTCATAAAGCTCTGAGAGTTTCCCTAGATATGTTAAAACACTAACAGGTATGAAAGGAAATATTCCCATATGAGCAAAGTAATATACTTCTTTTATTTTAGCGTAAGTATGCTTAAACATTACACGCCCTTAATATAATTGGGAGTTATGCGTTTCCTCCAGAATAGTATAGAGAACAGTACTACAAAATTCTATGTTTTTTTTTACATATTTGAGTACAGTGTTTTGTTTTATTTCACGACTGTTGGGATTTTGTATTTTCTTTCTAACTCGTGTTACATACTGACTTTCTTCTAGGTACTTTCTTACATATGCTTTATTTTCTAACTGAAGAACGTTTACTGTAGTTTTCTTCTGACACTTTTGAGTTGCTTCATTCCTGTCTTGACTGCTCCCCTCTATTCGTTTCTTGACTCCAGTAGTCCTTGTCCACATTTACTCCAAATTTGTAATTTTGTTCGTAAGCAAGAAAGTATTTCTTCGGCATGAGTTTCAGTATAAATTTCCTTTCTATTTTCGAAGGACAGGCGTTACCTTCATAACTGTTCGTGGAATGAAAGGCGGCATTAATTATGTCATCTAAACTACCAAATATTCTGCGTTTTAACCCTGAGAATACAGAGTCTACGAGTAGCTGATAAATACATGGAGTAATCAATAAACTCATTGATACACGGTGAAAGCGAATTCACATGCATTGGAGAGGAACTCAGTTTCCTTCAGATCTGACCTCTCTGAAGTTCTCCGATTTGCAGTCAGTCAGTTGACAAAATTCGTAATACCTTCTTTGAATCGGATGTAAGTAAGTTAATATAGGATTGTTCAGTGATATATAGTCGATAGTTTTACGCCAGGATTCCGTAGCAGTATGGTTCCGTAGACTGACGAATAATTATAATAGTATATTTATCTCTTCCTCCAAGATTACGTTCTATTTTTGGGACTCTGTATATGGGAACCGCAATCTTTCGTATATAACTATCTGTAATGCTTGTTAATTTTTAATAACCCAAAGACATAGTATATCTATATTCTAATAGCAAATTAGGCACTTTGCCCCTTTGTTCTGATGTAAGAGTGTGCCCCATATTTATTTTTGTTTATTTATTTATTTATTGAACAAATTCCAAGATACAGCATAACTATGCCATTTTACACAGGGAAATTTGAACAAAGGAAATAAATAAAGCTTCAATAAGAATACAGAACAGTGTAATAAAAGAGTGTAAAAGTAATATTCGTCAGTCAAACCTCGTTTAATTGCTCTATCAAACCCGGGTAACTTCCACACACGTAAAATAACTTGTGTCACAATTTGTGTTTTGTCTTTTCTCCGTGCAACCAGAAATTCATCAATAATCCTCTATCCCATTCCGGCCTCTCTCTACTAATTTTTCTGGTCCAAAGAAAGGTAATACTTTTTCTATTAATTTACTAAATATTTCCCTTCCCATTTTAAGTGTATGCAGCTGCTTCTTCCAGATCCTGTTTCAGTCATTGTTGCCTTCTCACTGGTGTATTGTCTGGTGCAGCTTCCTCCATCCTAACCGATACTTTTGGTGCTTTGAGTTTTGCCAATTTATTCTACTCTACTGTTGTGTAATATCGTCCTCCTTCCCATGGACGGACGGGCATTTTCAATATAATCGATTGTTTAATTTGCTTCTCCTTTTGCTCTTCTCCCTCAGTTTTTCCAACATCTTCTTGAGTTTCATAGTTCCGATCGATATTTCATTAACATATAAATAACGATAAAGATCTAATTTTCTGTGTACTCGCTGCTGACCGAAGTAATCAAGTATTAGAGCCTGATCATAAGAGAGGTATGTCACCCAGTTCAGAATTAACGGCTGCAATGAGTCTAGTCCCAGGGGCTGGCGATTCTATTTGAGACCAATAGAGCGGTTTCCTTCATATATGTATTATCAATATTGTAAAAATTTGTTGGCATTTTTCATAATTTAACTTGCAGCTATTAAATTGCATCATATAATTTCAGTTATTCATACATATATATATTCAACCTATTAACCTTGTAGAACCCATATATTTATAAACTACATTTAATATGGTACCCACACTTTCATGACAATCATATACTTTCATCGTATAATTTTTATGCTTTTCCTATACTTTGTATTTCAGACTACAGCAACCACATATCTACAAAAACACATACAGTCGGTAATTAAAATTCTCATGCTCCACACGTTCCATATTATATATTTAAAAAAGCTATCTTGAAAAATTGTTTTCAAACGCCTGCCTTAAAACATACGACGCATGAAAAGCTTATAAAATTTTAATTCACATACATTTTGCGTGTGTCGTTTCGATCAGAAAATATATACGTATATCGGAAAATCGACTCCGTGTATCATTATTTCGACAACTAGTAGCTGGTAACTACAGCAACTGGTAGACAACTAGTATTCTGGCGGGGTCCTGGGTTCATAACCAAACAACAAGAAACTTGCAGGATATTTGGTCCCTCCTTGTACGTACATATTGATACCAAAAATAACGTGCGGTAGCCATCTTCCCCAATCCGTTGATGTTCTTGTACGTAAAACGTAAGACAATCTTGTATGATTTTATTCGTCCGCTCTAGTAGTCCTATTGAAGCATTATTATATGTACTTATTTCTAGTATGTACTTATTTCTTCCTTCTCTGCTTGGGCGGGGCCCTAGCTCGTCATATATCCATGTTGTTGCTATCTCTCCCAGTTCGGCTTGTAAGAGTTCGGCTTGCTTTTTTAGTGGTAATTTATTTAGATGTTGGCAATCTGTACACGTGTGTATCTTTGAGCTAGATAATTATTCAGATATGGCATATAAAAGTTCTTGATAGCGGTTTTGATTTTGAAAAAAGAAAATGCGGATTGGTCGCCTGGCGGTGGAAGGTTGTGAACCCCAAATTAGCTAAGAACTTCTGTATGCATAAAAGATGTAGTAATCCATAATCGGGGGGGGGGGGCTTTGTTTTCGATATAAAATGCCGTTCTTAGAACAAAGAAATCTTGCTGATCTGACTGTGGAGATCTTTTCCGGCTCCCTTCCCTCTAAAACGGAAATGATGTCTTTGTAATGTTCGTCCTTGCGTTGCTCTCTTGCGATATGCCGATGTTCGGTCATTTCCTGTTTCTACGGTATTAACTTAAAAGCTGTTTGATTTAAAAGCATAATAGTCTTCCTCTTTTTCTTCGTCATTTTCTTCTTTTTCGCCTTCTTTCTTAATATCTTATATATTATATCTGCTAGGTCTTTGGATCCAGGCAAATATTGATGTCAAAATCATCATCAGCTAGAAATAACTTTTATCTTGTGTATTTTCCGACTTTGTCCGGCATATTGCGCACACCAAAATTTGATCTGTCGTAGCCTGCTGATTGTTTTTCGCGGTGTTATTGTTATTTCTCCTCCTGTTTCCCTGTTTCCTATTTCTCGGATGGCTTTTATAATTCGTTTGGGCTATCACCAGCGACAATTCTGTCATTTCATTGGCCAAGCTGGAGAGGTCGCTTTATGGAGGATTTTGCTCTTGGTGGGGAATGGTCTTAGGTTCCTGGTTTGGGGTTTGAAATTATTGAGGGTCGGGTAGAGGAATTGCCATGGAATTATTTTTTTGTTGTTGATATCCAGGTATATAGTTGCTCATTGGTTGTGTAACATGTTGCATTTGTAGGATAGGTATGATGATATAACTGTTGACCAGGATATATTGACTTTGGCTCGGTTGATAGGCCATAGGATGTACTATGCAGGTTAGGTATATTTTTTCTGGCCGTATAACATATCTAATTTTTGTGATAGCTCTGCGTGTTCTCTTTTCCTTCTAAGGTCATTAGCGGCTTCGAGTGTCTTTGATTTATTCTGTAGCGCTTCTACCGTTTCAATCCTTTCTAATGCTATCTTATTAAGGAAATCCCTCTGGAAACCCAAAGATAATTGGTGGGTCTTTTGTTCTTCAGTCGCTTCCGGTAATATTGTCTTTTTGCTCGAAGTTTACGTAAAAAGTACAAGCCTATTGGCCCGTCCATTCCCTGTTGTATCTCGAACAATTCCTCTTCTGCTTTATGCTATGGGAAGTTTGGCCTACATAAAGCTATTAACTTAGATTTCAGATTTAATATGTCATTGTATCAAATTGATTTTGATGTTTAAGCTGTACTACGAGATCTAGTGCCGTGTCTTCGTTAAGTGGGGCATATTAAAGAATAAATTGGATGCACCCTCTGTTATATTTGTGTTATTCTGTCCTGACCTATATGTCTGTTTACCCGATCTAGTTCACGGCATAGATCGCACTTAAGGAAATGAAGAGAGAAAATCTTGATAACTAAAGTTAGAATTTTGATAGCAAAACTTAGATAAAATAGATTCTGATACTGACCTTGTGCTGCTTGTTAAAAAGTTAATAAAAAGAGCACCCCGTACAAAACTCCGGTGCCTATCACCATGTAATGATTTTTGTAGAGTCAATAATGGAAACAGATTTATTCCTTCACCAATTTATTATAAAATTTGATAAATACAAAATGTCTTTGATTACAAAGAGAACAATACTGTTTTCTCGTTAATGTCCAAGTAGAGGAGTATAGTTGTTTTGCACGGTGTTCCTTCTCTCAAGGCAGTCTCCAAGGCACCTGCCGGTTCAGTGAGTTTGGAAGGATAGCCCCTCAGCTCAAGGCAGCTTAGCAAGGCTTGATTGTTGAGAGGATCCCTAGTACAGTGCGACCTCGGGAAGGATGCGTGTACCCCTAATCCAGTGCGACATCAGGGCGATATATTTGATTTGATCATTTGGACGACTGATGCTGGGTCCCTCGGCGTTCCTCCTTTTATTTGTCTTCCTCGGGTCCTTCGGAGAAGTCCGTCTGCTTTCGGCGTTCCTCGCTGTCTTCCGTGTTGTCTTGCTGTCTGCTAGGTTGTTTATAAATAGTAGCACGTGTTGAGTTGAACTATGCGTCTGTCGTGATGTCGGGATCCTTGCAATATACGAGGATCACACAGTATTTTTTGAGATACAAAAAACAACAAAGAGTGAGATACAAATGGGTATATTTATGTTCAAAGTAATTCCCACCTAAAACTTTTGTAACCGAAGCTTCCACAACTGAAAGGCTTTTAGTCAGTCATATTCATGACTAGAAAAAACTCAAGCATGACCTCGTCGATCTCCTGCTCCGTCGTGAAACATCAACCACATAAATGCTTTTCTAGATTAAAGAACAATAAGACAATATATATGGCCAAATCCGGATGTGGAATGACTTTCACCTTATATTCACGTAAAAAGTCAACTGTTTCTTTTGCTGTGTGTGATGGACACAAGTCTCTTGACAGCCCATAATTTTTGGGATTGGGTCACATTTGTGAATCCAGAGACGTTTTTCTGGAGATGGTAGTAGGAAGATCGAAAAATGGAATGTAGGTTTCATCACCTGTTACGATTACAGACAGAAAAAAATGACCTCCATTATTTAAGACTTCTAACGTTTCCCGCTCGCTCTTCCTTTTGGAAATCGTTCAGCGTATGAAGCATCCAAAGACTAACAATTTTGTATTCGTTTGGTGATGATCATGTAAAATTGAATAGACTGTTACGGATCCAATACCAAGGGTTGCCTCTATCACTTGATAGATGCATCTTGGATCTTCCTCTATCATACGTCACCCTAACCGAATGTTGTCAACAGTCACTGAACAACAGGGCCTACCACCACGTGCATTCATCACCAAGCGATATCCGCCCTCTTTTAAATTCACTATATACCAGCGAAGCACGGTGGACTGTGATGGACTTTCATCACCAAATGCGTGTTACAACCGTTCAAGACGTTGTTGTTTACATAAACTAGCTTTCAAATAGCAGTAGATCATCGCGCACACATGTTGTCTGGAGAACACCATATTTCGCTAACAACTCGTCTATGACGAAACCATTCCACACCCGTAGCTATGTTGGAAGTTTGACGTAGATTGGTAGGGTGTTGTTCGAGAGACCAAAAGTCAGAAACATAAGGATTTTCAATTTTATAATAATATATGGGTATTTTACATTAAAAAATGTGACTTCCTTAAGCCGACATGAGAAATCAATATTTCAGAAAGTGGCAACATTGCAAATTGCCTTGCAGACATTAGAATAATTCTACGAAAACAACGAGCAGTTGCATTTATTGATACGCTTTGTCTATTATTATCGATTTTAGCTGCAAACTGGAAAGAATTAATATAACTATTTGATAGACTGATAGATCTAATCTATACTTCCTTATTTGTGATGTTGATACACAATGTAATTTGTGTCTCTAGTTTACGACATGAAAGATCGACAAATATGTATTTTAATATGATAATTTGATTGATAAGTATTTTAATATTATACATATATGACGAATGCAAGTGTGTGAAATTCTACGAATTTTTTAATTAAAAATAATGTAGTGCGTAATATGTTATTCCGTCTATAAATAACGTAAGTTTAGTACTCAGGATTTGTACGGATTAATACCAACGGTATTCAGCAAGTAAAATAGCCACCGTTCTGACTACGCTCACCGTTATCGTATTTGCAAAAAAAAGGTGCTATATAAGTGTAGGGATCAATGAATTATTTCCTTTTTGACATTTGTTACTTTCCCAGTTCGAACGTAACATAGGGAAATGGAAGAACATATCGTGCATGTTCTTTAGTAAATAATACGCTTCGGTCCCCTATAAGTCACTAATTAAAAAAAGACATTTCGAAGAATCCCTTTATGCTGGCCATTAAATCCATTTGAACGTTTTCTGAATTTGATGGAAGATAAAAAGAGTACTAATTAGCAAAATGGATTTCGTTTCTCTCTAATGGAAGTTGAATTGCTCTGTTTTTATGGAATCTAAAACAAACAAAATATCGATGATACTGTGTTATTTCTTTCAGTTGGTTTCTGAAACCTAGAAGAGTATTCAGGTTTATTAAGTTACCGGCAGTATTATGTTTCCTCATAACTTGTTTTCAACTGTGAGTACTCAAATGATTACTAATATAATGTAGAGTTAAGTTAAAGTTAGGATATCACTGAGTTTTATATTAAAAGATGATTTCAACAAAACAACAGCTGCATTTTTTATCCTTATCTAACGGGAAAAAGAAGAAACATTAGATTTATGTATAGAATTGTCAATTGTTAATATAATTCTATACTCCCTAAGCGGAAGATGATTGCTTGGTTCTTAATGATAAGTAACGAAATTGAGATTCCATTAATAGGATTGACTTAAAAAGGAGATATAAATTATAATATATATTTATAATAATAATAATAATAATAATAATAATAATAATAATAATAATAATAATAATAATAATAATAATAATAATAGTAATAATAATAATAATAATAATAATAATAATAATAATATGAATAATAATAATTCTTGCATTCTTCTGTTAATATTGTACGGGTTTGGCTCTTAGTGTTTCTTTCGGGACGTGCGCTACATGAGACGTGAACTTAAAGTTTGAGTTGGAACCTCACTGACCTTAATATACGGAAATCGAACTCGAGATCCAGTGCAACAAATATGGAATCGTTCGCTAACAGATTGAAACAGAGATCTATATATTGTTCTAAAATATTAAGACCCTTCATCTCATGCTTAAATAGGTACCAATTGTTGGACAAATTTACGGTACGGTGTAGGAAGAATAAACTAGTAAAAATACACTGAATATTATTTTAAATCTACAGATGGAAACATAAAAGGAAGTGATGGGAAATGTATTAACTCACGTCGTTTTTATGACGGAATTGATAATTTGCCCCGTAAATTTTACATATTTTTCATACTTACGTGTGCTAAGACTATCACATGTGTCTTACAAAGTAAGTACAACATTGAACATGGAATTGATAAAAAAATGAACATATAATGATAACAAATATTTCAAAAGTTATTAAAAGAGATGTGACAAGTTTCTGGCATATTTGAATGTTTAAACTTCCAATGTGTTTGATAATGCTCAATATTAGCGTTGCTTCGTATACGATTACAAACATTTTTTTTTAAGCACAAGGTATATGATATTTTAATCAAAAGAAATGTCATTCTATTATAACTGGATTTTTGTTCAGCGTTACTTTAGCAGTGATGCTGTATAAAATGTGGCCCTACAGATTAACGTGGAATCTCAAATACACGAGCTTTTTCTGGGCATTGAACCAGGGTCCCCAACGTAAAAGGAGGTGCGGTAACAACTTAGCAAACAAGAATATTTGTTCCTAGGTAAGTGAGCATATATATGAAAAGTCTAAGATTTCATCATAGGACTGAATATTCCTACTTTATATATTAATTTATAATAGCTTAAATTCGATAATAATGAAATATGTTACATTATTATACATGGAAGCATTACAGATAACATAGTGGATGTTATTATTAGAATTTCATGTAACTTATGACTATGTTAACACTTCGAAAATGAAAATAAAAAATATAGTTATCTATTTATCTTTCTACGTATATATATATATATAGAGAGAGAGAGAGTATGCACCAACCTGGAATTGTAGGCTGTCGCTATTGTAGGCTGTAGAAGATATGCGAGAATGAAATTTAGTGGCGTGTAGCTCCGGAAGTATGGGACAAACTGTAGTGGGTTCCAGCCTTCCCTTACGAATTAGTACCAGATATACAAGTTTCAGAATCCAGCGGTTCTCCGCAACAATTTTATAAAGGTAATTGGTGAGAACTTCAAGTTATATGCTCGTATCCTAAGTCACCCGAAAATGATTTTTGCCTGAGTACAAACATGTAGTTGTAGATAGCGCACATATTAGCACTTAAGTGACTTTTTGATCCGACCACGGTAGTTCCAGCCATGGACTTTCATTTTTCCATGTTTTCGACAGCCAGTAACTCATAAAGGTACCATTTGTGCACCCATGTTAGTCTTTACTTTTTGTCTTCTCATGGTGTCAGGAATCACCTCTCAAATGTTGCCGGTGTTGTTTTGAGAAATCTTATAAGATATATATATATATATATATACATTCTCACGGCAATGTCAAGGCTCTATATTTGTCTTTTACATTTAAAATTGCAACCGGGTGTTTCTGGCTGCTGTATTCGGTAGCCCGATCATCACCCTTGTTCTTCGCGCGCAGAGTCATTCGAGGAACTGAAAACGCACTCTGTACACAAACAGTTTATGGTTGTGAACGCGGAAAACCTGGTACTTCTGCTTGTCAAGGTCAAAACGTGAGAGAAAGAAGAATGTGTAGAATGTAAAGAGGGTGCAACAGTGACTGATACTTGTAAGAACCATATTCATTTGTAGTTCGTGCACACTCCGCCTGTAGCGCTACTGTGGCACAACGTATATTGTAACTGTATAACTATTGTACACCGCTAGTAGGTCTATTGGCGTTAGTGACGACCGAAACTATGTTGTCAGCTCTGACTGCGATAAGGCACAGCTGTGATGCTTTTGCTTTTCTTTTTTCTCCTTTGTCATTTGTGAGACGCCAAACATGTTGTTTTTGCTCAACGGGTTCCTGCGGAGCAAAGTATTTAAGAAGTTGATTACATATTCTTGTTTACGATAGAAATATGATAAGTAAGTTGAATTATGGTACTGTTTTAAATTGGTTAACTATGGGTAAAAGATGCGAAAATAAAGCTGTAATTGTAAATGTATCTTAGTCGAGGACGTAGCTACTGACAGTGTTGATTACACATTTTCTCCTGGAAGAATTTCGTTACACTAGGGGTGAAAAGCAGGCGTCCATTTAGACAGCCTCCCCCCCTTACCTTTTCAGACTCAATCAGAAATGGTCTCAATCGTTTGTACAGAAATGTGCAGGCGAAATTTTCGTTTGTATACAATTAGAGGCGCAGACAGAACGAAAACAAAGTGGGGGCTGTCTGAATGCTAGCCCCTCCACCATTTCGAATTCAATTACAAATTGTCGCAATAGTTTCTACATCGTTTGTACAACAATGTGCAGGCGAAATTTTTGTTTGTATGCAATAATTGTGCCGCCAGAACGAAAACAATGTGGGGGTCTGTCTAAGTGGTAGAACCCACCATGTGCAATTCAATCATATATTGTCGCAATCGTTTGTACATCGTTTGTACAAAAATGTGCAGGCGAAATTTTCGTTTGTACACAATTAGGGGCGCCGCCAGAACGAAAACAAAGTGGTGGCTGCCTGAGTGGAATGCCCCTCCCAACATTTCCAATTCAATTACAAATAGTCGTAATCGTTTTACATTGTTTGTACACAAATGTGCAGGACAAATTTTCGTTTGTATACAATTAGGGGCGCCGCCAGAACGAAAACAAAGTGGGGGTCTGTCTAAGTGGTAGAACCCACCATGTGCAATTCAATCATATATTGTCGCAATCGTTTGTCCATCGTTTGTACAAAAATGTGCAGGCGAAATTTTCGTTTGTACACAATTAGGGGCTTCCCAAGAACGAAAACAAAGTGGGGTCTCTCTGAATGGTAACCCTCCACCATTTCCAATTCAATCACAAATTATAGCAATCGTTTGTACATCGTTTTTACAAGAATGTGCATGCGAAATTTTCGTGTGTATAAAATTAGTGGCGCAGCCAGAACAAAAACAAAGTGGGGCCTTTCTAAATGGTAGCCCTCCCATGTTCAATTCAACCACCAACTGTCGCACTTGTTTGCACGTCTTTGTACATAAAAATGCAGCTGAAATTTTCGTTTGCATACAAATGGGGCGTCGCCGAAACAATAACAAAGTATAGACTGCCTAATTCGTAGCACCTCTCCCACGTCTGATTCAAATGAACATTATCTCAATCGTTTGTACATCGATTGTATATTAATGCGCAGGTGAAAATTTTGTTTCTATGCTATCAGGTGCGTTGACAGTAGGAAAAGAAAGGGGAGCTGTCTAA
Source organism: Thermobia domestica (assembly GCF_964235325.1). Taxonomy (NCBI): domain Eukaryota; kingdom Metazoa; phylum Arthropoda; class Insecta; order Zygentoma; family Lepismatidae; genus Thermobia; species Thermobia domestica. Next base: position 20,439,579 of record NC_137468.1, on the reverse strand, counting down.
GTGCTAGCCCCACCAGGTTCGATTGAACCACAAATTGTAGCGATCGTTTATACATCGTTTGTGCAGAAATGTGCAGGTAAAATTTTTGTTTGTACTAAAGAATATACGGATGTAAGTATTTTTAATATTTGACCTAGAATTGAAGAAAAGGGATGGGAATTGTAATTATTGTAATTATGTATATATCTTGGGATTGCTCAAAGTACGAGATATGAAAGTTGTTATTTCGACTTCTGATTTCAAATGTTAAACCAATGTATCGTGTTTTAACAATTTTTGATACTTAACCTAGAAAGTAAGAAAGGCTTCAGTTACGTATTACAGTTTTGGCTGTTTAGCGATCAACGTTGACCGGTTTGAATGACGGTTGCTGAAATTGAAAACGGTACTCCCATGCGCAAAAAATATTGCGCGTATACTGTAACTCACGATTTTTCACAATTATTCCATTTTCCTTATGTTTATGGGTAAACTTCAGTTATTAGTATGTGGAGATAATAGAAAGCAATCCATCTAAGGAGATATTTCCAAAAAATATAATAAAATAATAAAAATATAAGCAAAAAACAAAATTATGTTCGGTTTTGTGTATACTGGCAATAATGTTTTCGAGGGATTTTTTGCAGTAGCACAGCACGATTGCAGAGGGAATAACTTTAGTTGAATCAAGGAACTGGAAAGTGGACTAATATCTTGCATTTATTGGCTTAAATCTAGGGTGTAAATTGTCTACCAAATATAAATTAGCTTCTGTAACCAAGATGTTATACGGAAGTATAGAAACAAAGAGAAAAACTGTTGTCTTAAGTTTGGAAGTGACATGCTCTATAGCCATGAGCATTTATTTGTTAAGAAAAAGACAGGCAACAAAAGGTAGTCTATGTGGTCAAGTGGGTAGAGTAGCGGACTAGTAATTCTTATATTGTTTTGACACCAGATCGAATCCCATGCGATCCCATCCAATTTTTTCTTTAAAAAACATTGTAGAAACTGTATAATTTTTATGTTAACAAGAACCGACACAATATAATAATTAAATAACTTTTTGTTTTTTCTGATGACGTATTTATTTAGAATTAGTGTATGCTGTTGTATAGCTTCTTTTATCATCCTCTTTTCTTGAAAAAAAAATTGTCTCCAATAAAGTACGAAAAATATATATAGACAGAAACAGACATCTTAGTATCAAACGTGATTAATCGTGATGAATTAAACAAGTTTCCCGTTGTTAAAAAAGAAAACTATAGAAGATTATTGAATTTGGTCTTTAGGTTTTTAGCATGCTATATATATTCTTTATAAGACTATACTTTATAAGGGAAGATGTGCGATCATACCCACAAATTTAGCTAGTGAGTGAAAGAAGTTTTCGGCACAAATATTTTACAGGTTTAGGTGCATGAAACACCAATACGCCATGGTCTCGACCTTCGTTTATTCCACATTATTATCCGACATATCATAGCAGGTAAAAAGCAGCATCAATTGGCAAGAAGAACTGCAAGTTGTGGTCTGTTTTCGATCCTCCGGACTCGATCGCCTAGCACGCCCGTCTATACCATGACTCATACGTCTATCATTCAGTGCAGGCACGTATCCAGCTTTTCTTTTCGGAGGGGGCCCAACACGAATTCTCGTAAGCATGTAATTCTAATGTTTCAAAAATATCATTAATAATAATAATAATAATAATAATAATAATAATAATAATAATAATAATAATAATAATAATAATAATAATAATAACAATGCAACAGTTCTGTATTTCTCTTAAACGTTTCTTACTTTTCATTTATGAACCGGTCAAACTGCATTGTAACACAAACGAAATCAAAAAATATTTTCTAGAGACATGTAAGGAAAACTGTCTGCTACGTATATCACATAAAAAAATAGCAAATGGCTATGAGTGTATCGTTCTAATACAGTAATGTTATAAACAAAACGGAAACGAAATTATAATCCCATTTAAAAGTGTGCTTTAATTCCACCTGGTTTCAATGGCATTACGGTATATTCTTACAAGTAACACTCCGATTTTGATAAAATTTGGCAGGTAGATACTACACATAAAATAAACGAAAACATGTATCAATTTTCTGCGGAAAAACGATTTTAGGGGGCAAAAGCCCCCACCCAAAATTTTGAAAATTGACGCCCGAAAGGCAAAAACAAGTGGACCAAAGTGAACGAAATTGTGCACAGATATGGCAGACGTAAAATGAAGGAATACGTGTTTTGTATTTTCCTGGAAAAAACGGTTAGGTGGGGCACAGACTCCTCCAAACCTTTGATCACGAAATATCAAAAGTGCTAGTAACAATATGTCAGATGTGTGTAAAGGACGAAGAATTCCAACGACACTTTGTGTATATACGATACGCAAAAACTAAACGAATACCTGTTTTTTTTTATTTTCTGGCGAAAAAATGGCTTTTGGGGGCAAAAGCCCCCATCCAAAATTTTGAATGTTGATGCCCGAAAGGCAAGAAGAAGTGAATCTAAATGAAAGAAATTGTGCCCAAATATTGTAGACATAAAATGAGGGAATACGGGTTTTGTACTTTCCTGGAAAAAAGAAAAGAAAAACGTTTGGGTGGGACACAGACCCCTCCAAAACTTTGATCGTGAAATATCAAAAGTGCTAATAACAGTATGTCAGAAGTGCTTAAAGGACATGAAGAATTGGAACGACACATTGTGTAGGGACAATACACAAAAAACAAACGAATACGGTTTTTTTTTCTGCGAAAAATGGTTTTAGGGGGAAGAATTCCCCACCCAAAATTTTGAAATTTGAGGCCAAAAAGGCAACAAGAAGTGCACCGAATTGCATGAAATCGTGCACACATATTCTAGACGTAAATTGAGGTAATTGTGTTTCATATTTTCCTGAAAAAAAAAAAAAACGGTTGAGTGGGGCACGGATCTTCTTAGCTGGTTATTACGAAATATCAAAAGTGCAAATAAGTATACGTCAGAAGTTCCTAAAGAGTATGGAGAATTGCAACGAAACTTCGTATAGGGACAATTTGCAAAACAATAAATGAAATGTGTTTTAATTTGTACGGAAAAACAGTGTTGGAGCCTAGAGCCACTCCGAAAAAAAAAATATTACCGTAAAAGTGCAGGAAGGAGTGGACCGAAGCAAATGAAATTGTGTGTAGATATTGTATAGACTGTATGTAAAATAAGAACTTTCGTGTTTTCAAGATGTCCCTATCAATTTTGGCACATCAACAGCAAACAGGAAATTAATCGGCACGTGTTTTTGTTTATGCGGAAAATCATTGTAAGGGTTAAAGTTGCCTCGTGAAATACTATAAAATACGCTATACTGTTTGTGATTGTTGTTGATCTGCCAAATTTGAATAAATCTGATGGAGACACTTGTGAAACAGGAGAGGCTTTATTTATCATATCCAATATCTATAGACAATTTCATTGGCTTCGGTCCACTCCTTCCGACACTCAACACCACGGTCCACTCAACAGTATTTTTCTTTTCAGGAAAATACGAAACACGTATTCCCTCATCTTACCTCTACAACATTTGTGAACAATTTCATTCAGTTCGGTCGATTTCTTCTTCCCTTTCGGGCGTCAAATTTCAAAATTCTAGGTAGGACCTTTTGCCCCCTAAGACAGTTTTTTTCACAGGAAATAAATAAAGCCGTATTTGTTTATTTTTTGCTTATTGTCCTAACACAAAGTTTTGTTCCAATTCTTCATGTAAATTTGGGCACTTCTGACATACTGTTATTAGCACTTTTGTTATTTCATGATCAAAGGTTTGGAGGAGTCTGTGCCCCACCTAACCGTTTTTTCTAGGAAAATACGAAACCCGTATTCCCTCATTTTTCGTCTAAAATATCTATGCACAATTCCATTCACTTCGGTTCACTTTTTCTTACCTTTCAGGTGTCAACTTTCAAAATTTAGGGTGGGGGCTTTTTCCCCTAGAACCGTTTTTTCCGCAGAAAATAAACAAAATCCGTATTCGTTTATTTTTTGCGTATTGTTCATACACAAAGTGTCGTTGCAATTCTTCATGTCCTTTACACACATCTTACATGTTACTAGCACTTTTGATATTTCATGATCAAAGGTTTGGAGGTGTCTGTGCCCCACCTAACCGTTTTTTCCAGGAAAATACAAATTACGTACTCCCTAATTTTACGACTGCAATATCTGTGCACAATTTCGTTCACTTTGGTCCACTTGTTTTTGCCTTTCGGGCGTCAACTTTCAAAATTTTGGGTGAGGGCTTTTGCCCCCTAAAACCGTTTTTCCGCAAAAAATAAAAAAGCACTTATTTGTTTACTTTATGTGTAGTATCTACCTGCCAAATTTTATCAAAATCGGAGTGTTACACTGGGGAAGTGTTACTTGTTAGAATTATAACAACAACGCATTGCCCACAGTTTGAACACTGACTCAAAGTAATCTGATATAAAAGAACCTCAAAAGGAAAAAAGTAGGTTTATTAAAAAGTGTTTGAGGTTTGGAAAGGGACAGCTTCCAGGACCTCACGCTGGATACGTCCCTGAGTCAATGCATTATATTTGTTTCTTGCAAAACATGATTATTAGATGAGTAATATGTAAAATTATATCATAGTTTGACTTTTAATAGGTCTTTCCTTAACACACCCATATTATCCGGCATTCTGCCTGTCTGTTTTATGTCGGATAAACGAAACTCTACTGTATTTCCAAAGATAGCATATACACAGGGGCTAGCGGTCTGCACGGGCCGGAATTTTTAGAACGGACCCTGCCCGTCCCCTTTAATTTATAATCTATAGGCATTAGCGGATTAAGGGCGGAGCCAATGGAGCCCAGGCTTCGGGACCCCAAGCTCAGGGGCACTTTAAAATCCCTCTGTTTAACAGTAAAATATAGTAATCAACTTATATTATAGGCTCCAGATCGATGCTAATTTTTTTCCGCTCGTTACGCTCGCGGTATCGCTAGATTTAAGTCTTTCCATCAGCAGCATTTAACTGTTAATAATGAATGCAATTATTTAATTGTTAATAATGAATTTAACTAAACTAATTATTGTAAACTTGGAGCACATTCAAATATTACAGCATAGTTCTCGGTAGTTCCATAAACCTATGAGGCTGTGGAAGGCAGCAAAGGAAATTTATGCACTGGAACTATTCTTAACATAGGGCCCCCTTAAAATAGTCGGCTCTAGGTCCCCAAAAGCTTAATCCGCCCATGTCTATAAGCAATATTTCACGAAAAGCATGTATTTTTTAACAAATGTGTTTGTCATCAAGTTTTCATAAAGTAGTCCCTTTCTCCTTTAAGCAATTTCAGAGGCCACGGTGTTTCAGTGGTAGAGCGTTCTCCTCTTGTGCATGGAGTCCTTGGTTCGATCTATGCTCGCGCCAAGTGAACCTTGTGCTGGACACTGTGTGCGTGAGTTTTCTCGGGGTTCTCCCGTTTTATCCCACTTTCTTCATTCGACCATTTCATTCATTTCTTATCATCACTGTCTCCTTTAGCCTAGCCGGCATAACGTGGGACGTAAAACTTAAAGGTTTCATTTCAAATCATTTCAATCAAAAAACAGTTGTAGGAAGTATGTAATTTCGAATAAAACAAACTACTATATACAATTCTGAGTATATTATTCTTTTATGAAATTCTCGCGAACCTTATTTCTAAATCGAAGGGTAAGAAGACTAAATTCACTCTCTTATTGTTATAGATCCATTTCAATTGAAGCAGTTGGAATAGTTGGAAAAAATTAAAAAGCCATACCCTATATTCCAGTGTGGCACAATTGGTATAACGCGGCACACTGGTGTGTCTAGCAAAGTGAACAGTGTGACGCAAACTGTTTCCTATTATTTGCAAGAATATTTGTCGAGTTTCTGTTATTTATTATTATTATTATTATTATTATTATTATTATTATTATTATTATTATTATTATTATTATTATTATTATTATTATTATTATTATTATTATTATTATTATTATCAACGATTCTTCCTTGGACAGCTGTCTGTATACGGTTAAGCAACCACAAGTATCACATTGAGGGATAATGCAAAAGTCTATTTGCTTGTATATTCTATGGGGAATAACTGCATCCGTCTAGAAAGCTAGGACTAACAACAAAGGGATCCGATTTTCTGACCGCACACCGCCCCAAATCGTGAGTGCTACAAGTTCTCTTCTACGCCTTAGCACAATAAGGGCTGTTGCGTTAAGGAAGAGAGAGAAACAACTTAATTCCATTGCAGTTATATGCTTATTAAATGTTAACTTATGTTTATAAATTATGTAAATGATCGTATCATTTTCTGTTTATTATTATTATTATTATTATTATTATTATTATTATTATTATTATTATTATTATTATTATTATTATTATTATTATTATTATTATTATACATTTCTTAATAGGTTGATTGCCACGTGTATGGAATTCCATACACATGGCTCTCCTGTGTAGCAGAACGTGATGATTTTCCATACGCAAACAATGTAGATATTCCAAGTTTGTTGTGTTCGTTTTATAGGTGTGTATGTAATTAGATACATATGGCGTAGAAATCAAAATTTAATATCCATGCCACGTATATGCAAAACCATACACAAAGAAATTTATGAACAAAGACATTGAGTTTCAGTTTATCGTCTCGTTCAGCAACGAAGCTATATGAGACTTCGGCCTACTGATTAACGTGGACTCTAAACCACGTGAGCTCTCGCCGGGAATCGAAGCCGTGTCTTCCACGCCAAAGGCGCATGCGCTAACCGCATATCCACTAAGGAGCTCATGAACAGAGACATTTATGGGCTAAAACAAAGGCGAAAACAAAGATGTGTGATGTGATTTTTAGTTTATCGTCCCTTTCAGCAGCGAGGCTATATGAGACGTGGACCTACTGATTAAAGTGGAATCTGAACCACCTGAGCTCCCGCCGGCCGAAAACAAAGAATGTTCATTTCAATGCAAACCTATGTAGGCCTACGGACTTCAATATTCGCCCTCAAACGAAAGTGAAGACTATCCATGATTCGCAGTATTAAACTCTCCCTCACCTCTGTATTCTCCTAACATGTCTCCCAGCGATTACAACATTTTTTGGCGTCTCAATCACTTCTTATGTTAGTAGGATAGCTTTACCTAGAGGCCACTGATTAACCTGGCATTGTATTTTTCACTTTTTTACCTTTGGAATTGACAATCATCGTTTGGACATTTCAGTCGCACCTACCTAATATTAACAATGTTTCTACGATAATTTCGTAACATTGTATTATTTCTTTGTTGATTAGCTTGGTTAGGCTTATTTAAACACTTTTTTTCTTTGCACCGACGTGTAACATCTCTTGGACGAAAATACACTAGCTCTCACTGGAAATCAAATCCAGAACCAATGCACTTGAACCATTTGACCACAACAAGGCACATTTAAAAAGAGGTTTCGATTTTGTTCGGAAAATTGTGATTAGGTGTAACATTAAAAATACATTTAAGAAAGGGTACGGAGCAAACGCACTGTACTTTCTCGCTTGAATTTCTTACACTGACTCGTGTTAGGCTGCAACTATTATTGAAACATTTATTTGGGAAATTGCGAATAAAATAATATTTTGGAAAACTTTGCTAGAAGAAACTTCAGGCCCAAAAGTAAAGTACCCATTGGTCATATTTTGGTTAGAAATAACTTGATCCACATATTAGAATTATTAAGGATATATTTGTATGCGAACTATAAGCAAAAGCGTCTGAGTAATTTCTGAGAAAATCATGAAAAAAGTCACCCCAAGAATAAATTATCCTTTGTGGATCTTTTCAGGACAAACAAGCTATGCTATATTGTTAGTGTTTTCATAAAACATTTATTTATGAAATACGAACACAATCGCCTGAGTCGTTCTTGAGAAAATCGCAGGGTAAAACTTACTGTCAAAAGTATTATACCACTTCTAGATTTTCCGGATGAGGGAATTATACCATATAGCTAGGTTATTTATGTAACATGTATTTATAAAATATGAACAACAAACATCTCCTGAGTTGTTTTTAGGAAGGTCATCGGGAAAAGCTTACCCCCAAAGGTAAACTCTTCTATCTGTAATTTTGACAGTATATCGAATAATTTTTAAGCAAATCGTCGGGAAAAATTTCACTGTCAAAGTAAACTCTATCTTTTGGATTTTTCTTTTCGGAACAAGCGAGTTATGCATATTGTAAGAGTGTTACAGACAATATTTTTACTGAAATTAGAAGAAATTTGTCTCAGTTATTACTGAGAAAATTGTCAAAAAAAAAAATCAACCCTTGAGAAAACCACTTCTTCTGTATGTTAACGGAATAAACGATTTATGCTGTATCTTAGTTTATTAATGAAACATTTCTTTACGAAATATGAACAAAATTGCCTGAGGCATTAATGGGAAAACCATCGGGGGAAAGCTCACCCTAAGAGTAAACTACTCCTTCGAACGAGTTGTCATATTGTTAGGTTATTAATAAGACGTTTATTTATGAAATGTGGTTGAGAAAATTGTGGAAAAAGAACGCATACCATACAGTAAATTACACCATATATATTTTCTCAGAAAAAATATTCATATACGGTGGATATTTGTTAATAAAATGTATATTTATAAAAAGTAAATAAAATCGTCACATCTTTTTTTTCTTGAGAAAATTGAATTATTTTAAATTTTAATCCTTCAGTAAATTACCCTTACTTTTAGGTGTCGAAGGATATAAAATTCGAAAGATAGTATGTTATTAAAACGTTATGTCTAGAATTCGGTCCAGATACGTTGAACAGTATGGCCTCTATTTGAGTGCATGTAAAAGCGTGACGAACCGAGAGACGAATAGATGGACAGACATCGAAAAATAATTTTTTCGATATGTAGGAGCATTGTAGCTTGAATTCATTGAAATCTGGTATTCGGTTTTTATAACTATCACCACACTTTCTTCTTTCGTCGCTCGACTGTGAAAACGAATAGGCCTATACCGACACGTAAGGTGATAATTTGTAAACCCAAAAATTTAATTTGTTATGTTTAATGTGTTGTCACGCTAGAAAAAAAAAGCTTATGCATGTTACATCATTTTATTATCAGTTTTTCACGCTACTGTATAATTCGGTATGATTATAATTAATATCCATGGCATCTTTTGGAAGCATTCGTTTTCCTCACAAATAGAGCTGTTAATTTAGTTTTGTTTAAAGAAAGCATCCTTTATTTCCTTACACAGACTTATGATTGCATTTGTTGCACTTGTGGATATGAAACAAAAGGAGAGAGAGAGAGAGTCAATACTCTAAAAAAAACACACACACTGAAACACTAGAACAGTAATTTAACATCAGCTTTTTTTTCTTCATGACAAGAGCTATCGCTGTGGCTGTGTTCGCCACGCTGTGTGTAAGGCAGCAGGTCGCGCATGTTTTGTTTTTTTACTGTTCCTGACTCACAGACACTCGCAGTGAGTTGAAGTTACTTCTGCTGACGGAGAGGGAATGATTAAGCATATCATACCATAAACTGAAAACAATCGCTATTAGTAATAATACACTAATTCTAAATAAATACGTCATCAGAAAAAACAAAAAGTTATTTCATTAATATATTGTTTCGGTTCTTGTTAACATAAAAATTATACACTTTCTACAATGTTTTTTAAAGAAAAAATTGGATGAGATCGCATGGGATTCGATCTGGTGTCAAAACAATATAAGAATTACTAGTCCGCCACTCTACCCACTTGACCACACAGACTACCTTTTGTTGCCTGTCTTTTTCTTAACAAATAAATGCTCATGAGTATAGAGCATGTCACTTCCAAACTTAAGACAACAGTTTTTCTCTTTGTTTCTATACTTCCGTATAACATCTTGGTTACAGAAGCTAATTTATATTTGGTAGACAATTTAACCCTAGATTTAAGCCAATAAATGCAATATATTAGTCCACTTTCCAGTTCCTTGATTCAACTAAAGTTATTCCCTCTGCAATCGTGCTGTGCTACTGCAAAAAATCTCTCGAAAACATTATTGCCAGTATACACAAAACCGAACATAATTTTGTTTTTTGCTTATATTTTTATTATTTTATTATATTTTTTGGAAATATCTCCTTAGATGGATTGCTTTCTATTATCTCCACATACTAATAACTGAAGTTTACCCATAAACATAAGGAAAATGGAATAATTGCGAAAAATCGTGAGTTACAGTATATGCGCAATATTTTTTGCGCATGGGAGTACCTATTACACTAGTCGACAAAAAATTCCTTTTCTCTGGCACACGGAAGAAAATATCTGATTCTAATAGAACTTTCCACGTAGAATTCGAATCTTCTGCAATCAGTTTTTCCGCTTCATCCTCAGTTTTCCCGTGACAGAGGGATTTTCGGGAAATGTCCCCTCAATTTCCTGTTTCTTTTTTTAATCATTTTCATACCTGTAGCTCGGGTACCTTAGGTATATAAACGCACGAATTATATTGTATGTTAGGTTGATTTATACTTAGTAATCCCAATAAGTTTCATAAGAATAGCATTATTCTTTCTAGGGAAATGAGCATATTTATATAAAAATATGCTATGTGTACTGTTCATTTTCCCATATTCATTAGTGCAGTTAAAATCACATACAACTTCCGCGAAAATTACAATATAAACACGGTTTATATCTCATTGGATTTGAAATAAAACATATTTTCAATGATGTATACACCTTGTCACCATTTTATATCTACTTAATAAATAATACAAAAGAAGAGAGTGGTATCTTCTTAATAAATGAACACTTACTTACTTCAACTAATATGTTTTAGTTGTCGACTTTCTTCTGTGTTTGGCTTCCTGAACCTCTCTTTTCAGTGTCCAACAGTAATCAACTAGCATTTTTAAACTCCACTCTCACTGGTATCTCTTCTCCATGGAGGAAATGTCCTGATGAAAACGTTCCCCATACTCATCACTAACAGCACCAAGGTTTTCAGGAAAGAAATGCAGGTGGCAGTCTAGAAAGTGAACTTTAAGGGACATGCTGCAACCTATTTCTTTGAATGATTGCAGGAAATCACTCACAATTTCACGGTAATTTGGGGCTTTCTTGTTTCCTAAAACATTCTCTGTTAAACATTTGAATGAACACCAAGCTGCTTTCTCAACCAGAGGTAAGAGATCCTCAAATTTTTAGTCACGAATCAAACATCTTATTTGGGAGTCTACAAAAATCCCTAGCGTCAGTAACCCGAGGAAATTTTTTCTTGAGGTAACAAAATCCTACATTACATTTGTCCATTGCCTTAACAAAGAATTTGAAGAGCCCCAACTTTATGTGAAGAGGAGGTAGAATTCACTTATCAGGTCTCACCAGTGAGGAATAAACAGCATTTTTCTGTCGAGGAGTTAATACATACGTTGGCCATTCCTTCTTGACGTAATGTTCCGCTTTGTTCCTGCTGCCCCATTCGCAGAGGAAACAACAATATTTCGTATAACCAAGCTGCAGACCCATTAACAAGGAATGACTTTTTAATCACAGCAAACGGTCCACTTGCATTTCTCATGCTGAATTATTTCTAATACTATTTTGATGTTTTCATAGGTTTCCTTCATATTAGTTGCTATTGTATGGGAGTGTGCCAAAGGCACTGAAAATAATTGTTGCTATTGTACAAAAGGACAGGCATAAAACTCGTTTTGGAATAGTCAATAAACAATCTCTACTATGTACTTATATGCGCATGTCCAAGTGTATCCATCAGAGCACATACATTATTACAATACACTAAATTATTTTCTTGAGAATAATAGTTTTGAAACTCTGTATGAAGGTTTCGAAAAATACACATTTTAGTGTTACGATGGAGCAGATGCCAGCCTTTAAGTCTAGAAGCAAGAAGTTCTGTCTGTATCTTGGAGAGTTTTAAATCCTGTACGAGATCATTTAGTTCACCCTGAGTTATCAGATGGGAATCCCATATAAATGTGCTTCCTACATAAGTAGGACCATCTTTTTCATTTGGAACTTCAGTAGTTGCCTCAAGTACGCAATCCTCATTTAACGTAAGATGAAAAGGAGGTACTGGTACAGCTAATTCTGCACTGTGTGAAACTTGCCTAATTGCTGATGGCAAATTAGGGTACTGTACTGTGTGGTTAGATTTACTGCTTATTTCTTTTATCTGTGTCATACAAAAGTAGCAGTCTGAAGAGTGATCTTTTGTTTCCCTCCAGATCATCAGTACTGATAAGTTCATGTTACGTTCACCATTTGCCTACCCAATCAGACGTTTCACGCAAGTAACACCCAATCAGACGTTTCACGCAAATGAGGAGCAAAATTCTTATCTCGGTCTCCTACACAGCAACCAAAATATAACTGATAATACTTCCTCACAAGTGGAGTAAAACATCGACGTTGCGATTTGAATGTCAGCTTCCCACATACATAACAGAAATTGTCCGGTTGATTTATACACTTCCTCGGCATCTTGTATCCTGTAAGGTATCACACACACATACACACTGGAATCTACGCTCCATCAAATTCCCACAAAATCCTTCTAGAAATTCCCTCATACAAAAATGGTGACATGGTGTACACATCATTGAAAATATGTTTTATTGGAAGTCCAATGAGGTATAAACCGTGATATATTGTAATTTTCGTTTGTTGAAGACCAACCCGACCCGACCCTGATTCGACCCGATTGACCCGACCTGACAATCTGACCCTGTTGACTCGACCCGACAACTCGCCTCGAGCTGACCCTAGTTGACCCGAATGACCCGACCTGAAGTGACCCGAGGTGACCTAACCCGACAACCGACGCGAGTGACCTGATCTTACAATCTAACCAGTTTGAGAGAACTAGAACCTTACCAAGCTGCCACCAGAAAAAAAATGCTGGTCAATTCCTATGCATAAACCATGTTTCGGCTATTTTATTTGTTGTATAATTATCCACCACCACCTCCTCCTCCTCCTCCTCCTCCTCAGTGTTCTGCTATTAATGACAGGCCAGTTTCCGTGAACTATGTAAGAAGCTTCCATTTTTGCGATTTCCCGCTAATATCATCCTCGCAACCCAACATAATGTGCCAACCTACTTATTACAATCTATCAATTGCAACCTTCTTACACACTCTCGCATTCCTGATATCACCCTCTTTACTACATCTCTCAGAATGCAATCCCTTAGCAAGATCGAAACTTGTGATCCGTCCATTTTTTCGCTTCCTTATATAGTCCAATATTGCTCTCGTCTCTTGCATTTTTCAGCATTTCCTAATTCGTTTTCTTCTCTACCCTGCTAACCTTCTCCATTTTCCTCCACATCCAAATTTCCAAGGTTAAAATTTAGGCAATCGACTTCGAAAGTCAAAGTAAAATTTGAAGTTCTGAAGACAACATGATTTACTAGTAAGGAATGTATGTAGAAATCCTTTTACTATTTTTTGCTGTGTAATAAACAAAAATTTCATCACGTTAACATTCCGATTTTTCCATTTAAAAACAGCGTTGCTGTCTGATAGAATCATAAGGAACTAATTGCACTGAAATATCATTCTTTAGGAAATTACCTTTTATTTTTTTCTTTATTAATTTATCTAGAAGATATTTGCAACGTTATATAAAATCAGCGAGTAATTTAGTGCCGAGAAAATCAAATCACTACCGCAGCAATAATAATAATAATAATAATAATAATAATAATAATAATAATAATAATAATAATAATAATAATAATAATAATAATAATAATAATAATAATAATAATAATAATCTTTATTTTAGTGCCGCGAACAGCTTTTGGCAAAAATACAGCACTTGGTATCAGAGTATGCAATGGAATGATGATACTACTAAAAATAAATAATAAGAAATAAAACAATAAAAAGAAGGGTACTAATATAAAACACAATGTAGATAAAAGTCAGCTAAGCAGAATAATTCCTTGTCAACGCAGTAAAAGTTATCAAGTTTTCCATCCATCTAAAACAACAAGAAGCTAAGAACAGCAGTCATAAAATTACATTTGGCTTAATGTTTCTAAACGTCATTGATTAAAAACTATTAGTCAGATCACATAAAACTTTCACATTGCTTAATACAATAAGTCTAAAATGAGCTTAAAGAATGTGTCAATCTTTTTAAAATTTCACATTTCCAATTCAGAGGAACTAAAATCATGGTATTTCTTATGCTATGATTTGGCACCTTAAAACCTATGTTTTGTAAACAATATTCACTGATATAAATGTTATCTAGTATTTTTTGCATGCATGCTCTGTCGAAATTTTTTCGTCTATTCATAAGGCTTTCTATACCCCAATAATCAATCCAATATTCATAACTATGTGAGTAATAGCTCATTTTCATTTTAAAACATAGCAGTCGAATAAAACATTTTTGCACAGATTCAATCTTGTTTGTCAAAGTTTTAGAAATGCTGTTCCAAATTACCGAACCAAATTCTAATTTTGGTCTTACAAGTAATTTATATAGAAATACATACGTTTTATCTCTTTCAAATACAGGCCACTGTTTAAAAATAAAACCTATTATCCTTCTGGCACCTTGTACAATACAATTTATATGATTAGAAAACTTTAACTGACTGTCAAATGTAATACCTAGGTCTTTAATAATGCTTATTTTCTCAATTTGTACACCGTTGACCTCATATTTACTGACATAATATTGAGTTTTATTGGTGTATGTCATAAATTTTGTTTTCTTATCATTAATTTTTAGAAAATTATGTCTACACCACGTGTTTACTGCATTTAAGTCTTGTTGCAGTAAATAATTATCGAACTCATTGTTGACTAGTCTGAACAACTTCATATCGTCAGCATATAGGAGAATTTTAGAGTATTTTATTTTTTCTGTCAGGTCATTTAAAAATAAAGAAAATAAGAGAGGGCCCAAGGGCGACCCTTGTGGTACTCCGTTTTTTACATAGCCTACACTAGAATGTACAGGTCCGATTTTAACTTCGTAAGTTCTGTTTGACAGATAGCTTTCAAACCAACGAGTGTACAAAGGTGATAAACCAATATTTGATAACTTGCTAATGAGATACTTATGACTGACAGAGTCAAAAGCTTTTGATATATCTATGTATATTACATCGACTTGCAATTTATTTTTCAGTGCTTTATAGGTAAAGTCTGCAAAATGAATTAGATTCGTTACAATTGACTTGCCCTTATAAAAACCATGTTGAGACTCATTTAAGATATTTCTTACATTAAAATATATGTGTTTATGGACAATTAGTTCAAATATCTTCGAGAATGCATTGACAAGAGTTATTGGCCTGTAGTTACTTGCAATCTGTCTATCACCTGATTTATATACCGGAACAACATATACTTGCTTCCATAATAATAATAATAATAATAATAATAATAATAATAATAATAATAATAATAATAATAATAATAATAATAATAATAATAATAATATGAAGAAGAAGAAGAAGAAGAAGAAGTATCTGAAGGTGACCAAGAGTGTTCTGTCTCTTTTTGTGGAGGTATGTGTTCAATTGGCTGTCACACCCTGAGTTGAATGCGAATTGAGATAAGGCGAAGGTCAGTTGTTGGACGAGACGAGACGAGACAAAATTTTCATAAAGGGGTACGAGATGAGACAGAGCTCCTTGAATAGAAACATATTTACTTTTCGAGACGAGACTACCTTCAGTACTCATTTTCAAGATAAGGATTCCCCAAACATGGTCTCAGAGCAACACTAGTAAGTATATCCAACATACTACCTGGTTGTGGCTGTTCAGATACACCGTGAACGTGCGTAAGGACAGAGTGAACATGGGACCTTCACAGAGAGTCATAAGGGCTTGTTTGCTGTGCGAGTTCAAATTGCTGCTCCGCGGGGCGGAAGATATGACAGGCCTTTGGTGAGGGTGTCCCGACTTCGCGGAGAATGAACCGGTAGGACGGTTTAAGGACGGTGACGAAACACTCGAAGACGCACCACGTGCCGGAAGACAAACAGATGTTCAAGATCTTCAGGCAACAATTGAGGCGAAGACAGACATGTGAGGAACTGGTACTACAATTCAGTGTGAGTGGAGAAACCATTCGGCACCACCATCATCAACTTGGGAAGCACTGCAAATTGGGTGGTTGGGTCCTACATGATTTGACTTGGGGCCAGAAAGCAACGCGAACAGACACCTGTGTTTCTTTGGTGTCTCGTCTGAGGAAGGAGCAATTTCTGGACAGGGTGTTGACATGTGATGGAAAATGGGTCCTGTACGAAGCTCCACGGCGCCGTTATCGTTGTTTAGCATCACGTGAACTGGCTGAAAAACAGATCAAGACTATACCAGAATAAGGTTCTTCTGTGCATTATGTGAACTGTTCGCGGCATCGTTCATCGGGAACTGCTACCAGCTGGTCAGAGCATCAATGTAACAGTGTACTGTCACTCTCTGGATCCAGCACTTCTGAATCGCAAAGCGGTCCTCCTCTTACAAGGCAACGCTAAGCCCCACGTGGCTAAGATGACCCAGGACACCACTCTACGCCTTGGATGGTAAACACTATTGATTCCACCATGCTCCACGGACATTGTACCGTCCGATATTCACCTGTTCCATTCCTTGGACAATCACTTTAGAGAACGTCAGTTCAAATCGCTGACTTGATTCAATATGCGCTTGATACCTTCTTCGCTTCATGTCCCACCAAGTCGACTGCGATGGAATCCATTGCATTCCAGAACGTTGGCAGAAGGTCGTCGACGTTGATGGAGACTATTTCTGATATTCCAGGTACGTCTTAGGTTACATATCAATGTTCGAAGGTGTTGGTGAAAAGTCGGCTGAACTTTCTTGGTCACTCTTAAAGTAATAATAATAATAATAATAATAATAATAATAATAATAATAATAATAATAATAATAATAATAATAATAATAATAATAATAATAATAATAATAATAATAATGTGTCCTGCCCAAAGGCAGATGTTTGACCCGAAGTTCCATGAGTATTGATTCCAGCTCGTACCAAGTAAGTTTTCTAGTGGACAAACACCGTTTGCATGGGTTTTCTCGGTGTTCTCCCATTTCCTCCCACAATTGCCACCACGAAATCCCTACTTTTTTTAAAAATTATATCTAATTTTAGAGATGATGATAACAGGGGCGGCTTCAGGGGAGTGCGTTCGGGCGATCACATCCCCCAGAATAGGGAACTTTTTATCCTTTTTATTTATAAATAAAACATATCCTAAGTATTTTTCATCTTTGTATTATAAACGTAAATTAAAACCTAAAGTAGATAGGCCTTACTTTCTTAAGAAAGTTAATTCTGCAGAAGAGCTACTTCTCCTTTTCTAAATTTTTTCTTTTCTTTTCTTTTCTTTCTTTATTTTTGCAATCCGCTCTTACCTTGATTTGACTTCGAACGACCGCCCCTCCCAAACAGTCCTCCTGGATCCGCCTTTGGATGATAGACATTTTATTAAAATATGTCCTCAATCGTTGAAATAAATTCCTGTCAAGCTTTCGATCGCTGAAATAAATTTCTGTCTACGGCCCTGCAAAATAGAGACGATCTTAGGGAGTGATCAGTTAGTAATGCCTCCCTGGAGCAACGACACTTCCCCAGAAGTCATATCTCCCATAATTCAGAATGTGATTTGTGCATTATCACTTTTCACTCTCAGTGTCTTGAAACGCACCAAAAAGGAACTGTTCTGAAGTATTTACTGGTTCTCCCTATGACCCCATTTCAATATGGCCAACCTTGGACATATACACATCTGAAATATCACCTTTTATGTCAGTGATCCCGAAAACTATCCATTCGACTCAAATATAGGATATTTTCGATTCTTTATTCCTGTTACCCTCCCATTGTCAACTCGAAGCCAACCAAGGCTTATTTTGGACTTACGCAGCATCCACAGTGTCACTTTTCATCTTTTCACATGAATTCGACACTAATTTCGTTCGTATTTGATTACTTTTAATGTCACCTTCACCTCTTGGTAGGGATTTTTTCAGTATCTCGCCCCCACACCTATGGAGAAATTTCAAACAACTAAGTATAATTATAAATTATCATCTGAAACACAACAGTACGGGTGACCTTTTTCGCAAAGGAATTCGTTAACTACTGTTTCAATATCAATGTATTGGCTTTTTTTGCTCTGCATGCTGGACATTGCCAAAGAGCTAAATTTCATTTTGTACTATTATGCTATGAATATAGTGGTTTAATTCACTGAATACTCGCTTAGATGATGCTCTCGTCACAGGAAAAGTGATATACAGTTATAAAAGAAAAACGAAACGAAATATTTAAGTTTTACGTCCCACGTTGTGCCGACTACGCTAATGGAGATCGTAATGGTGAGAAACGAATGAAATCGTTTAATGAAGAAAGTGGGAGGAAACTGGAGAAACCCGAGAAAACTCATGCACACGGTGTTTGTCCATAATAAAGTTCACTCAGCGCGAGCTGGGATCTAACCAACAACTCCATGCACCGTAGGTAAAGTTATAAAAGAATAGGCGTCTAAACAACGGAACACTACCATCAATGAGAGTTCTATAAGATTAGATTTTTATTTATTTCATTCTAAGTTGAAATTGCATTCAATCTTGATGTTCATTACTGTTCAAAATCCGGACCAACCAGTATTCCCTACTAGGGTAAAGATTAATTGATCGCCAACAGAAATCCAAAATCCTCTGTATAACCCCACGTTCCATTATTCCATATACACAATTAAGAGTCCAGCGTAACCTACCAGTTAATAAGTTTTCTTCTTCTTCTTCTTCTTCTTATTTTTAACACCTCAAAAATATAGGTTCATAATTGAACCACTGATTGGAAAACGGGTATAAGTACATAAAAATTTTTTTTCCACTTTTAAGCTTTTCTCAACAATTGCAGTGCTACAATACAAGATTCGTCTTCTTGTCTTAGAATTTGTCAGTTCTTTTGCTAAAATTAATCAGTTATACACGTGTTGAAACAAATACAAATACGCATCGCGAAGTTTTTTTTAGCGTTTCTGAAAACTTAGGTCTGATGTACTTATTCCCTTTTGCTGGAAATAGTTGCTGCAAATAGTTGCTGCAAGGACGTGATAAATCTTTTCGGTAGACTTCACAGTCTATAGCTCCTTCACAACTTCCTTTTCATCTAAGGCTAAGTAGTTACATTTTAGACATTGAGGAAAAAGTGTGAAATTAATTAAATCCCTTCAAAGTGGAGTTACGAATCTTCAATGGACCCCATTTTGCTGTTGGCCTCGCTCAATGCACTCCCGTCACTGTTCAGGGTGCACGATGGGGTTTCTCCCCTTTAGGAATACTTTCTAAGACAGTACTAGTTTTTTTACAGCTGTTTCAATTGAGTTGTATTTGCTAGAACTATCGGTTAAAGGAAACAAAAGATCCTATACTCAAACACAAATCATCTCTCTAGAAGCTCTAATGGAAAACGAAACGAATCGTTGTAAACATGTTACGTTCTTGAAGAGGAAAACAGCAAAACATTGATTACACAAACGTATAATGGTATCATTTGCTTGCAAATTTAAAACTTATAGAAGTTGATGGGTTGTTAGATGAGGGGTTAGTGAACAGGATTTTTGTACTGGTGGTACAGGGTTCGAATCTCGTCCGTTCTTCTTACGTTTTGTTTCTTTAAGCTACACTGAGTTTGTTCATTCCAATTCTTTAAGCTTGAATTAAATCTAATACCAGTTAGTGAATTAAAAGTAGCTAATATTATTTTCAAATACGAGACGTTATTACATGCTTGTCACTAGCTCACAATACTCAACTTTGACATAAACTCTTGCAGCCTTCATTTAACTCATTTCTTGACATGTTTTGTTACAAAACTAATGAATCGTGGCGAACAAAATTGCTTTACCAGATAATGGTGACTGCTTTGAAACCAAATGACAAGTATGAGAATTAAACGTATCATATCTGTACTTTGGTGTGGAGAAGGAACCAAGTAGCGAACGAAAGGTTTAAGAACAACCACGTTATTAATATAAACTATGCCAAAGATTATTGACTTATATGATTAAAAAACATCGAAAGCAATTGTGAAAGAACGAAAAATACTAAATTAGAATTTCGTAACTAGAGGCAAGGAATTTTAATTTAAACATACTAAAACATACCATTTAGCGCATATAAAGCGTGGATCTGTGCTCAAGGCGCTAGCTAATAATCTGGAGGTTCTCAAGTCGGAACCATGTGTGAATATTTTGTTTAAATTTAGAATTTTTGGTGATCATTAGTCGGCGATGACACACGTTTAATTGTCTTAAGGTATTTGAATATTTTGATCTTTCAATATTTGAATGATCACATCTTCAATAATGATAATAATAATAATAATAATAATAATAATAATAATAATAACAATAATAATAATAGTTATTATTATTATTATTATTATTATTATTATTATTATTATTATTATCAAAGTAATTCAATAACACGTTAATATCTTTAATTATTTCTCCATAACTACTCGAACTTAAGACGTCCTCGAATCTTAGTCGCACCCCGATTTCGCTGGGCTAAATTAAAGAAAAATAGTAATATGTTATGGTTTTACTATTACTAAAGCACTCTTTGATATTGGTCATTTTCGATGATTTTATGTATCCCTCTCCCCTCTCCATGTTGGGGGCACGGTATGACAAAAATTATCCCAGGCCCGAATGTC
Source organism: Thermobia domestica (assembly GCF_964235325.1). NCBI lineage: Eukaryota > Metazoa > Arthropoda > Insecta > Zygentoma > Lepismatidae > Thermobia > Thermobia domestica. Next base: position 20,418,813 of record NC_137468.1, on the reverse strand, counting down.
ATGTACGTTGAAAATTTGATCGAAATCTGTTGGATGGTTCAAGACTTGTTTTATTTATTTTTATATATTAATCTCCCCTTCTCTTATCCTCTCCTATGTTCTACCGTCAAAGTGAAAATATTAAAACAAAAGTTTCTAGTCCCGAACGTCGTCTATGTTGAAAATTAGATGGAGATCGGTCAGGTGGTTCAAGAGTTGTTAAGTTTTATTCATTTTTATAGATATCTCCCCTCCCCTGCTCCTACCCTACGTTCTACCATCAAAGGGATATGATAAAAACTACCCCAGGTCCGAACCTCATCTATGTTGATAATTTGATTAAGATCAGTTCGGTGGTTTAAGCGTGATGAAGTCACCAAGACAGCATTTTTATTTTTATTTTTTACATAGTCCCCCTTCCCCTCCCCTACATTGGGCCGTCAAGGCAAAAAAAGAAAACATCCCAGGTCCGAACCTTATCTATATTGAATGTTTGATTGATTGGGATCAGTCGGATTGTTCAAGAGTTATTAAGAGTTATTCATTTTCATATATTTACCCTTCCCTCCTCGTCCGCAAGTTCTAATATCAAAATGAAATAACAAAAAGCTTCCCAGGTTCGAATTTCATCTATGTTCAAAATGTGATTGAGAACGATCGGGTAGTTCAAGAGTTATTCACCACCGAACATTGTCACTTTTATTTTTATATTTATAGCTGTTATGTATCTTCCCCCTCCTCTCCATCCTCTACGTTATTCCGTCAAAGTGAAATGGTAAAAACCATCCCTCGCGTTAATCGAGACGGGGACATATAGCCTCATTGCTGACGTCCCCATTAATCCCTCTACTCATACCCTTTAGTGTGTTTAAATTAGTTTTTTTGTCTTCAGTTGCAAATTTCTAAGTTATTTTTCTTTGTTTGAAAATTCTCAAATTTCTTGTATGATAATACAAGTTAATAATCTTTGACTTGTTTTATATTAATAATCTGAGTTGTTCTTAAACCTTTGGTTTCCAATTTTGTTTTGTCTCTACACCAAACTACAGATATGACAAATTTAATTCTCATACTTTACATTAGATTTCAAAGCGGTCGCCATGAACTACTTAAAGCACTTTTTCCGTCACGAAACACCTAGCAGAGGGCGTACGATATCGTCTACAGCAATGAGAGGAAACTCCGCCTTGTTACGTGACGTCACATGAAGCACGTTCCGTTCAAACACCTAAGCAAAGCTATCATTTAGCTTCTGGTGTAAAAATGGCTCACTACGAAGCTTCTATTAAAAGCAGCGTGATTGCTTTAATTGAGCATGCGGGCATGAACTATAGCGAGGCAGGCGCGAGATATGGCGTTAACTGTGCTACAGCACGGAGGTGGTGGAGGAGATATGAGGAAACAGGAGATGTAAGACGTAAAAGAGGAAGTGGGCGACAAAGAGTTTCCTCTGCCGAATAAGACCAGAGTGTAATTGCCCAATGCCGTGAGCATCCTTTTATGTCTGCCCGACAGTCACGAGAGGAAACCAATTTCCAAGGCGATGTTACGACTGTCCGTCGTAGACTCAAATCCTTTGGTTTGAGATCATACAAGACAGCTGTTAAGGAGCGACTAACAGAAGACCACATGGTTGACCGTCTGGCGTTTGCACAGTTAAATATTGCACGTGTGTGGGACGAGGTCGTTTTCACAGACGAAAAAATATTTTCCAGTGCAAACTTCGGGCCGAAGCGTGTTTACCACCCCCCTGGAAAAAGGTATGCCTCTGAATACGCTTCCCGTTCTGGTCGAATGGGACATGTAACTGTCCACTGTTGGGCATGGATATGCAAGGCTGCAAATTTCGGAGGAATCTAAAGGATTCCTGGTCGCCTAAACGCCCACAAGTATGTGGAACATCTGGATGAAACGCTTTCGGAAAAAAAAGCTCATGTAGGTGACGGCATATTATATTTGCAACAGGACAATAGCTCGATACATAATTCAAATGTGTCTCAGACATGGTTGCAGAGGCAACCTGTTGTCGAAATAGTTGACTGGGTTCCTCATGGAGCAGATCTGAACCCTATTGAAAATATGTGGGCCTCTGTTGCAAGAACATTGCGGGAAACCTGGTCGAACAATCCTCCACGAGCATCTAATGATCTTTGGGAGCGTGCTGAAGATGCGTGGTCGATCTGTTGCACCCAACGCTATATCTCTCGCGTGGTGGATTCAATGCCACGGCGTATGGCAGCTGTAATCGAGTCCCAAGGGGACTATACACACTATTAATAAATGCTCGCCCACAACACCATCAGCCCTCTCGAGGGCTACCTAATTCGACCCACTTATTAACACAATTTTATGAAATACATTACGCGACACCAGTGAATGTAAGTGTCTCAGTATGTTCTGCATTAATAAAGAGGCTAACGTGCGAGACTTGGTGGCCGAGTGGTATTATGCTTGCTATGTAAACCAAAACCGCCTGGAACAGTGGTTCGAATCTAGTGAAGAAGACCCCTACTTTTTATCACCAGGGATATTTGCAATACGCTTTGTGCTATGTCCGCCTTCGTACGGTCTATTATATGACACATAATGTGGACCGCCATAAGTTTTTACTTAGTGAACAATTTATAAATATATGAACAAATACCTAGGTATGTTAGAGTAACAATGGAATATAGCACTTTCGTCCGACTGACGTCGCTCTGCAAATGTTCATTGTATTACACCGGAAGATGAATTAAATAAAGACTGGAAAATTTGATATAAAAATTGATACGTAATAAGTTAAAGTCAAAATATGTATTTATAATCTCATACTTGAAACTAGTTTCGACTACAATTAATTCTCTACCTGCTTTCATAAATAATCCAAACCAAACTTCGAGGTTTGGAATGCACAAACTAAGTGTAGCTAAGAGGAAAAAGTAACAAGAAGAGCAGAGATTCGAACCCACGACCACCAGCGTAAGAATTCCTTTTACTAACACTTCATCTATCAAACCATGATGTGAACATGACTTTTGTAAGTTATAAATTTGTATTCAAGAAACACCATTAAGCGTATGTGCAACTAGTGCTTTGCTCTTATTCTCTTCAAAAGCGTAACATGTTTAGGATGATTCGTTTCGTTTTCCATTTGAATTTCGAAAGAGATTATTTGTGTTTGAGTGTAGGATCTTTAGTTTCCTTTAACCGACACTTCTACCAAATACAACTTAATTCACACAGCAGTTAAAAAAACTCGTACTACCTTAGAAAGTATTCCTAAAAGCAGAAGCTGCATCATGCATCCTGAACAGTGACGTAACTAACGGCAGTGCGTTGAGGGAGCCCAGAGTAAAACGGGGCCCATTGAAAATTCGTAATTCCACTATTTTTCCTCGATGCCTAAAATGAGACTACTTTAGCCTTACATGAAAAAGAAGCTGTGGAGGGGACTGCGAAGTCTACTGAAAAGATTTATAACGTCCTTGCAGCAACAACTTTAAGTTTTCGAACAGTAATGAAGAACAAGATTGATTGAAATTTTAACTTAGAATGAAATAACTAAAAATCTAATCTTATATAACTCTCATTGATAGTAGTGTTCCGTATTTGTTTAGACGCCTATTCTTTTATAACTTTACCTATGGTGCATGGGGTTCTTGGTTCGATCCCAGCTCACGACGAATATACTTTATTATGGACAAACACCGTGTGCATGAGTGTCCTCGGGTTTCTCCCGTTTCCTCCCACTTTTTTCATTAAACAATTTCATTTATTTCTCTCCATTAGCATAGTCGGCATAATCGTGGGACGTAAAAATTAGATATTTCATTTCATTTTTCTTTTATAACTGTATATCACTTTTTCTGTGACGAGAGCAACATCTAAGCGAGTATTCAGTAAATTAAACGACTAAAACCTATATTTATTGCACAATAGTGCAGATGAAGTTTAGCCCTTTGGCAATCTTCAGCATGGACAGCAAAAAAAGCCAATATATTGAAATTGAAACAGTAGTTAACGAATTCCTTTGCGAAAAAGGTCACCCGTACTGTTGTGTTTCAGATGATAATTTATAATTATACTTAGTTGTTTGAAATTTCTCCATAGGTGTGGGGGCGAGATACTGAAAAAATCCCTACCAAGAGGTGAAGGTGACATGTAAAAGTAGTCAAATACGAACGAAATTAGCGTCGAATTCATGCGCAAAGATGAAAAGTGACACTGACGATGCTGCGTAAGTCCAAAATAAGCCTTGGTTGGCTTCGAGTTGACAATGGGAGGGTGACAGGAATAAAGAATCGAAAATATCCTATATTTGTGTCGAATGGATAGTTTTCGGGATCACTGACATAAAAGGTGATATTTCAGATGTGTATATGTCCAAGGTTGGCCATATTGAAATGGGGTCATAGGGAGAACCAGTAAATACTTCAGAACAGTTCCTTTTTGGTGCGTTTTAAGACACTGAGAGTGAAAAGTGATAATGCACAAATCACATTCTGAATTATGGGAGATATGACTTCTGGGGAAGTGTCGTTGCTCCAGGGAGGCATTACTAACTAATCACTCCCTAAAATCGTCTCTATTTTGCAGGGCCGTTGAAAGAAATTTATTTCAGCGATCGAAAGCTTGACAGAAATTTATTTCAGCGATTGAGGACATATTTTAATAAAATGTCTATCATCCAGGGGCGGATCCAGGATGACTGTTTGGGAGGGGCGGTCGGGAAAGAAAGAAAGAAAAGAAAAGAAAGAAAAGAAAAATAGAAAATGAGAAAGAGCTCTTCTGTAGAATTAACTTTCTTAAGAAAGTAAGGCCTATCTACTTTAGGTTTTAATTTACGTTTATAATACAAAGATGAAAAATACTTGGGATATGTTTTATTTATAAATAAAAAGGATAAAAAGTTCCCTATTCTGGGGGATGTGATCGCCCGAACGCACTCCCCTGAAGCCGCCCCTGTTATCATCATCTCTAAAATTAGATATAATTAAAAAAAAAGTAGTGATTTCGTGGGGGCAAAAGCTCTGGATTGCAAAGGCCTGCATCCTGTGTATGTCCCTGCTGCTCTGAATTGTCAAAAGCTCCTCTTCAAAGGTAAGACATAAAATGTAAATAATAAACGTGTAACATAGAATACAATATAAATAGAAAATATGTTATAATTAAGAAATAAAAAATAATTATAAAATAAAGTTGAAGGACAATTTAAAGAAATCAATAAAAGTTGAAAGTAAAATATACTTTTAAAACAATTTTGCATTTATGCAGGGCTACAAACAGTGAGGAGTGCCATGTAAATTTAGCAACAAATATAATATTGGAAAATTATTTCGAATTAAACTAGCTGTGACTACATTACTTCAAACTTGAACTTGTGGAATATACAGTATGAGCGTAGCTCAAATAAAATAATCAATAAGAATGGTCTTGATTGGAAGCTCGGACTATCCACGTAGGAGTAACTTACATTAACTATTCACCTAACAGAGAATGACGCAGAGGGCTTGGCTCTACTTTATCAGATGGTTCTATCAAATGTAACTTAATTAAAATAATAGTAACAAATTTTAAAGATTTAAAAAATGTCCTGAAGAATAGAAAGTTCATTTTGCACATTGTAACTAAGTTACAAGAGGTTTACGTCCTAACTGAACGGCGCATCTACCGAGTCAACTTTTGGAATATCCCCTTAAGGTAGCTTTCAACGCAGCTAAGGGAAACGTATGTGAACGAGTAATAGAATTCTCCGTAGCAGAATGAATAAAGTCATGGTTCGATGACCACAAGGTTCGTGGTTCGAAACCCGTCACCGAAACCAGATTTTTTAAAATCTTAATTCCTCAGTTCTGAAGATCTTTCTCTCCTTTCGTAATCATCCGATCCTCTAAAAAGAGTTCTCCACATTAATTCGACAACTGCCTAATGTGATCCTCGTAGTTCGAAAACTTCCCTTCTTACCTTTCACAAAATCTGAATTTTCGTCATAATACGAATGCTGTCCGATCATTTTTTTCCCAATTCATTATCTGTGTAGGGGCCACGGTGGCTCAGTGGTAGAGCGTTCACCTCTGGTGCTAGGGGTCCCGGGTACGATCCCAGCCCCCGCCAAGTGAACTTTGTGGTGGACAAACACCGTGTGCGTGGGTTTTCTCGGGGTTCTCCCGTTTCCTCCCACTTTCTTCATTCCACCATTTCACTCATTTCTCATAATCACCGTCTCCTTTAGCCTAACCGGCATAACCGTGGGACGTAAAAGTCAAAGATTTCATTTTCTAAATCTGTGTATACAAATCATCCCTCTCTGTCTCCATACTTGAGTCCCTCTCTCTCTCTCTCTCTCTCTCTCTCTCTCTCTCTCAATGTCACCCAGGAATTCATTTGGCTTGAGATCAAACCTTCGACTCTTGGAACCAAATGTAAGCTCTTTAGCAATGTGCTATCGTAACTCTGTAGGGTTGTTGTTAAAACCAGTGTCTTTTAGACTTTATTCGGGGGGAGGGGGGCGGAAGGAAGAGATTCTCCGGCGACATAAGATTTTCACTTTTTATAAGTGTATTACTATACATTTGATCAAAAAATACGTATTTATGAAGCTCAGTAGAGGGGGAATTACATCCTCCTGTCCTGCCCAAATGACGCCCCTGAAACATTTGCTTGCACTTAATGAAAAGAAATTAAATGAATCATTGAACAAAACTCGATTCTGTCCGTAGATATTTTAGAGCTCTTGGCAATTTCCATAGATTTCTTAGGGAGCATCTTACTAGCTTGCACTCTTTAAAGAAAGAAAAGAATGAAACTAAAGATATTTATGAAGCTCTGGGAAGATTGTGGGACTTTCCTTTAATTTAGGCTCTTAAAAATATTTGAGAACAAACGAATGGAAAAGACTGTTTTAAAGCTATAACGTTGTAAACTTGATTCCTATTTCTTTTTCAGCTGAATGGAAAGAGTGTACTGCGTCACACACACTGCTTTAGACAAGGAGAGGTGGAGGACGGGGATGAGTTGGAATAAATACTAGAAGCAACTAATCGATTGATACATGTATTGCGGGAATGCATAAGAAAACTGGTCAAGAGTTTGTTATTCATTTGGACTTAGAATTTTTGTAACAAATTTTATGCCGCGGACTGTACAAACGAGATCATTTCCGATTTAGTCTTGAGAGGTCGAGGGTGGGGGCTGTCTAATATATATTTACATCCGGTAATGAGTATGAAACCAAACACTATTCGAAGCTTTCTTGCACCCACTGGAAAACGTGAAGTATATTAATATTTATTTGCATATATTGTTATTGTAGACTGTTCCCATAATGCCCACCGACTTAGAGTTTACAAAATTTGTGAAATAAATGTCACTTTTTATTTTGTGGTCAATTTGAAGGCCTTTTTTTATACTACCATTAAGAAACTCCATTATACTACCATTATACTACCATTTTTATACTACCATTATACTACCATTATACATCATATTACGAATCAATCATTATGGAACAATTTTGTGTGATACACGCAGTAGTGGTGCCAATCTTTGAAAGTGTAATTTACAACTTCTTTCTTTTTTAATTGATTTTCTGAGTAATGGTGCATTAGGTATAAGAGTAAACAAGATTTTCTCTCCTTCTCTCTCTCTCTGTCTCTCTCTGTGTTTCTAGTTTCAGGCGTAAGCGTGTGGATACTACCAGGAATACTTCGTGTACATATACTAATGTGTGTGTGTATGTGTGTGCCGGAGGTATATGAAGTATTAATTGGGATCGCGTAGTGGAACTTATCGATATTAGTTCGTGCATACTTCACACGATAACTTTGGATAAATGCAATTTTTTTAATTCTGCTCTTTGCAATAAATAAGTAGAGTGATTCCTCTCGAGGGAGTTCGTTAATGGAAGTGATTCGCCAACTGGAAGTGGTAAAAATGGGTCATTTCCGATTGTAACGTTAATCACTACAGAGCGGAAATGGTAATAAATAGTAAGAAGCAGTTTTCGGCAATCGATAAACTATATCAAGGATAACTTACAGCTTCATCTTTAACACCCTGGTAGAACCGAATGAGATAGAAATTAACTTAACTATGACTTCTGGCTTGAAATTAATCAACATAGTGAGATAGGAAGAAGCTTTTTTAGGAATGAATATAGCGATGTGGGAATAAATATCGTCTTCTCTCTTAAACTTCTTATCAAGTCGGAAGTAGCAAGACTCAACTACTTCCCAGTTTAGTATTGATTACAAGAGATTAAAACGATACTAAATAGCAAGAAGAGGTTTTCTGAAATCAATTAAGTGTGCCAATAATATGTTCTATCTCACGCTCTAATCTTTCTACTAAAACTTGAAGTGGTAGAAATAAATCGCTCCCGGTTATAACATTGAGCGTTATAGAATGGATAGCGTGAAGGCTTTTCTTTAGATAATTCATTAAGTGCTCCAAGAGTTATCCAAGACTTGGCATTAATCCCTATACTTAAATCGAAAGTGAAATAAATATACTAGAACTTCAGGTTCCCAAACAACTGCAAAAAATATAAGATGATCCCTTTTAAGATTTTATTATTATTAGGATCACGTATTGGAACTTGTAATATCTTAATGTTAGTACGTACGTACATACATATGTCTGTTACTTCGAACGATAACATTTGAAAGGATGTGAATTTTCTATTTTTTTTTCAATAAGTAGAGAGTGTGATTATCTCGAGAAAGTTCATTAATAGAGGTGATTCGACAAAGAAAATGGTAGAAATGACTTATTTCAGGTTTTAACTTTGATCAATATAAAACAAAGACTGTAATGGATAGCGAAAAGCTGTTCTCGGCAATCGATTATAGGTTTCAAGGGAATCTCTCATCTTATTCTTAACACTCTAATAGAACTGGGAATGGTAGAAAGGAGCCATTTCCAGTTTTAGCATTCATTACTATGGAGCAAAAACGATAATAGATAACGAGAAGATGTTTTCGGCAATCATTTAAACTTTTCGAGGATAAACTTCTTCACATCTAACAAGCTAGTAGATTCTGAAAGTAACAGAATTGAGCCATTTCCGGTTTCAACGTTGATCACTATACAGCAAAAACGGTATTAGATAGTAAGAAGCAGTTTCCAGGGATCTATATAGCGTTTCAAGGACAACCTTCATCTTTACCCTAACACTGTAGTAAAACCGGAAGTTCTTCATTGTAACGTTAATCAGTATAGCACGAGAAGGACGGAGCGGTCAATTTGACCGTTTTTTCTAACTTTTTTTATTGCTTTCATCTAACCATTTCACTTAGAAATCTGAAAGTACCTGACTTTTTATTATTTATAGGGACTATGTGTAAACATTTTGGAGACTGCCACGTGACTATCGGGGGCGCTGTGTTGTAATAATTCCAGAAGGATGAAGCGGTCATTTTGACCGCTTGCTTATACTGACACTGAAAACATATTTTATTTGCAATTAATGGTCTATAATTTCGTTGCGATGGTAGTGTGTGAAGTCATTGTTATTGGAATAACTTTTTTGCGCGCCAGGACGAACACTCACACATGATATATACAGTGGCGGATCCAGGATATGATCAAGGGTGGGGTGAACCATAGTTTGCAGTTTTATCCAATGTAGGGCAGGATTGAAGCCCATTTCATCAGTGTATACCTGAGCGTCACGGCGAGGGGCCATAGCTCGCTGTTACTAACATCTCTGATATATTGTACATTCTAAATATAAGGAATTACATACCACCGACATTTACAAAGACAATAGCTATGACAGCTTATAAATGCAACAGCAACAAGTATGTAGCTATTTTCAGTAGTATGCATAAGGCAATCCGTGTGTCACAAGATAAGAAGGACTCTGAGACTGTACTTTATTAACACACACACACACACACACAAAATGGCGTCGATCTCGTTGACCAAATGCTTCGAAAATGCTCTGTAAAATCACCCAGTATGAGGAGGCCAGTTCATGTGTTCTATAGTGTAATGGATAGGATGTCTCAATTCCTGGATTGTTTATAAGAAAGCAAAGGAAAGATATAAGAAGAAGCCTTTCTGAGACAGTCCGCAGAATGTTTGATTAAAGCTGAGCATGTACAGGACGAGAGTGACAGTTTCTCGGATGATGATGAGCAACAACAGTGCAAGATGAGAAAACAATGCCAAATTCTGCTATGGAATTTCAATAAAATTTCAAGAGATGTGTGCAAGATAGTAAGAAGTGTATTTCTAGGAAGTGTGTAGGTAAAATCAGAAAGCAAGTGTTTTGTAAGAAGTATGTTTCTCATTGAGTGTTCTCTCTCTCTCTCTCTCTCTCTCTCTCTCTCTCTCTTTTAATTTGAAAGAGAAACTGCGACAGAAAAGTAATTGAATTATGTGTAAACTGTTTCCGTATAAAACCAAAGCTGATTTTCATCACTACGCAAGAGATTATGTGGTGAATGAAAGTATATGAAAATTTATTCAAATATAGTTGTACTCTTATAGTTAAGGAAATAGTTTCTTGTAATGACTGTTAAAATTTTGCAGACAATACAGGATATTGCGGTAATCTATAACATTTACCTCCAAATTTCCTTTGCAAAGCACAATTTTAAATGATACTTCAAAACTTAATCTAAAATAAATAAAGAGCTTTAAGATTTTTTAAATTAATATTCCTTATCGTAGAAATATATAACATATCTGTACATATTAGATACTTATAGCACTGTAGTAAAAGCAAATTCTACTGTACTATGTAGAGATTTTTATTTCAAAATACTTACTATGAAGTAATTACACCATTAAAAATTATTATTGGCCAATTAGAAATCGGATGCTATAAAATATTACCACAGAAGACATCCAATAAATCCCCAATAACCCGCTTCCACCTGTTAAATATAATGTAGCAGTCCAACTGACCGCTTTGTCCTTAGGACGGGGGGGGGGGGGGTGTAAACTTTTCCAGTCCTTCTAGTGATAGAGCGGACACGATAATAGATAGTAAGAAGCAGTTTTCGGCAATCGATAAAGCGTTCCAGAAGTAACTTTCACCTTCGTGCTTAACACCCTAGTAAAAAGGAAGTGTAGAAATCACCTATAACTTCCAATTTCAATTTAATTTACATAGAGCTTAAACTATGAGATATAGGGAGAAGTAGTTTTATAAAATCAATTTAATGTTGTGGGAACAGGTAAGTTATTATCTCTCTGAAACTCCAAACTGGAAGTAGCAAAACCCAACTACTTCCGATTTTAGTGTTGATCGCAATAGATTAGAAAATATAACAGATAAGCAGAAGCGGTTTCTATAATCATTTAGTGTCCTAATATGTTCTATCTCGACTCCAACCTTTATACTAAAAGAAGAAGTTGCAGATATCAATCACTTGCGATTATAAATTGAGTATTATAGATTGGAGAACTAGAAGGGATTTTATGTAATCCATTAAGTGCCCGAAGAGTGTATTCCATCTTGACAGTAATCTCTCCATTAATACCAGAAGTGAAAGAAATATGATACAAATTCCGGTATCCGTATTAATTGAGAACATATTACGTCATCCTCTTTATGGTTTATATTAGAGTTTATTTTTAAATTAAATACCAGCCGGATGTTAACTAAATTTTGTGAGCTACTAGCCCATTCCCTGAGGAATAAGTGCTGGTACATTCTGTGGTCAAACTCGGCCAAAACAGGGGGGGGGGCACGGGTTGCATTTCATACCTTCTTTCTCGATAAATACTTAATTAGCCAGCAGCACTTTATTTATAACTATTGGCGGAATCGGAAGAAAATTCTGTGGCGGGCATCCATGAACCTAATTAAGATCTTGCATTTCCTGGCCGAGCTTGGCCAAGTTTTGGGCTTGATTTGCGTGCGGTAATTTATTTCTCGGTAATCTCTTGCCAGATCCAATATAAAGGATTTGCCATTATACAAAACCGCTCGTCCCTATTTATCAATTTTGCTCTATAATGTTCAAGGTAAAACCGGAAATGGTTTATTTCTACCACTTTCGATTGGCAACGGAAGGAGATGAAAGCTATTCTTCGAATGCGTAATCGATTGCCGAAAACCGTTTTTGTTTTATAGTGGTCAACTTTAAAACATGGAAATGGTTGATTTCTACCACTTTCGGTTTATGGATCACTTCAATTAACTAGCTCCTCCGAAATAATTAATCCATCCATAGTTTGCAAAAAATAAATAAATAAATAAATAAATGAAAATAAAAAAAATAAAAATTTGCTTTCTTTCAAGAGCTATCGTGTGCAGTAACTTAGTCGCACCAGCTATAGTGGTCTATTATATTATTATTATTATTTATTATTATTATTATTATTATTATTATTATTATTATTATTATTATTATTATTATTATTATTATTATTATTATTATTATTGAGTACCGGTATTCTACCTGTTGGCAGGTATTGGGACTAATGGGAGATGTGAGTGTGATTGTGTGTTTTCTTAGGTTCTGTTCTGGAAATACTTTTTTCTCCTTTCTCGGTCTTCAGGGCCCTCTTTTAATTCCCAATATGTGATTTCATTTTTCAAATCATCGACCAACTGCATTCTTCTTCTTACTATTCCTCTTTTACATTTCATCTCTTACTTTCACCTGTTTTCTTCCTCAGTGTGTTGAGAAATTGTTACAGCCTGCTTTTCGTCAATCTGTACCATTTAAATAATTATTCGTTTGTATATATATTAACAAACCATTTTGTTATTTTCGTGGGATAATGTCAGGGCCTGTATTTTGTAAAATTGTGCCATTAACGTAGATAGTGGTTAGTATGCAGTTGGAAATTTCTAGTGAAATTAAAGATATAATCTTACTTATTGTAAACACTCTACTTATGTCTCTCGATACATACAGTAGATATTTCAATAAGACGCTGTTCTTCTCCATGACTCAACACTGTACCGATGTCACACATTACAATTCCAGAAGAAGCTGACAGTGTGTTTCCCACAGATTGGTACTTGAAAGGCAGCATATCGTACCGTTTTCTTCTGTTTTTCGCAAGCCGTAGCTGAATCTGCTCCTTCTTGTTGTCCAGGACCTCGGAAAAATCACTCCGTCGGTCGAGAGATGAGCGTGTCGCTCATAAAGTACGCATAGTCACATTTATAAGGCCAGTGCTACTCCAACAGAAGAGAATGAAAAGGTTACACTTGACTCCCATACACAAGACACATCAAGAGAGCTAGACGGGGCCTTAAGTCTGTGACCTCACAAGGGCGGCTTTGAAATAAAAATATAAACCAGGGTGAGCACAGTGCTCACCTTTCGACCGTTCCCGAGTTAACTAAAGAAGAAGCAGATCTAGTTGTGTGGAGCCTCCATTTCATGTTAACCTTCGGTGATAATTAAGTACTATTCAGAGAGGTAATTTAGCAGAAGTACAATGTTCTTATAGATTATTAGTTTAACAGATACTCAACCCAGCATTCTAGGAAATTCCACTTCCGTTTCATCTCATGAAAAATGATTGAGAATTTTAGAACATAGTTAGCACTAGGTTGAAACCATTTTTAACCATGTCAGTTTCGTTAAAATTCGTATCCAATGAGTGTGAAGGAGTTAATATATACGGTGAAAATAAAACATCTTCCAAGCCAAGGAGATGAAACTAGGTATATAAACTTTTTCCTTAACGAAGTCACCATGTGGATATGCCCTTGCGTTTTCGAAAATTCTGCTTCCAAAAGAAGTTACAGGGCCATTTCCAAAACTGTTAACTTGCCATTTTGTATTCACAAAATGACCGACATGGCAAAGTGTTTTAAACGTCTGAAATGAATTCTTAAACACATTTAGCACATGGGATATTTCTATTTTATCAACTCACTTTAAAAAAAAAAAAGAATCGTAAAAGCAGAAGAGAATTTAGATTTCTTGCAAAGATTAAATACTGCATCGCATGAAACAAATTTTTGAACATGGTGGAGCTTGGGGTTTTATTTCACATTTGTTCAAATAAGATACGTAACGGGGAAAGGGTGATCAAATATAACTTTCAAATATTTCCCATAAACCCATTCTACCCGTACGAAGAACGGGCTTGCATATAATAATACTAAATAATAATAGTCATATTCTCACAAATTTATTTTGTTTATTTCCAGCAAGACTCCTGCATAGCATTGTAGTGCACTGGAATATTATATTTTACCAGTTTTGCCCTTAATGAAACCACAGTTCTTAGTCAATTGTTATTTTGTGTTTAAATGATATTTAATTTAATGGTAATATTTGTAATTTTGATCTTAGTTCTGTCAGAGACTCACACCCCGAGATTAGGAACCACTACTCTAAGGACTACCTAGAAACTTTGAATTTACACCTACATAGGATTTGTGACATGGGCTACCACTAAGAACATTTTTTTTGAAAATTCACGAAAAGAGGAGGAATTGGGGTGAGAGTTATTTTAATAAGATACCCTTATCCCCGAAACGTATAGGACTGGGAACTTAAAATTTGGTATTTGGATTTCCAATTTAAAATAATTTAACACGTGTTTCAGCATTTCTTTTATATCTTGGTAATAAAGGGGAAGGAAAAAGGTGAGAATAGGAATTATTACTCATATAATAGCATGTCGGTATCTCAGAATCTCTGAAAGTTACAAACATGAAATTTAGCTTTAGGACTTATCATTTAAAACATTTTTTTAAAGACAGTAAACAGGACCACCCAATATTTTACAATTAAAATTGAAACCAGAAGTTGTAGTAAATATCTACCACTTAGTGTTATAGACTAGTGATTAGAGTGGAGATTGAATATATTCTAGGGACGCTTAATCGAATACAAAAACCGTGTCTATTTATTGCCGTCTGTTATATATAGTCTTGTTCAAGATAACATTGACACTCACCTCTCTTTGAAATGGTCCTGTAATTTTAGTTACACTTAGAATTAAATAAAATAAACATAAATGTTGTTTGGTCGATTAAGAAATTTATTTAGAGCCATACATTATAATTTCCTTTTGCGGTTGCAAGAATATCATCTTTCATAGCAGGTGAGTGGTCAAGATTTCTTCAAGACTGTACAACGATGAACGTTAAAACCGAAAGTGGTTGATTTCTAATAATTACGTTTGATTACAGGGTAAAAGAAGGGATTGTACCTATATTAAGAACGCTAACTCCTTTTCTTTTTTTTTTTAAAAAAAAAAACTTTTCTCGCTGTCTCTTATAGGTCATGTTCTATGTATATTACACTGAAACTGGAAGTCATACTGGATTACCAGGGTGTCTATCGGTCACGAGAGTGATTTGAAAACGTCAGGAAATCAGTAAACGGTCATGAAAGTCAAGAAAAACTCATGAAAGTTTGCTTTGTGTGACGATTCATTTTATCTGTACAAATATAAGTACAGACTTGAAAATTTTGTTCTATAAAAATTCAAAATTCAGCACCAAAAACGTCTATGGTTTTAGACATTACCAAATCACAATTAGGGCACGCGCCCATCACGTGCGTGAAAATTTGGTCCAAGTCGCACTCAAATTCGTTCTTGAGAATGCTACTAAATTTAATGGCTTGTTAAAGAAAATATCGTGAAATTTCATTTTGGAATTTTATTAGACACCCTGTCATTTATCATTTTATTAGACTATTATGGATAGACAAAATGTATTCTTGAAATGCTCAGTCAATTTTCAAAAACAGCTTCTCGCTATCTATTACAGCTTTTGCTCGACAGTAATGAAATTTAACCTAAAATTGTTGATTTCTACTGCTTCTAGTTTTATCAAAGTGTAAAGGATTGAAACGAAATGTGTTTTTGGAATCTTTTAGTCGATTTTCCAAAACTGCTTCTCGCTATATATTACCGTTTTTGCCCGTTCAATGTTAAAGTGGGAACTAGTTTATTTCTACCACTTTCTTTTTCAATACAGTATTAAGATGGAGATAAAATGTATTCTTGGGATGCTAAATCGACTGCCAGAAACCGTTTCCTGCTATCTATTACCATTTTTAGTTTACAGCACCAACGTTAAATGCAAAAATGTTTGATTTATACCACTCCTGGTTTCTGATTCGCAACCTCCAGGTTTATTGAGGTGCTGTTTCCACATTTAGTCACACAAATTTATTCCTTCACAAAATGATGTAAAATTTTGAGTCTGGTTAGTACAAATTTATTCCTTTGTTTGAAAAGTACAACATAGTCAAGAAATTGGGTAGACCACTCAAATGTGTAGCACAAAAAGTTATAACATGCTGAGCTAGTTAAAATGGTATTTCCTTGCTTTTTTCGGTTTGGTACAAATTTTACAAAAATGTTTAAAATTCTAAGCCAGTTAAAAGGAAATTGGACACCCTAATAATTTTTTTATTTTTTAAATGTCTTCGATTTTCTGATCAGTACAAATTTATTCCTTTTTTCCGCTTGGTACAAAACTAAATAATCCATCCAAATTTGAGTATTACAAAGTGATATAAAATTTTGAGTCTGGTTAGTACAAACTTATTCCTTTTGTTTGTTTAAATAGTAAAACATGACTTGGAAATGAGATTTCTCGTTGGTACAAAATTCAATAGGCAACTCAAATGGTGTTTGTTCGCTTTTTCTGGTTAGTACAAAATGATTCCTTTGTTTACTTGCGTAGCTTTTTTATGTTTGGTACAAAACGAAATTTAACCATTCGTTTGATTAAATATTACAATTACCTCTGTTTTGATTGTCATCAGAAATCTGCGATAGTATAAATACATATATAGTACAGCAATATATTTTATAATTTTTTACGACTAAGCAAATCGGAAGTTAAAATTTCAGCGATAATAAAGGGGAATCTTTCAGAAAATAATCATAATTAATTGTCCTCATGTTGGTAAGTAACTTTGACTCAGACTCAGAACTACAAGAATAATAGGGCAAGAAATGAGAGTTTTAATTCATTTTTTCCAGATTAAAACTTCTGAATTTGGTGAGATTGACATTTAAAAAAAATATAAGTCACCTATCCCGGACAAATACTGTCTAGCGGGGTACCCGAAAGTGCAAAGTTTGTCGACTCTCAAATCTCGGCAGATTGCTAATGTAGGTTTCACATTTCATGTTATTTTTTCGTTTCAAAAACGCTCCTTGTTGACTATTCATGTTGAATTACTGAATTTATACACTCCGCATAAGAAAAAGCGACAGCTAATACTTTGCAGCTAGACCACCTAATATACAGCTTCTTTTCCCATAATCGTGTCTGGTAAAGACACCACCTCTATATCCTTCTTTATTCCCACCCATATTAAAATCAGCTACAACATGAGCAGTATTCTAATTTCAAAATATACTTACATGAATTAGTGTCAATAAAATGAAAGAATTAAAATGAGACGAAACGACATTCATAAGTATATGTAGAGAGAAACTTAAACATATCTCAATGATAAATAGAAACCAATAGGTATCTAGGATACGGAATAGGTACGGAAATGAGACAGGGAGAAAAGGAGGTAGAAGAAGAAAATCAAAGAGTGCACAGATAAAAATATTGGATTTAAACGTAGCTAAAAAAGAATGTAACATTATAAAGTTCCATTTCCAGAAATCCACAGTAGTATAGAAATAATGTTTTTAAAAACATTTTTCAGAACTATTCGAATGTATAGAGAAAGCTTGAAAATTTCATTAAGTTACAATAAAAGGTAAGGGTTGTTGGGAGATTGAGCTGAGATATCGCATACAAGAATCTTCAGATGTCCCGCACCCAAAGCGCCCGATTGATGAAGGCTGGTTTACATTTTTTCTTTTTTTTTTTAACTGACCGGATTCTTTACGGGCGCGTTATAAATGCGAAATATGCAATATTTGCTACATTTGTAAGTAGTCCAGTCATGATAAGGATTGATCTTGAACAAATTGAAATAGAAATTAGACATGCGCCAAAATGATGGCGAGCTCATTCTAAGCAAACCTGAAAAAGTCCTCAAGAATATTCAATCCGGAAAGTCGTTAAATCCTATATGGCCGCCGTTTTTGGTCATTTACGACAGACGTAAATGCAAACGGATTTATTATTTGACTTTGTAACAAAATTACAGACTCAATATTCCTAATTCAATATTCTCACATTATGTGCCCTTTCGAATGAAGCATTGTACATACCTCTAATATACAGGGTGTCTCAAAAGTCCCCTGATATAAGGTAACTTATTATCAAAGTTACAACAAAATGTAAGAGGGTAACAATTGGCAGAAACCAATTGGCAGAAACCACGTAGAAGCTTAAACATTTATATTGGCTCATAATTCGCAAATGAAGTCTTTCGAAATTGTGTCTGTGTTGAAAAGACCTAAAGTAGGTGCCGGATAAAAATAAAAGATCTTTCAGCCGGATTGCTAGTATTTTAAGAAAATCGACAGCTGCAATGATTTTGATAATTCAAGAAATATTTTTAATCATTCAATAGTTCGATAGTATTAACTTGAAATAACAGTGTAAGTAAACTTCAGTTGTATAGCTGAATTGATTTATGTGTACTTAGTTTTAACAAAAATCAAAAGGATAATATTGAAATGTTATTGGAAGAATTTATACAAGTGGCAAATTGAGAAAAAAATGTTGCGTAAAAATATAATTATTTTGTTAGGATTTGTAGTACCAGTAAGGTACGTATTCGCATTTTTAGGCATGTGTGACTCGCAATGCAACACTCCAGATGATCAAAGCCTTTCCTAAGTAGTGTAAAATATGACAAATGATATTTAACTATGAGATGAGGTTCCCTCCTTATGGGTAAATTAACATTTGTTTAACGCCCCGTGTTGGTTATTTTCTTATTAACTTTTTTTATATTTTTTGCTTATAACCTTATATTCTATGTATCACTCTCTTATCGAGGTCGGAAAACCAATAATCATAATAAAATCGGTGGTGTCATCTTAGTTTACGAGGGTAGGTCTGGCAAACCATCCACTACCTGGTCTATTCCTTTTTGATAGATTCAAAATGGATGTATAACAAGTTAAAAGATTATAATAAGTTCTTGTAGTTTCAAAATTTACTGTTTCTTTTGATTATTGAATATTATTGATATACAAATATTTTTGAGTATATTTTATTATTGTTTCATCGTAGTAATACTAGTAAAATAATACTACTACTAGTATTGTGTTATTGTGTTAGTAGTCCAATACGTTTGAATTTTGTTTGTAACGAGAGTAAATATTAAATCTGAACATGTTTCCTTAAAATCGTTAATAAGTCAATAAACGTCAAAGTGAATGTAAAAGGCACTACATTTTTAATTATTTTATGTTACAACTAATTAATATGTTCATGAGCGCAAAAAATATCAAAAATTAGTTATTCAAATAATAAGATATATTTTGACAGAGAATAGCAATAACTATATTTATATGCTTCATTTGTTGTGTTTAAAATTTTGGAACTTAAATATTTTAAAATAACAGATATGAGAAAACAATAAGATACATAAATGAGCTTTACTAAAATTATGGCCTAACCATAATCCGAAATTCCTTTTGTATGGCCTACGTGGTTTTAATCCTATGCCAATGTAGATTTTAATGAATTTTTAGTCGCATTTATCATAAGAAGACTTCATAAATATTTTCTCTTTTAGGAAATTTGGTGACAGAGAGTAAATTTCCTCTCGGTACATTATTATCTACAGGCTATAATTGTTATTTTTAGCTCTGACATCAATTTTTACATTGTGTGTCCAATAGAGAGCCGCTCGGTTGGGGAAAAAGGTAAGTTAGTCTGGTAGGTGTTTTAAGACTAACAACAACGTACAACCGTGTAGTATCTAAAAATTAGTATATTAATATTGCTAGAGCAATTACGTTAACGGTGCAACGAAAGTCAAGATAACCGTATAATAGCGTTAAAAACATATTACTTTAAATATGAAAATGAAGTGCTAAGAGCCGGAAACCTTCGGAACTACTCTTGTAGGTTAGCTGCAAGTCCGTCTAAAAAAGAAGACATGAAATGATTACAAATAATTATGTTTCACCGTCCAGAAATTCTGTTTCAATATGTGTTAGAAGTAAAGTTACGAAATAGCGGAAAGAAATAATATAGTGAAGTTCAAACGGTAGCCCGCGACAATCGCGACTTTCACGATCGTAATGAGAATTATTGGCAAAGTATATTTTTTTATTATATTTAAATTTGTTGAATTGAAGTGCCAAAGTGTAATCAGATTTTTGACAGTGTAGTTTCAATGTCATTAATTAAAGCTAAAATAACAAAAATGCATGTATTATTTGACAGCAACCTACATGTACATTACAATAGTATAAATTTATCTTTTCAAGTTTAAAAGAATTTAACTTACTTTTTTCTTCGAGCAAAATTATTTTAATGCATACACAACATAAGAATATTCGTTCTGTTTTACCGTTTTGGTATTAGTGATACGATTAGAATTTGTCTTTGATGTCTATTACCCAGAATGTTCTGACCCGAACTCTGACCCGTACTGTCCAGTGGCAATTGAGCAATGATGACTATAACTGCTAGCAAGTGGATCATCAAACTAAGCTGTGTTTTATTTCTTCTGAAAAGAAAGAGTCTGAAAGTCTGTATTTAATTCCTCTCTCCTCGAATTTGATACACTCGTCACATATACACTACATAATTGGTCGCCAAGAATTTGCCTCTTAGAAATCAGAGATTTCAGTCATTTTAAGCTACCAATGTCTATCCGTTCATTGTATACTCTCGTTCAACTGCTCATGATGTGGAACTGTACAACAACCAAACCATCACCCTCACAAACGTCCTGGGGTTACTGCTGCCGTATGACCATTACAAATACTGACATGTGACGTGAATCCGACTCCAGGTATTCTTGTTACTTTGATCGGAACACATATATTTATGCATAATCTTTTCCGCAACGTTATATTTACTACTATATTATTTTGATCTTTAATCCATGTCTAAGAGCATAATACTTTTTCAGATGATGCTGAAGTTTATAAGGGATTATTTCAAGGAAACTTCCCTCCATGGTTTGGCGTATACTACAAAGAAGGGTGTTAATCCATATCTCAGGTACTATTTTATTTCAATGTACTCTACTTGTAAGCGAATAAGCTACCCTTGTATTAAGTGACACATCAGTTGTGTATTTTGTTAGATAATACACTGAGTAATTCTGTGTTGTCTCACCGTCATGGATTTTATTATCTTTAGCATCACGACATAATTCTTAAATACGTATTAAAGTTGCCTTGAGCTAGTTATTAGACCTAACGTTACACGTATTCTATTTTTATTTACTCATTTGCCAATCATTGTGAAGTGTGAATCAGCGAGTAATTTGTTATTGTCAAGTCAATAACTGTCTTATTAACACACACTGGTCTCCTGTAATTTTACCAGTAAAAAATTCTGACTTATATATTCTTTCTAAACATTTTATCATGCAAAATCAGATTTTCCACTTTTATTCCCCTGTAGTGGAAATTGAGCGTCGTAGGATACCACCTCACATGAAGTCGTTTTTGTCAACCATTTGACGTCTGCGACCCTAGAGTTCAATGATATGTACCTTCTAGAACATTCAATTGAACGTGATTTTGGATTTTCCGAGCACCCTTTACCAAGTATGGAGATAATGTGACATACTTGCTCTACTTGTTTAAACTCACTATAGAAGAACATCGATGGGAACTACGATTGAGACTTGAGGAGAAGGCACTTTGCCTTAGAACGAGATTGTAATGGACCCCCAACTTAATATCAATGTATTGTTGTTCAGGTTGATACTCTAAAAAGACTTTAAAATAAACATATTAGCGTGATTTGATTTTATCATGATCCACCTTTGCTTTAGTCTACTGAACTATCTATTAGAAAGAGTTTTTCTTCCAGCTCCGTGATTATTAATTTATCAACCAGCTAAGAGCAAGGTTTCATATATATATTTAGTTGATCAAATTTTCATGAGCATGCTTTTTAGAGGCATTCATTGTTCATAATGTGAGTATATAACTTCTAGTGTTAGAAAAAATTTTCCTTACATCCTTTGACAACTTATTATCTATGCTTTCAGGTAACCTGCAGTACTAATAAACATTACCATAAATAGCAACGTAACATATTGGAATGCTTTGTTGTAGTATTTTTATTTCTGCATATTCATTTTGCTTACTCTTATTGTTTCATGATTTAGCGTAAGATATTTTCAATGTGTTGCATTATTTTTTGAACACTCTTTTTATTTTATATTGCGTTATTTTGCGTAAGATGATGACTTGTATAACAACATTTGTGATAATTTGGATTTCATTAATTGTTATCAGCCTATTATTACTTGGTGTGAGATGTGTATATTTTGAAGGACATTATTTACGTAAAATTAAGAAAAAGCTTCATGTTTCACATTCGTTGTCATACATAGCAAATTGTTGGATTTCTAATAATAGTAGTGCTACTTCGATTCATATTGATATGGTTAAAGTAGGTCATAATGGAAATTTCCAGTTTCCACAGTTCCATACTTGAGTATGTTTCTCTAGCCAATTGAAGTCTTATATTTGTACGTATTATCATCTTGAACATCCTAAAAACAAATAAAGTTAATTTCCTGTTTCTCTACTAATGTAATTTTCTGGGAATTGTATTTTTCTTGCATATATTTAATTTTGTATTGCGTAGTCTTACTGAATTGAATAATTTACTTTTTTGAGGAATATCTCTACATTCCACTTGTATTGTTTGAGGGATTTAATTTTATTGTAATTTTTAGTTATTCATGAATTTTTAATTATTACTAATTTAGTTTTAAGTTTCGTATATTTTTCATATATTTTCAAAATTTACAATGAAATAACCAATAACGTCAGTTACCTGTTTAAAATTGAAAACCTGTGGAAAATATAAAAGATATTAAGAATTAATTTATACACATAAATACCGGAGATTAAATTGTTTAATTGATTGCCAGCTAATATAACTACATATGTTTTTCTAACTCTGTCGAACTTGGAACACTTCGAATCTTTTTGTTGTGATACTTTATAAACACTTTGTGATATTTATTATCGACACATGTCTTGGACTTTCTGCCATCATCTTGACATAGTTTAGTAGAAATGAAATATCCCTAGTTTTATCGATAATCAAGTTAAGACCATCAAATTTACCATACCAATAAATGTCTCATATGTTTGTAGGATATTGTGTTTAAGCTAAAAGAAGTGTAATATCGTTTACTTATATATTTATTTTAATTAAATATGTTATTTAGTAATATACATAAAGAAAAAAATCATTAAATTACCAAACTACAATACTTTTATCTATCCTAATATTACGCGAGTCATCAAACCCTAACAAGTTGGCTTATACTTTATCTCTTTTATTCTTAATACATTTTCTACAAAACACTTAACTTTACCTAGGTATATTGAGTTTTAATACGCCTTTGTAATAAGATTTTTCTTCAACTTCTTCAGTTCTTATATTGTTTATTATCTACGTTTGTGGAGAAACATTTCCGTTGACCAATTGCATGTGTAAATTTTCTGAAGTGAACATTCAGATTTATTTATAGAAATGTAATCATCAATTTTATATTTAGGTTTAAAATGTTTACAATCCTTCTTATTAACATTAGCCAATAATAAATGTTCATTCTCTTTACACACTCTAAACGCTACATACCTATTGTGTAAATTTTATCATTTTACTCATTAACCAATTCTTGTAATATTACTAACCATTTATAATTACCTTGAGTGATATTTTGTAAATGTTGTTTTGCAAAGTTTCGGTTAATACGTTTTACGACAGAAGCTTTCTTACCGCGATGTCACGTCAGAAGAGCATGGACAAAAGGGCGAGAACAGAGGCGCCCCAAGTCAAAAAGTCCCTGGTCATAAGTGTCCTAGTCAAAAGGACAGGATCGAATGCTCCCCACGAGAAAAGAGTTTGTGTCAAAACGACCCCGCGTCAAAAGAGTCCCACGAGTAAATGATCCGAGTGATAATGTTCTCACGTCAAAATCCTGAAAAGTATAAAAAATGCCTGTTAGATGAAATATATTGTGTGGACAGTAATTGATTTATTTGTGAAAAGGAACACACGTGGAAAAAATATATGGTTAGTAAGAAATGTTAAGACAGGCCAGTAATAACGATACGAGTAGACGCAGAAAAAGTGAATGTTGCAGGTGAAAAATGATGTGAAAACTACATTGAAAGGAATTGGTCCTTGGGTTCCACAATATAATACAATATTTTTCAGTGGAAAAGAATAGTTTTGATACGTCAGTTTTGGCTAGAATCTTACCATAAATAAGAATGTAAACTGATTTTAATCTATCTTCGTTCGTTTGTGAGATACCATAATGTTTGCTGGTTGTATATAGTAGGCAAAAGTAGCTGGACAGGAAATTAATAATAAGACAAGTGGACGGAGGAAAGTAAAAGATTGCAACTGGGTGTTGGTGCAAAAACTGAATTTAGTGAGGGTGTGTACATCATGAAAGACATCTTGAATTCCGCCATATTAGGATATCAAACGACATATTTAAACACAAAGAAATGTATTTGGCACATCAATTTATGCATAACGTACCAAACACAAGAATCTGAATTTTTTTCTTTCTTTCTTTACCTATTACAATTATTTTACGGGTTTGGTGCAATGTTTGACATTTATATTTAGTTGTCAAAAGTATCGGAAAATTCATTAATAATGTGGCCTTAAACCAAATGTTCCAAGTGCGTTTTTGTGCAAAAATGTATTGCGTGGTAATATAGACATCGCGGCAGGCAATTTTGATTCTGCCACATTGGACATCGCACAACGTTCTTTAGGTACCAATGATATGTGCGACACAGCAATATTGGGTAGGATCTATCCCGAAACGAGAACCTAACTCAGTTTGCACATATTGCTAAATCTTTAGGAGATAAACTGTGCTTACGTTCAAAATTAAAAATTGAGTTGCGTGTGATCTAAGATAAATATATTCCTGTGGGTAACGGTACACTACGTATTACATAGGAAGAAACAGTGCATTTATTTACATATACATGCATTTTCTCGATTTTCTGAAATTATACCTCTCGGTCATAAAAGTTAAAAAGTGCACACACTGTAGCGTATCACAAGGAGGTCTTAAAGGTTTTTCACAACACAATGCCATTAATCATTCATGGTGTTTGGTTTGGTTTGTTATAGGTTGTCTATAATATACTTCTATACAACTAACAGAAAATTGATACATCGGGAAGTTCTTCAGACAATTATATTACAACTCGTCTTCCAATCAATCGTTCTGGAGAGGTTGTTCAATTTATGTCAAACGTTTAGTCCATAGTATGGCGACACTCGCGTCTGTTAGAACCAAACAAGGGCAATGTCACATATGGATATAACATGGCAGGAAGATTCCGTTCACGAAGTACTGTCAAGAACTTAATACATTTCAGACTGCCGGCAGTGGAGAAAGGTTCAAAAATGATGTTTCCTATCATCCTACACAAATATTCAGTTTCTACGGATACTGGGTATGATGTCCCATCATCCAATGTGGGTTTTCATCCCTACAGTAGGGTAGGAGGTTCAATTATAAAGTATGATTTATTTCATTTCACCTACCCGTTCAACGTATTTGTCGCACTGTACGTAATGATTTTTTTTTCAAAACTTCTTCTACCGTAGCTCGTGCATATGAACTTTGCATTGAATTTGTTCCAAAGATTCTCAATGGAATTAGCCTTTGGCATGGGGTTTCGAGCACGTTGTGCAGTTTTAGAACAACAATTCCCTTACTGCAAACAATATGCTTGGAATCAACATATTGATAAAATTTGATGACATGGTCATTACCAAATTCCCGTTTTTGTTTAGATTTGTCCAAAGAAAATTAAAATAGGTAAAGACATAATAGGTAAAAATAAATATCATATTCGGAATCAGCATCTTCGAAAACCAATGAAAACCTATATATTTTATACCATTTTGTTCTACACAAGTAAAAGAAGGAATAAATTTAGATGGGCTATTTAATTTTTGTAACTACCCAAGAAAAGTGAAGAAGAAAAATTTATACTTTTTTGTGATATTCAAATAAACAAAGAAATATATTTTGTGTTATGTAGTTGTGGTGCTAGATTTTGTGCTATTTTGTATATTTTGGTGTCAAGCAGAGAATGGAACATTTAAAGTTTACAGACCTATTTTTGTGATACAAATTTGTAATTCAAAATTTTATAAAATTTTTGTAGAAGGATAGTCGTATTAATATGTTTGTAAATTCTGTTACTGAAAAAAATGTGCCATTCAAATAAACGAGGAAGGATCATTTAGTTATGATACGAAATTTTAAAATTAGAATTTTTTGTACCAACAATGAAAATAATAATCCGTTCTCTAGGGTCATAGGCCAAGTTCGTTATGACAAAAATGCTAAACAATTTAAAAAGAAAAGCGCCACTAACTTAGTATTTGAACGTAAAAGGTTGATGATTTTTTTTATTTTGCATTAAACAGTTTTTGTCTACTGAAATTACACTAAACCAAAGAAGGAAAAAACAACATTAATACCCGTTTGCCTTGCACACTAGTAAGGTGTCCTATGTTATATATGAAAACTCTTATACACCACCTGCCAGATAAAATAGAACTCTTTTTCATTGTTGTTTTAAATGTTTTCTTTTGACTTTTGAATTCTTATAGAAGTTGATTGTTAATTCCTAGACCAGTAACTAAACGTATAATTTAATTGACATGAGCTGCCATTGAAATTCAATATCGGTTACCGACAACGAAAACATTGAAATAGAAGTGAGTAACTTTAAACATTCATTTTTGTGCTTTATTCTGTATAACAGACTCCATAGCAATTTGCATTACTAAAGAATGAAGATGTACTAAAAGAAACTAATGAAGGACAACACATTATGAAGGTAATAGGAAAAAGAAGAATAAGCATGCTTGATCATTTCAAATCGTAGTGTTGATAGAGGAAAACCAGGATAGGATATTTAGATGCTTTTACGAAGAAGAAACAATATCAAAGTGTAAAACAGCTCTCCAAGAAAGAGAAAAATTTTCTAATTTCCATGTTGCCCACCGCCTATGGTTCAGGTGAACAAGAAGAAGAAGTTTACTATAAAAATGCAGATTTATTGGCTGTGATCTGTTTTATTCAACTCACAAAACTATTATTCTTTGTGTTCTGGAGTTATTTAAGGTTCTCAATTTTAATTCACTTTAAATAGAATTAAAAAAAACGTTTCCAATAAAGACATATGCATATTGTTATGTGATGGAAGCGCAAGTTCTTGAATGCATTACCTAACATTTCTATTAATAGTATATTGAATTCCCTATGGAACAATCTATTAAGTGCAACTTCGTTTTATTTTATATAACGTAGGGTACCTTACTAGTTATAACGCTGTCGTTATACACTCCTTGAACAAGGCTCATATATACAATCCATTTTCCTGGAAACAGCGTTTGGCCAGTCAAAATTCGTATTAAAGAGAAACTGCGGAATTACTCTTTCACAAGTGTTTGTTTGTGTGCGTGTCTTCGTCGACCACCTCCCTCTTCTCATAGCCTGATTAGCTAAGAAATTCAGCACAGTGGGACTCTTTCAGCCACTTCTGTAAAGTTAAAATGCGAAGGTTATAAGAGTCGTTCCTCGTAGTCCAACAAAAATTATATGAAACTGTTGACGATGGAAGTTCAACTTGCATTAGTAACTGCATCTCGGACTCGTTAGTTGCGGTGCGTACACGGCCTAGAATCCTCATCCGTCGTATCTTGACTTTCCCTCACAGGGAAATGAAGGATCGTACAAAGAACTGTTATATTTTGGTTAAGCACCCCTCACGAACATTATGGCTCACGAACCCTGTACCGTTAAATACTTTGGAAAGCAGAAGGGTATTAACGTAATTTTCTTCTTTGCTTTAGTGTAATTTCAGTAGACAAAAGCTGTCTAATGCAAAATAAAAAAATCATCAACCTTTTGCGTTCAAATAGTTAGTAGCGCTTTTCTTTTTAACTTGTTTAGCATTTTTGCTCATAACGAACTTGTGCTATGACCCTAGAGAATGGAATATATTTTTATTGTTGGTACAAAAAATTCCAATTATAAAATGTCGCATAATAACTCAATGCTCCTTCCTTGTTTATTTGAATGGCAAATTACTTTCTCAGTAACACAAAATGTTAACATATTAATATGACTCTCCTTGTACAAAAATATAAAATTTTGAATTACAAATATGTATCGCAGAAATAAGTCTGTATAACAAAAAAAAAATCTCCTTTCTCTGATTGACACAACAATATACAAAATGGTACAAACTCTAGCCCTGCAACTACGTGGCACATCAAATTTATTTCTTTGTTCATTTAAATACCCCAAAATATATCCAGTTCTGAGCTAGTTAAAATTGTCCTTCTTCATTTTTCTGGTTGGCACCAAAATTAAATAGGCCATTCAAATTTATTCCTTCTTTTAATTGTGTACCACAAAATGTTATTCTGAGCTAGTTAAAATAGATCTTCTTTGCTTTTTCTGGTTGGTACAAAATTATTCCATCGCGTATTTGAGTACTAGAAAAGGTAGAAAATTCTGCGTTATCTATACTAGCTAGTGTTTGCTTTTTTCTCGTTCATAAAGAATATTAGTCTACCCAAATTATCATCAATTTATTCAAGTGGTACACAAAGGTGCAAAATTCAGTTAATTATAACGTCTCTTCTGCATTTTTTCGTTAGCACAAAACTAAATAGACCAGTGAAATTTATTCTTTGCTTTGTTCGAATATGCCAAAAATATAAAATGCTGATTTAGTTAAAACGTTTTTTTACTGATTGGTACTAAAATAAATAACTTACTTAAATTTATTCGTTCGTTAATTGATTAGTACAAAAGTTACAACATTCTCAGTTTGTTAAAATGACATTTCTTTGCTCTTTCTGTTTCGTACTAAAGGAAGTAAGACAAAATTGAATAAGTCACTCACATTTATCCCACCGTTTGGTTAAATAGTACAATAGGTATAAAATACTGAGCGAGTTAAAATGGTCATTCTTAATTTTTTTCTGTGGTACAAAAGTAAATAGACCACTCAAATTCATTTCCTTGTTTGAATAGGCCTAAAAAGTATGAAACACTGAGATAGTTAGAATGACATTTCTTTGCTTTTTTCTCGTTGGTGCAAAAATAAATAGCCCGGCCATATTTTATTTCTTCGTTTATTTGAATAGCACAAAAGGTATAACATTCTGAGGTAGTTTAAATTGCATTTCCTCGCTTATTTCTGGTTTTTACAAAAATAAGTAGTACATCTAAATTTAATCCTCGTTTATTTGAGTAGCACAAAATAATATACAATTCTGAGCTAGTTAAACTGAAAACTGTTTGCTTTTTCTGCTTTGTACAATATTGAATATATCACTCAAATTTCTTCTTCATATATTTGAATAGCACAAACAGGTATAAAATGCTGTGTTAATTTAATTGATATTTTTTCTCTTATTTAAATAAAATATTTTTTCTGGTTGGTACAAAAATTAAAAGGTCATCCAAATTATATATGGTTCATTTAAATGTTACATTAAGATACAAAATTCTGAGCTAGTTAAATTTAAATTTAGAAATGTTGCACTACAAAAAATTAAAGTGGCTTAATTTTTAAAACGGCTCTCCTTTGTTAAATAGTACTATATATGTAATGCAAAATTCCAAACTAGCTAAATTTGCATCATAAAATTTAATTTGTTTTCGTTGGTACAGAAATGACAAAATCGAATAAAGTTTTAAGCAAGTTCCATCTAGGGAATGTTAGGGAAAATAAGTCGCATTTCGGTTTGTTTTCACTACTTTTTAATAACTTTTTATAAAATTGCTTAATGTATGGGTTACATCAAATACAAAAGGTCATCACGTTTCAATACCCTCATACGAAATATGAAAACAGAATAGTTTTATATTGAACTGTTTACAAAAGTATATTTGGGAAGATATATTAAAAAGGAGGACATTTATTCTTTTAAATTGGTTATATAATTTTCTTGTATATTACTTAGGGGTCGTTAGAAGGGTCATAGTCTTCCTTGTGTATCTTCTGCTATAATAAATAAAGACCTTAAAAAGAGTAAAGCTGTTCAGGTGACTTCAGTCACCTTTTCTGCTATGATTACATAAATAGGACCAGAGAAATGTGCTAATATGCACAAACAAAATTTCAATATGTTGTACCGTTTTACAAGTTAGGGATGGTTAAATAATTAAATTTTGACGTCGAGGTGACCAATTTTAATTCGTAGTACTCAATGGTGTATTGTTAAATGCTATTGCCAATTCCGTTTGCGAGTTATACACGGTTAAATATTTGATCTTCGACCTCGATATTAAAAATTGTGCTCAACAAAAGGGCGTATCCCATATAAACTATTAAACATAGGTAAAGACAAGTGTTACACTCGAAATTACCATGATCGAAAACCTACGTATATCGAGTTTCATGCAAATCGTTTGAAATAGACATAAAAAGGCGTATCCCATAAAAAGTGAAAAATGAAAAAAAATGAAATCTTTAAGTTTTACGTCCCACGGTTATGCCGGTTAGGCGAAAGGAGACGGTGATGATGAGAGATGAGTGAAATGGTGGAATGAAGAAAGTGGGAGGAAACGGGAGAACCCCGAGAAAACCCACGAGCACGGTGTTTGTCCACCACAAAGTTCACTTGGCGGGGGCTGGGATCGAACCCGGGACCCCAAGCACCAGAGGTGAACGCTCTACCACTGAGCCACCGCGCCCCCCCATAAAAAGTGAGTTAGATTATATATATATATAATATTGGTAATCAGCATGTTCGAAAATCTTTGTATACTAAGTTCCACCGAAATCCCCTAGAATGTCATAAAGAGCTTATCTCACAAACTGCAAGACCTAGTGAAGCATGAATATAATTCATAATCAGGATGTTTGAAAACGCACAAATCCCAAGTTTTACGCAATTCAGTTACCTTTTGTTAAACGGTGTATCCCACATGAACTAAATTACAGTAGGTAAAAATAAATATCACATTCATAATCAAAATGTTCGAAAACCTATGTATACCAAGTTTCATTTAAATCGGCTAAAAATTAGATAAAAGGGCTTATCTCACATAAACTGTAGGACCTACTGAAAAATGATTAGCATAGCCATAGTCAGGATGTTCGATATCCCACATATCCCAAGTTTTATGCAATTTTGTAATTTTTGTGCAAGGGCGTATCCCACACAATTTATAAGACATAGGTAAAAATGAATATAATATTTGTAATCAGAATGAACGAAAACCTGTGTATACCAAGTATCATTTTAAAAGGCTAAAATGCACATAAAAGGTCATACACCATATAAACTAATTGACTTAGGTAAAACTAAATATCACATTCATAATCAACATTGTCAAAATCGTCTAGATACCGAATTTTATACTAATTGGTTAGTTTGTTTTGTAAAAAAAATGGGGTATCTGACATAAACTACTATAATATTCGTAATTACCATGTTCAAAAAAATATGTGAAATGAGGGTTGCAAAAATAAAACAAGGTCTCTGCTTCTATGTTTTATAAAGGTTGGAAACAGTACTTGTAGCCTTTGGTAATAGAGATTGAAAAAGGGCCATTGTCTTTTGTAATGTCTGCTATGTTAAATAGGGGTTGGAATATGTGTTCGTAGTCCTTTGTATTTTCTTTTATGGGCTGAAATCATGCTTGTTGATTTTGGTAATAGACGTGGAAAAGAGGTCAAAATCTTCTATAATCTCTGCTATGTTAAATATGGGATGGAATATGTGTTCATAGCGTTTCTTACATAGAAGTTGTAAAAAGGAGTCATAAAAGAGGACGAATACACCCCTAAAAAGGGTCGTAAAAGAGAACGAGTTCTAGGTGGGTACTCGGTTTTCCGTAGCTGAGTGATACGCGTGGCATGGTCCAGCCTTCTGTTCCTAATCTCTACTATATATATATATATGTAGGGTTAAAAGAAGGTCATAAAGGCAAACGAGTGCACCCCATGCTCTTTTTTTCAGCATTGAAAAAGGGATCTAACAAGGGAAGTATCGATGAGCTCATATCGAAACCCACCGTTAAATTTCACTCAGAGGAAGGAAATCTCAGAGAAAGATCATACACAAAAAAGCAGCTGCGTTTTAGAAGTGTGATTAACCAAAATGGCAGATTGAAATGTGTATCCATGTTGACAATTGCACAATACGTTCAGTAACACCCATTGTAAACTGCCTGTTAATAATAAAAAGTCAATAACAACAATGTGGGCACATAGTATACCTAAGGGGAAGTTGTACGGTAAGGTGAACCTTGACGGCAGGCATCTTGAAATCCGCAATCTTGAATGCGGATCAAGTTTTGTAAATATGAATAGGTCAATATGTTACATGATTTCGGGTTAGAATTTAAACAAAAAAAATTGTAGCAACAGTTTTAAGATACTTGCATTTGGTAAAAAAAAATTACAGCCATATTTGTTGTGTATGTCTCCATTTGCACAACTCCAGAATGAAGCAGCTGTCCAACAATTTCTAAAATACAAAAATATATGAAACACCCTCTATATTTTCCCAATTTGTCCCAATACTGGAAATGAATGCAAGACTGCAGTTTCAGTATATTGTCTCTGTGGTAAACTTCAAAATTTCTGTCAACCGACGGTAAAGAATCTTCCACTGTCGAAAAAAAAAAAATGTCCAATGCTTGGATTTTCTCTCTGGCACCTGAAGGTATCTGGAGAAGAGTAATAGTGTTATTTGGATGAATTTCTTCAAGACAAACGGTATCACTGTAAGCTGTCCAATTGTCTAGAAGCATAGCAGACTGATCAGAGGAAAATTGCACATACAATATTTAATATAAGGATTCTTTTATCAGCGATTTTCGCTAAATTTTCGTATTATCTGATCTATCTCCGCTCCTATTCAACCGATTGGAACCAAATTTTCAGAGTAGTCTTTGATAAGTATCTAATTGTGACCATCATAATTTCAAACAAATCATCAAAAAACATCTACTTGGTGTTTAAACTATCTTGTACATTTCCAATGGAATTTTGGTTTTGCTCAACTTGTATCTCCGCCCCTATTCAAGCAATTTGGACCAAATTTGCCGACTAATGTCCTACAAGTGTGTAGCTTTTCTCAACAACGTTTGGAACAAATTGAGAAAATATAGAGGGTGTTTCATAGGTTTTGGTTTTTACAAATAGTTGGACAGCTGGTTCATTCAGGAGCTGTGTACATATAAACATACGCAATAAATATGCCTTAATTTTTTTCCAAATGCACGTATCTTAAAACTATCGCTACCATTGTTTTTCTGTTTAAATTCTAGCCCAAAATCATGTATCGTATTGCCCTATTCATATATACACAACTTGATCTGCAATCAAGATTGCAGATTTCAAGATGGCTGCCGTCAAGATTAATCTTACGGTATGACTTCCCCTTTGGTATACTATGTACTCACATTGTTGTTATTGACATTTTACTAATAACAGGCAGTTTACAAGGGGTGGTACTGAACGTGTTGTGCAATTGTCGACATGGATATGCGACATTTCAATCTGCCATTTTGGTTAATTATACTTCTAAAACGCAGCCGCTTTTTTTGTGTGTGTGGTCTTTCTGTGGGACCTCCTTACTCTGAGTGAAATTTTACGGTAGGTTCCCGTATCTCATTGATACTTCCCTTGTAAGAAGACTAGAGAAAGTTACTTGATCGGATTCCAAAAACACTAAAAATTTGATAAAAAGTGAACCAGATCGGTAATTTTGCTACTTCTAATTTTAGTACTATTTAGATATTATTTAGAAAATCTTTGAATGCAAATATTTGTATGTTAAATTTGAGCGTTGAAGTTTAGATGATGCCCTTGACGTTGAACGAAGATTTTTACATAGGGACGCTGACTTCTGAACGTTAGACGCTGTGATTTATTCATTAGATGTTTGAACTTTGATCAAGAAGTTTACGGGAATTACCACAAGAAAATAAAATTATACTTTAATGTTTAGAAAGTTGTTTATTTTGCCTATATTTCCCTTTATTTATCGTGTCATTGCAATTACTTTTAAACCACAATCGATTCCCGGAAAATAGACATGTCACCCGGAATAAACTCATTATATATTTCCTAAAATATCACGAAGCATTGCTACCACAATCCGTCGGTGAGCAATCCTGGTTTCAATATATTTTGAAATGGAACGACTTCAATTTAAAAGAATGTTTCTATAAATCGATGTACCTAAATGCCCAACATGAAGACAGTTCTAAAAACTTTCTCGCCTTATACACAGCAGGACCCAATTACCTTAAAGAACATTAAATTTGCGGTGCATCAGCTCAATTTGAAAATTAAGTTACTAAAGTTTCGAACATTATGTCTGCTAATTTCGAATAGATAATAAAAGCCACCATCATTACTAAAAGTAGTTTCATGTAATGGCAGTGGATCGCTTGGTTAGCAACAAAATTGCAAACATTCAAATAAAAATACATTTTCGGTTCGATTTCAGTTCAATCTGTAAATTGTAAACATTCCGCTCTCACTGTTCTGAATGATTTATACATTTGAAATTTACACCTCATAATTTTGGTAAAGTTTTAACCAATACGTCATATTGATGAGTTCCAATGATTGCAATTTCGTGGTCTTCCGCTTCGAGATCAACTTTCCACGTATCTAGTGTCACGAAGTTTCCGTATAACATTTTTCACAACGCTGTCGATTACTGGGTTCTAATTTCGCTGAGACGCTTTGATAGTTACTGTTATTGCTGCATGCTGCCTGTGGATGGTATAGACACAGGAATGGTATATATATGTAGGGAAAAGTGTATGTGAATGTTTGTGTTTCGATACATGATTTACACTGTTTGTACATAATAGAACATATTTATTTCAGATTGCTATGGATATTAATAATAGTAACATGTTTGTGCTTCACAATTTGGATGGTTCTTCTAAGTTGGAAAAAATATGAAGAAAATCCAACTGTGGTGACAATTCAAAGAAATTACAAGGATTGGGAGATTTCAGTTCCGGCCATAATTATATGTCCAGAGGACGATGTAGACGACCGAACAACGAAAAGGGCAATAAAACAGTAAGTGTACTTAGGATATAGAATTATAAGTGACATCTCTGAAGGTACATCGGGATAAACGGCAAGATGTTGATAACTACATGATTCGGGAAATGCAACAATACTTCGTGATTTATGCAATAAAATTTATTTCTGTAGTAAACCTTCATATGATACAATCATGAAATTACTGTAATGTTACTTTTCATCCAATAAGTAAAACAAAATATGCTCACTTTCTCATACACTAAAATAATTATTCGTACATAAATTATAACATACTTATTTTGGATCAGTGTTTTCCACAATATGTGCTTGTTTTATATGTTACTAGTATTATTTACGAACAAGACATTCTCAAGTTGAGTAACTAATATAAATAAGTTATCAAATAATTCTCTTATTCATTTATTGTCTGAATATCTGAAGACCAACAAAAGAGCAACTGTTTGGACTAAAAGTACTCAGTCGTGACCACACAACAAATTAGATATAAGTAGTGGGTTAGTGGGTCTTCTGAAGCTAATTTTCACTTTTCTCTAGCTCATATATTTATATCTACCTATTAAAATTTCCAATGTTTAAAACTTCCTTTCCCAAAACCTATTCCAAATTAACACATTTACATTATAAGAATTTTATCATAACAAACTAATATCTGAAGTTATAATTCACACACACCCCTCCCCCCCCACACACACTCACACACACACACACACACACACACACACACACACACACACACACTGACTCACATACACTAGAAGTGAGAAAAAGAGACAAGTTCAACAGTCACCCTAACATTTTGATATTGCTGTTATACATTTCTTAATTATGGCTTGGATCTTTGATGTTTAACACAACAAAAAATAAAAATATAATGTATGACTGCACAAATTTTGGTATTGGTAGTGAAATCTGTTTTACTTCGATATCGTTTTGAAATTACAGGCAATCTATTGACGTAGTATATTGCGATTAAACGTAATCTAATATAAAACACCAATTGTGTGTTTTATAAAACAAACTTTTGCAATAATATTGATTTATTAGGAAAAATAAATGTATTCTATGTTTCTCATTAACAAGTCATTTTTTGTATGCAGAGTGCTTAAAGATTATGTTTTATAGGTTATGTTTGAGAAATTGAAGATGGAAATTTGTAAATTTTTCAAACCGATATAAGTCATAAAAAGAGTTTTAATTTTTAATGGACAATTTTTTATATTCTTTGTATCTTTGCAATAGTAGGTTTTAAGAATATAGGGATAAGTGTACTAAAATCCTTTCACCATATTTCAATTAATTCCAAATAGGATCTCTGAATAATATAACAGAAATTCTCAACACTTTAATATTTTTATTAATTAAACAAAAAAGTATTAAGATATACTATACTAGTATACTTAATACTAGTATACTTAACTAGTATACTTAATACACAATTTATCTCATATTGGTCTCTCATATCTCATATTGATCTCATCTCTGTATCTTAATACATTATACGTATCATATTTTTGAAAATCGAGCAGAAAGTTATAATTCATATTTACTGTATTCAACTAAAATAATTTTTATATTTACTTTTAATTCTTTAATTTTTCAATACTAGATTCTCCAAAAATGATTTCCATTTCTTTGAAGTAAACAACTGATGTTTGATAAACATTATCAATCGTGTATTAAGTCAACATTCTTCGACATTTCTTATATATAAAATATTTATTGAATATTTTATTTATAAATTTTCAGAAAAACCAATATAAAGAAAGATGTTAATGGGAAACACATTTAAAGATCATCAACTACTGATCATAAACGAAGTTCTCGAACCAATTAAAATGCTAAAATAAATATTACTTTCAGCTACATTTTCTGAAAAATCTGCAAATTTTATATTTGTTCTTTCATGTTACGACACGTTATTTCTTATGCGGCAATTATACCCATACATTTGTCTATTTCTAATAAATTATTCTCGTCCATAATATATTTCCCTACTTGTGTAGCTATTCTTGAATAGAGTGTAATCCTAGGAAATCTTGAAATTATTATGTCTATACAAACTGTAATTTCTAAGATTATAACTTCTTTCCGATATATTTTATTTTACAATTTATAAGATACATATATTATTTACTTTACAAGAAGTAAATTTGATACTACCTGTTGATCGTTATTCATGAGAATTTTCGACGCTAGAATAACAACCTTAGACATATTCAATTAATGGTGTTATCCAAGTTTGAAAAATAAACATGAATATACACAGTTTCAGTTATATGTTTTGCGTGTATTGATACATCTGAAAGAAATATGTTATTTTTTATTATCTAAAACTATCCAACTTATTTTAACCCATTTATTCCCAAATTATTATTTTTCAAATTTAATTTTGGTTTGTGGCAGATTGGTAGAAATTAAAGTAAATAACATATTTAAATACTTTATGGTTCACAAAAAAGTCCTGGATCCCTAATTTGGTAATATTCCATTTTTGGAACAAAGGGCTTGAGAAGGTATAGGTTTCTAAAAGAAAATGTTTCAATTAAGTCACGCTAATGTTCTATTCCGTTAATATTTCAGGATACATTTTTACAATAAATTGCAACATTCAGTAAATTAAATGTATACAGATATTAAAGCATGTTAATATTGTTCATATTCACATAGTAACAGATTTTTTTACATCACATTTAATTTCCAATACATCCCATTCTTAGTACTAATTGAAGATAAGAAAGTACTTTGCAGGTAAAGAGACATTACATTTTACACACTCCATTGTTGTGTTCACACTGTTCATATTTTGATTGGCTTTCTGATTTTACAATGAAATGTCCTTCTTTGTCATATCGCACTACATTTTTTACTCATTTGTTGACTGGTCGCATTTGGTTCGAAATAGGTCTCCCAACAGTTGCTCGCTGTTGGGATCACATTTGTTACATGACTGCAGACGGATGACTTTCATTAGATGTACTAGGTTTCAGACCTCCATATAAATTCATCCTATAAATCCTTTCCTTCACTGACCTCTTTGCATTACCGTACAAGAAACCTCTCCCTTAACGAGTAACTGATTTATAGAAAGCTTGTCCTGCTTCATCTTCTTCCGCACTATCTTTTTGCGAGAACTATTCATTTTCTGTTGGTATAATAACAATATCTGCAGCGAGAACATCTTGTTCGGTAGCAAGTATATTGCTAATTTCGTCAAAAGAATCTGAAATGGGGATGGAGGATTTAAATTTCTTTGCTTTCGTCATTTTTGGCCATGTTAGCCCGCCATGTTTGAGGAATGAAGTCCCTCGGCAAGCACATTATCCGGGGAAAGGGAATGAAGAAATGATTTGGGAAGCAAGAAAGCGGACCGGGACTTATAAGTGTGGTCCCACCCCGATATTTGCCTGGTATGAAAGAGGAAAACCTCATTCAGGATGGCTAGCCTAAAAAAGCTTCTAATACTTTTTGGACCAAGTGCCCCGACCGAGAATCCAACCCGGGACGCTCGCACTGATTGTGAAATAAAACAATATTTGTAGTAATAAAGAAAATATATATGGAGTTATGAAATATATAAAACAACATAAAGTATCTATTATTATTTATAAGCTACCGACACAATTCAGAGGGCATTTTACACAGGAGCGAACAACATAATGATAACAACATTGGGGAAGAAGGTTGAAGAATGGCGGCTCTGGCCTTACCGCACATACAAAACCAATTGACTATATAATATGTCTTTGTCTATGTTCGAAAATGTACTGATTTTATCTCATTGCAGTAAAGTAAAATCAATAAGGAATGTTGCAAAACGTAATCAGGCATAACTAACAACTCTTCCTCTTTCAATGTAAGTTCATATTCCATTTCCACTCCATCTTGAATAAAACATATTACTTCTTTATAAACGTTTCTGATGTTCTAGTTACTATTCGTTTCGTTTCTGGTCGTTCTATTCTTTATATAAGACCTCAATGATTTCGAATTAATATTTACAAGAATGAAAATCGAAATAAATTATCTACAATTTCTATTGTCTCACTTTCATGAAATATTCTTCTAAGTTGAGAACAAAACTACAAATTTCATGTAATAATCTGCTATTAGATGTGAATTAATAAATCTTCAACATCAAAATCTAGTTGTATATTTCTGTTAAAAACGTTTGAATTGTTGAACATTCGTCTGTTTTTTACCCTTACTCGAAAAGTGTCAGTTTTATCTCTTCTTACAAGGAAAATTAAAGGATATACATGTATACAATTCTCTGCTTAACATCTGCATCTATTATAAATGATTCCATGATTCGTTCTTTCCTTGTGCGTCTATGCATTACATTCACCGGACATTCCATCAGCAACATTACATTGAATTATGATCTTAAACAAAAGAGTGAATTGTTAGAGGTGTATTACCAATATGTATTTCATTGTTTTGAACATCTTATCCATCCTTACATGGGTAGACTAGAACATTATTTCTAATCCTTACCTCTTCAACATTTATTTCCGTTTCTCCCAGGTTTTTCAAATGGTTCTCTGTTAGTGTTGTATTTATAAATTGGTAAATTAGATGTTATAAATTGAGATTCTAAACAGTATTTAAAATCCTTAAAAGCCTACTTTCCTTCTGCAATAATAATTTCTTTAATACTTTATTGATATTTCCTGTAATATTATGAGTTAGGTATGAATATTAAAACGTTTCACTTCTTCATTTAAAGCATTAATGCTTTTATCGAATTCATAGTGAAGATTTTTCAATACAGGAGAATCACCACTTCAATTTTATACTCTGCTAATTGTTTAAATTAAGTTCAACTACTTCAATAAAAAACTGGACTAGTTTTATTTGTGTAAAGGTACCTAAAGTGGGAAAGTAATAAAATTAACGGAATCCATCATTTGACAAGTTGGAACATAATTTAAAGAGAAGAAAGGAATTATGTCTTGTCAAATATACATAAAATAATTTAATCTTTTAAGATTTCTTACCATCTGAACATTTGATTATATTAATGTATTTATTCTTAGCACTGTTTGTTCATTGATAACATTTTAACTATTGCAAACGCACCAATAACGTGTTTATATTTCAAACTATTGCATTGTAAAAATACATATTT
This sequence comes from Thermobia domestica, assembly GCF_964235325.1. Taxonomy (NCBI): domain Eukaryota; kingdom Metazoa; phylum Arthropoda; class Insecta; order Zygentoma; family Lepismatidae; genus Thermobia; species Thermobia domestica. Next base: position 20,378,573 of record NC_137468.1, on the reverse strand, counting down.
TATTTATTTGATACACTCATTCTTTAGCTAAACATAACAGCAACTCAATTATTTATTTTCCAGGTATTTACTGAATACACTAACGACGTTATACATCACAAACGTACTCAAAGTATTAAACCATATTTATATCATCCCTCAAATCTTGTCATAACATATTCTATTTATGTTTGTACAGGCCAATACTATTTTCAACTCTTATAATCGTATGCATTGTTTTCCAAAGCACTTTGTACAAACCTCGTGCCACTGCCGAACTAAATATTGGTAATATGAAAGATGTATACAAAAGGCTTGTCAACTACATCTAACATTTAAAATTATTACAAATTTTATTACATTATATGTAGATATCGATTGACAGTGCTGGCACTCAAACTAAAGAAACATTAAAATATTTCATTATAATAAATGGTCAAACATAAAAATCTATTAAGTTGAACGAAGAAGAACTGAATAAAGAAAATAGTCAGAAATACAAATGAAGAATTATTAACTAACGTTAAAAGACGTTTCATTATAGCCCCATCGAGACGATGGAAAGCTATTATTTATTTATTTTAAGGTAATGCATTGAGTAGATAATAATTACTTCGATATTTATTTCACGAGGATGAATCAACTTAAATACCAGCAACTTCTACAAGCACTAAGGAATCAGATACTACAACAAATAGAACAGAGCAAGTTTTCTTTCTGCTATAATGATTCTCTCTTACTAATGGATTCACGTTAATACATTCTATAGCTATGCTTGTGGATGTTTTAAATAAATTAAGGGAAACAATATATATTAATGTTGAAGATACTTCACACGCATTTAGATTGTTTTATCTTGTACAAGCATACTTGAAAATGTCAAAAAAATAATAATATATACGAAGTTTACTGTGTCCATATAAAGTACATATTGGCTTGTTAAAGGGAAATTTGCCTTACGAGAAATAAAGGTAGATATGCTTTTTCTCTTGGTCGGAAATTATAATTATGTTATAGTTATTTATATGACAAAATAGAGAAATATAGTAACAATCATTTTAAACATCTAATATACATCTGACAATTTTTATAGTTCATAACCATAAAATTTATGATAACAAATAGTCATTACATTAAATATACAGCATCCAAATTCAACATTCACAGTAAAAACATTAAATGCGATATAATATGTGTATGAATAATAAATTCAGAAGATCATTTATTTAAAAGATTCTAAAATTTATTGTAGGTTCTAAATCTTAGAAAGACAAGAAAAGCTAGAAATTTTTGACAAACGCAAAATGATAGAATTTCCAATAACTGATGTAACTCACGTCTAAGTGAATACGAAACAAAGCGTAACAGAACCATACAAAAATCTAGTGCGAGGAGTTTTTCGAGTGGTTAAAAATAATTTGTCAGATACATAACTTGATTAAATATGATTTAAAGATTAACTTCCTGCCAACGAAAAGAACTAACTCTTCAGAGTTAGAAGATAAGGGTAAAGTGTGAAGAAATATACAATGTTGAATATACGCTTGATGTTTCGAAGTTACTAACTACTTCATCAGTTAAGCTAAAATCGTGATGGTACATTTGCTTTAGAAGTTGTTGAAGCAAAAATTGGCAATCACAAAAATGGAGATGAAGAGGTGCAAATAGTTGATAACAATATATTTGTTAATGAATCTTGTACACCTATAAATTGTTCATTTTTTATTAAGACTTGAGAATAACAATAAATTTATAATTCTCACAGAGAAAGATGAAAAGCTACAAAGCTTTTCCTCACAATTGCTTTGTAGACAAAACAACGATCAGCCAAGCGATAGGAGTTAACCAATTTTTGATGTCAAGAACAATATGTGCAATAAACGTATCTTGGAGGAAATAAAATTGAATAAATGGAAAAACTCAAATCTTGTATAAGAAGTAAACAATACATACAATTCAAGAGATAGTATGCAAGCCTATATGTTATTAGAAAATTAAAAGATGGACTAATTATTGTCGATAGACAAGAAAACAGCTGGCAATAATAATTTTAACAAAGGGAAAGTAGGTATTACGGATACTATCAACTCTGTACTCTCGCACTTTATTAAACGTAAAAAAAATGCAACAGGTTATTTGAAATTGACATTGAACAAATTAAGGCCGCAATTTGGGAACAATGACACAGTAAATTGTAACTAGTAAAATACTAACTTTAAAAGAAACTACGAGTTACATATATACAGAGTGTAACATAAATGCATGGTCAAAAGTGACGCGGTGATTGATGACATCCAAATAAGTAAAAATGTTCCTATATACCTGGCTCCGATGTCCCTTCGTCTCCGAGATAAGGATACTCAAATGCAGAGTCCCTCCAATGCCACAATATGGAAAAATGAATAGAAATGTTCAAAATTATATGAATAATACAATAAGGAGGAATTGTGCCTATGTAAATACATTTACACTAAAGTAGAGAATGATATTAATCAACATTTGAGGTTATTGGGTAGTCAGTGTTGCAATAAATACAGTCCTTTCTAAATGCACTGGTTCTAAATCTTACAAGACAAGAAAAGCTAGAAAGTTTTGACAAACACAAAATGATAGCATTTCCAATAATTGATGTAACTCACGTCTAAGTGAATACGAAGCAAGGCGTAAGAGAACCATACAAAAATCTAGTGCGAGGAGTTTTTCGAGTGGTTAAAAATAATTTGTCAGATACATAACTTGATCAAATATGATTTAAAGATTAACTTCCTGCCAACGAAAAGAACTAACTCTTCAGAGTTAGAAGATATGTGTAAAGTGTGAAGAAATATACAATGTTGAGTATAAGCTTGATGTTTCTAAGTTACTAACTACTTCATCAGTTAAGCTAAAATCGTGATGGTACATTTGCTTTAGAAGTTGTTGAAGCAAAAATTGGCAATCATAAAAATGGAGTTGAAGATGTGCAAATAGTTGATAACAATATATTTGTTAATGAATCCTGTACACCTATAAATTGTTCATTTTTTTATTAAGAAGCAGAATGACTTAAGAATAATAATAAATTTATAATTCTCACAGAGAAAGATGAAAAGCTACAAAGTTTTTCCTCACAATTGCTTTGTAGACAAAACAACGATCAGTCAAGCGATAGGAGTTATCAAATTTTTGATATCAAGAACAATATGTGCAATAAACGTATCTTGCAGGAAATAAAATTGAATAAATGGAAACACTCAAATCTTGTATTAGAAGTGAACATTACATACAATTCAAGAGATAGTATGCAAGCCTATATGTTGTTAGAAAATTAAAAGATGGACTAATTATTGTCGATGGACAAGAAAACGGCTGGCAATAATAATTTTAACAATGGGAAAGTAGGTATTACGGATACTATCAACTCTATACTTTCGCACTTTATTAAACGTAAAAAAAATGCAACAGGTTATTTGAAATTGACATTGAACACATTAAGACCGCAATTTGGGAACAATGACATAGTAAATTGTAACTAGTAAAATACTAACTTTAAAAGAAACTATGAGTTACATATATACAGAGTGTAACATAAATTCATGGTCAATAGTGACGCGGAGATTGATGACATCCAAATAAGTAAAAATGTTCCTATATATTTGGCTCCGATGTCCCTTCGTCTCCAAGATAAGGATGCTCAAATGCAGAGTCCCTCCAATGCCTCAATATGGGAAAATGAATAGAAATGTTCAAAAGTACATAATACAAAATTAGGAATTGTGCCTATGTAAATACATTTACACTAAAATAGAGAATGTTATCAATCAACATTTGAGGTTATTGGGTAGTCAGTGTTGCAATAAATACAGTCCTTTCTAAATGCACTCTGGCCTTTATACAAAGTGGGCAACATTGTTTCCCAATAACATTACACTGTGGCTTATAACATTTAATTACTTTGTGGCTTCATACAGAAGTCACTCTCATGTGCATTCATTTGTAACGACTCAATAACACTTTATTGCAAGAGTTGATATCTGTGGACCGTTGTTTCCTATTGTGCACCGTTAATTGACATCACACTTGGACGCCTTGTCTTTCAAAAACGAAGGAAAATTTTCCCCATGTTTTGGAACGTTTAGATGTCAGCAATCATATGATTACGTGTGGACATCCAGCGTTATTTGTAAATAACACTTTACCAGGTTAGCAATACAGACAACCCAATAACCTCAAATGTTGATTTGTTTCATTCTTTATGTTAGTGTAAATATATTTGCACATTCATAATTCCACTTGACTGTATCATTCCTGTAATATTGGACATTTCCATTTGTTTTCCCATAGTAAGCCATCGGCGGGACTCGACATTTAAACACCCTGTATCTGGAAAACGAAGCGGCATCAGATCCATGCTTATAGGAACATTTTTACCTATTTGGATATCCGCAATCACCTCGTCACTTTTTGTCATGCATTTATGGAACATCGTGTAGATGAAAGAATTTTGTGATCGTTTCACCAAGCTACAAGAAATATTACAATTGTGATTTAGAGGAACCAATTAAATTTGTAAATAGTGTAAAGAACATTATAGACACTATAAAAATGATGGATACAAGATCAAAACACATTGCGGAAGAAATAAAGAAATAACTTATAAGGTAAAGTGTTTGCAAAAATGCGTATTAATTACAGTAAAATTAAAATGTTTATTTACTGTTTTAGTGACGAGTGTCAAAATAAATTGTTGTCAAAGGAAACTTTTTCTTGTATCACACGAAATGTGGAACAAGACTATGGTCAATTGATTCGTGTCAGTGAACATGAAAATCTTTGGTCGGGGAAAACCCTCGATCGCTACCATTCCGTACTTATGGGGGGGGGGAGAAGGAGCACTGCCAACACAACACGTTGTAGATGATGAGACGAAATATGGCGTGAGTTAGATGAAAATAACAAGCACAACATATACTACAATCTAACATTATAGGAGAAAGTAGAGTAATACATGACCAAGTAATCAATCACAAACTATGAACTGCCTGTAGATTTCACCGTGAAGCAGAAATGGAAGAAAGAAAGCTATGATGAGGATTGTCCCTATGGTCTGGACCTCCTCCCCTCGTAACGTCCGATGTGTATAGACTGTTGTATACATGTAGTCTTTCATTTTCAGATATTTATGATGATGATGATGACATAAAAGTAAGACAACAGTATACGCCCCTGTATGAATGTACTGCAAAGTCCAATATACCACTATACATTGAAAGATCAGTTCAGGAAGGTGGGTCTCCCTGACTTTCTACTCTCTACCCATGTACTTGACCATGTTCATGATATATTACTATGATATTCAACTCAAGTCCGGTTCGTATGTGTTCATACCTTCTATGTAACTTTTCCCCTATGCTATAGTTCACGCTACTTACCCTTCTTTTCTGTCGTTACGTGCTACGCCTCTGCCTTCACTTATCAGAATATTACCAAACGTAATGTCACATTGTAATATATGTTTAATTGTGTTTCTATGCATGTTTTTATCGAGCTCGCGCCATATTTCGTCTCATTATCCAGAACGTGATGTTTTGCCAGTGCCACTACTCTTCCCCCATAATTACGAAACGGTTGTGATCGAGGGTTTTCTCCACCTATGGATTTTCCTGTTCACTAACACAAATCGATTGACCATAGTCTCGTTCCACATTTCGTGTGACAACAGAAAAAGTTTCCTTGTCAGTAGTAAACACAGGATATGTTCAATCATAACTGACACTTTTTTCAATTCTAACAACGAGCCAGTCTTTGAAAATTTGGCACATAGAAAGGAAAATACAGTTTAATGATAAAGTCAAGAAAATTAAAAAAAGAAGAGAAATTTGTTGAACTTAAAGTATAACACCAATAAATAAAATCAAGCGTTCGCGAAAATAATGTTTTATTGGTTTTATATTCATAAATACACATTCCTTCCGTCGTAGGACGTTCTTTAGCAGAAAGGTCAACTCCTATTGCTAAAATTCGTAATTAATGTGACAAAGAATATACAATAATTGAAAGGAATAAATGTCAAAACTTAGTAAATGTAAGAAACACATTTTTAAAAGTTAGAAATAAAATATGGAATACAACTAATACTATTAACCAAGCTTTTCATAGTGGTTGGTGAAAGAACTGAAGATTAAATATATGAAAAAATAAAATGTTAGAGCGATTAATTACCTAAAAAACATAAACAACATAAGTGTGTTTTTTCAAAAATTTAGAAAAGAACTCAAACGTGTTAAGTATGGTAATGAGAAAAAAAAGAAAATATCAAATATATAATTTATTCTTGTTGGATGTACAGAAACCGGCAAAAATATCTAACTCATGAGTGCTCTAATTCCATTACTTGGGAGTCCACATAATTTGCAGTTTGTTGAAGGCCTGAGCAGATGCAAACCCAACTAACACTTACTTTTCTCGGCACTAACAGCAGTTGGTAGAAGTGAGTCAGATCTTTATGCAAGTAAAATTGTAAGTAGACGACGCATGAAACATTTCTCCATTCTGAGAAAAAACTCTATGGTCAGAGCATGTTTCCCAATGAACACAATTTATTAGTCTAAGTATTGTTATGTATGTAAAGTATTATTTCATTATATACTGTATGTTTAAGGAAATAAAAACATTGACCACGCATGAATCAGAAAATGCTTTAAATTAGGTGAAAATATCAAATTTATATCAACTTCTCTAAATAAGTGTGTAAATCATTGTTTATATTGACAGAGTTTCTCCAATTCTTCTCATTCTAATATCATTTTATTTCTGAAGAGTAAAGATCTTGCTTTTCACATTGAGTATGTAATGAAATTAAAACATCTGAAAAGTATCCACATAGCTGGGATTTGAACGTTTTTTCCGCCAAATAGAAGTTCAAGGCGTTATCCACTTACCTTCCTCGTCAATTAAACTTCCACTCAAAGTATTACCTAGTTAAAGTCTTTGTATATAAGACTACACTTAAGATATTATTACTCGTAGAAGGAGACATTCCTAATGTGTTACAGTGACTTACCCGAGATTTCCTTCTTCAAGTCAAATCCAGTTATATAGACCTACCTCTTCGTTCCTAACGACACTTAGTGGAGTATTACGGCCATAAACCTTTCCAAAAAGGCAAATTTTAAAATCCGTCACATAGGTGTGAAAAGCAATCCCGCGCCAAGGGGACATATCTGTGAGTCACACAATGACCACTTCCGGTGCCTGAGTCACTCCTGGTGGGTCACAACCCTAGTTGATGATTGGGTATCAATCTGCGCCGGTGTGTGTTTCACAAGTTCATACTTTTCGTATTCGATCAGTTTATAGTTTTCTGTGAGACTGGATATAAAAGGATCAACTTCATACTTTTCTTGGATGTAACGGAATGTAAGAGCTTTTGATTTATGCACGTATATTTGCATTACTATTATTCCTTTTATTTTTTTCTATTCGTCTAAACATAGAATACTTGTTTTACTATAAATTTTTGCAGAACATTTATTACCACAGTGATTTTAACACTGTGTCAAACTCTGTCAAGCTTTATCTCATTGACTCATTGATTATATATACTTTTGTAACATGATGCAGATAGATTTTCAGTAAATCGAAGTGATAATTACTGCCCATAATGAGGTTGAAACACAAAAATCAAATTATTATACTGTATGTGCGTGCGTAAAAGGGGTGAATATAAATAACAGAATTGTAAAACATTGATTTTGTAAATATATACACACGTATTTATATACAAAATATATACATATGAGCCAGAAATGCACAGAAACGAAACCCTTTAGCCGTCATTTTAATTTACTTTCACATAAAATATATTTAATAAGTATACAACATTATTATCGTTATATACTGCTTTTATTTTTTATATTTTTAGGATTCTGAAGATGGAGAAAGAGTATAAAAGGCGAGAACTCTACGAGTTAGTTGAAGAATGCGAAATCAGAGCTATTGAAGAAAAGTTACTATACATGGAAACAGTAGCAGAAATGACAAAATGTCCCGAAGCTCAATGAAGTGCCCTGAAACGGTCTCTCCGATATTTTAAAACCCAATTTAAACAAAAATGGTCACAGTCACACAACAAGGAAGAAAGATTTTTGCAGCAGAATGAAGATTTGTTGGCGGGTGGTGTAAAGGTGCCAACTTTTTCATCTAGAGTTCTAGGCCGCCCTGAAAAGGAATTTCAAGAGCCCAGCGAAAGGAGTAAACGGAGGAAAACTGAAGAGTTGAGACAGCAGACTACCCCTGAAGAATTAACATTCGCTGCTTCCATGAGCTTGAGGGCTGCAGGTAATCCTGATGCAGAAGATTTGTTTAAACAAATCACGGAAACCCCAACTAGGGCTTTTAAATTCAAAAAGGTATTAGGATGTTCCGAGCATATTGCAATAAAGAAACATACAGCTACTGAGTCATTATGCATTTTGATAGATGCAGAATGAACCAAACATCAGTATGAAGTCATGCGGGGTGCAAATAAAGATATATCCCTGCTATTCATTGGTAAAGGAGGCTAAAAAGCAGTGCTATCCACCCGAGGATTCAATTACCGTTACCGAATCACTCTCTGAAGTTAAACTGCAGGCATTGCCGGGCCACACAACCTCCCGATTATGTAAGTATCTGGAGGAAGTATTGGAACATGTCTCTGTTGAAGAGAAACAAAACCTAGAATTGGTCTCAAAATGGGAGTGTGATGGGTAACAGCAGTCACAATTTAAGCAAAAGTTCCGCAATTTGAGTGAAAGTGATGCAAACATTTTCCAGAGTGTTTTTCCGCTTAAACTGATGGCAAACGTAAAGGATAAGAAAAAAGTTATTTGGCAAAACTCAACCCCTTCTTCCACTAGGTTGTGCAGACCGATACGTATACGATTTGTACATGAAAGTACAGACATAATAGTAGAAGAGATCAAGTATGTTGAAGACCAAATAAAAGCGTTAAATACACTGAAGTTCAATTAGGTGACAACCCAGCTATCATCAAACACACGCTTTTACTTACAGTGGTTGACGGAAAAGTGTGTAACGCGGCATCAGGAACAACGTCAATTGCAAGGTGTTATATCTGTGGGTTGACGTCAAAAGATTTTAATAGCCTTGAAAAACGTGGTGCTGTAAACCCTGAAAGTTTGAAATTTGGTCTTTCAACCCTCCACACCAGGATTAGATTCCTCGAGTCAGTTCTCCATTTGTCAAACAAACTGAACATCAAGAAGTGGCAAGCGAGAAGTCCGGAAGAGAAGAAGAATGCTAGTGAAAGAAAAAAGGAAATCCAGATGAAATGTAAGGAAGAATTAGGTCTCCTAGTTAATGTACCTAAACAGAGATTTGGTAGCAGCAATGACGGAAAGACGGCCACACGTTTTTTTTTCTGATCCAGCTACAGCCTCACAAATCACAGGAATACACTTAGATTTGATCACCAGACTGAAAGTCATCCTGGAAACAATAACAAGTGGACACCACATTGATGAGAAAAGGGTTGATGAGTATACGTATGCAACAGCCTAATTACACGTAGAGCATTATGGATGACACCCCATGACACCGACATTGCATAAGGTCTTAGTGCATGGAGCAACTGTAATAAGACATGCAATAGTACCGATAGGACAACTCTCCGAGCAAACCGCCGAGGCCAGAAACAAACATTTCCAGATGTACAGAAGTAAATTTTCAAGGAAATTTAACAGAACAGTATGCAAAAGAGTTGTCCTCAATCGGCTTTTATTAACTAGCGACCCCCTCATGAGCTGTTCCAGGAAGACATCCAGGAAGAAGAGTAAACCATTCAGCAGTGAGACACTTGCACTTCTTCTACCAGAACCAGCTGAAGGGAGCTCCTCTCGGAGTTTAGAAGAAGAAAGTGATGAGGAAGTTTATGGTTATAGGTACATGTACATGTTTGTTTGTTTGTCGTTTTTGTTTACAAACTGTTTCTCAAGTTCTTCAAGCCAATTAAGTTTACTAGGTTTAATATCGTTAATTTCCAGTTCCGATTTGCAAAATTTATTCAAATGCTATTTCGTACAAGACAATATTTCTTTCAAACACATTTTGTATGTATTTAATTAATCATGTGTACGTTATTTTAATTAATAAATAATATATTATTGTTGATGCGAAAAGATTCCATTATTTCCACTAGCGCCCATTTTCTAATTAAATAACAGTGCATATTGATTCAATAATGTATGTTTTCATGTCCAACTTTACAAATTCTTAGCTTCTTAAGAATATATTATTTATCACTATTTTCAATTATAGTATTGAGTATTTATAATGTGTAAACTGTTTTTTTACTCAAATATAAACTTTTTATTCAAAACTAACTCTGCAATATCAGAGCAGAGTTTTGGCCAGGTTTTCAGCGCAAATACTCTACTGTGCGACAGTACAGATTTACATTAATATTCCTTAGAACTGTCTTATTAGAACTGTTCCTTAGAACTTAGAACTTAATATTCTGATTTCCTAGGAAGAAAAGACGAAATACATTATTTTCTGTTTCTTTGAATTGTATCAATATTTGTAGAAATAGGAAGTTCTATTTGTATCTTCCGTAACTACTGGTTTATTTTCTTATTTTTGCATGAGGAATTTGTGGGAGATTACTGACGATTGTGAGGTTAAATCCATTGGGGTTCGGATCACTCAGAAAAAGAAGGTCGGAATTTTAACAGTCTTCGGTATTATTGTGTTCGTGTCTCTTTCGTGTTTCAAATAAGTGGGAAGGACGTGAAGTGCCCATTCCGAACAATGCCGCGATTGCGGCGAATTAAAGACAAGATTGGCAAAGCATGAAACTCTTATGGCAGAAACCCGTGTTCGAATATAATCGTACTAAATAGATTTTCTTTATTGGAAGGTGTTGTTTACGGAATTGGGATTGTAAGTCTTTTATTATTATTATTATTATTATTATTATTATTATTATTATTATTATTATTATTATTATTATTATTATTATTATTATTACTATTACTATTATTATTATTATTGGTACATATGTACATATTTTATACTATATGAAGTTTTTGGTTTTTCAATTTCAACTCTTTTCGTTGGTGTGGAACGTACCTGGGACGGTGAACTGCATAAAAATTCATAATTCAAGCAGTACTAGCAGTAGAAGAAGTAGTAGAAACAAGTGATTGCTGGGCAAAATAATCTCTGTTTCTGAACAGTCGTAATTTTGACATATACTAATGACATAATCAATTGGACGCTAAAAATGTTACGTTCCTAGAGAGTACCAATCAAGGTTGATGAGGGTGACGTAATAGGTCACGTATTTCGTATTTCATATTTCTTGGATGTATTTCGTAGGTCACTTGTTCTATTAAGAGCACATTAAGAAAGTCGTCACAACAATAACAGCGAGACAAATTGAATATTTTCCATGAAATATTATAATGAAAATATTAATATTACAAACGATAAAAATGTCGTTTAGTTTCACAGCGGAAAAGAACTTAGAACTAATGGGATGTGAAAAAACGCTTATCCCACTACTCTGATACATAGTTGTTAATTAAGGGGAGCAAAACGTAGCATGAAGTGAATTCAGTAAATTAAAAAACGTTTACAATTCCAATGTTGTAGAATTTTTATTTCGGTCATAAATTAGAAAGTTTTATGAAGAAACAGTGGTCAAGAGAATTCAGATCTAAATTCTCAAAGTAATTGTTGAAAATGAGTGATACAAATAGTACTATTGAATGAGGTTTTAGCATTTTCATACTAGGATGTGTAACGCCATTCTTGAGCCTCGATGGTAAATTTAACGCGAAACTACCGTTTAAATATATATCTTCGGAAATTAACCAAATGTAATCTTAAAATTTTCCGTCTCACGATTATGCTGGGTAGGATAAATGAGACGATTGTATATATATATATATATATATATATATATATATATATATATATATATATATATATATCCTTGGCTCTTTCTTTATTTCTATATATTCTTTCACGAGCCATTATTATACATTGCGGATTGCGAGTTCAAAATTTTATTCAGTCTCTTCAACATTCGGGAAGTCAAAATCGCATAGATGTGATGTGTGGCCCGCGCATTCAAATGTATTTTTAAAACATATTTACTGTTTATTACCTTATTTTGTATGGACGTTTCGTTTTTGTGAAATGTTGAAAAAGAAAAGCTATAAGGTAAACAACCTGAAACTCAAGCTACCCCATGTCCAGACCGTCAGTGGACTAGCGATGGGCAACTAGAGATCTCTTGTCAAGAATTGGATGTCCTGCAGCGACGATGCGCCGTGTCCCGAATTCAGTTTTGTAAATTATACCACCAGCTCTCCGCCAGCGGCAGGTGCGCGATGAAGCGCCAGTGAACCACAAAATTACTCACCAAAAAATTTAAATCACATATATGGATGTTTTTTTTTTACATAAAAGTGAGTCTTAGAAAATACTAAAGAAACCACCAATCTTATGATCAGTGGGCCAGAACCACCAATCTTATGATCAGTAGGCGGGTGGTCTTCCGACTTTGCCACGGAGGCGATGAAGGAAACTTCCAATGGAGACTAATAAATCGTTGATGTCTTTTAGCTTGACCAATCTCTTGAGTGCTCTTGAATGTAAACAATCTGAAACTCAAGCCATTGGGTTTCACAACTGAAGGAAACCTAAAATAGTATTGAAATAAATAAAATATGCATTAATGATGTCCATTATTGTTAAAACAACGAATTTTCAAAATTGACTTTCTGGCATATAAATTCTAGCAGAGTAAATTTTCAAAATTCATATTAATAACTTTTAAGATTGGGATAACTACTAAACACCAGATTTTGGTAATTAATTTTTAGAAAAAATCCTTGACACGTTTATGGAAATATTATTGTTGGAAGGACATTGCTTGTGGCAGGCAACATGCTACCCAACTGGGCAACTTGCTCCATGGATTCGAAACAACTTTGGTCATCCCTGACTTAGAGAGATACCATATTCATTATTTTTTGTTTACTAGATATACAGATGGTGATCAGAAAAAGGGAAAAACCTGAACGAAATTGCAACTTACCAGATCAATATGGTGTCGGGCCACCTTTCGCCTTTAGAACAGCCTTGATGCGACGTGGGATGGAGGCATAGAGGTCGTGAATGGTAGCAAGTGGAATTTTACACCATTCCTCGTGCAGGGCATCGGTCAGTTCTGTGAGAGAGAATGAAGGTGGAAATCGTCGCCGGAGTCGTGTTTCCAAGACGGACCACAGATGTTCAATTATGTTGAGATCTGGGGATTGGGCGGGCCAGAGGAGGTGTTGAACTTCATCCCGATGTTCCTCAAACCACGCTGCAACAACGCCAGCTGTGTGAATGGATGCATTATCATCCTGGAAGATGGCGTCATTGTCCGGGAATAACACCCGGACCATAGAATGCAAGTGGTCTCCTAAAATTACGACATAATCGTTGGCAGTGATTCGTCCGCTAAGTGTGACCACAGGACCCAATGAAAACCATGTAATTGCGGTCCACAGCATCACCGAGCCACCGCCATGTTTCATAGTTGGGCGGAGACACTGCAGATCATAAGCTTCTTTGAGCGTTCTCCACACATAAACACGGCCCGTGGTTGGGAATAGGGTGAAGAATGTCTCATCCGACCATATCATACGTTTCCAGTCCTCAACGGTCGCGGCACCATTTGCGGCGTGCGAAAGCGTTAACGTCCCTGAGGAGCGGTTTGGCCCGTGCAACACGACCCCGTAAGTTCATGCGGCGGACTGTGATTGTCGAAACATGTGGGGGAGGTGCTGATTGAGTTCCTCCGTCACTTGCTCCGCACTGGCACGACGGTTCTGCGTGACAATGCGCTGTAATACCCGGCGTGATCTGTCACTCATGATTTTCTTCCGGTCACTGTTCCGCTTCCCCGATGTGGTTTTCCCGTGTGTTGTTTAGGCCGTCATCACCTTCGACACTGTCCCACGCGACACACCTAATACAGTAGCCACTGCCGTCATACTCACTCCACATAACCGCGCACCAACAATTTGCCCTCTTTGAAAATCTGAGAGATCTCCAATTTTACACTACCTCCGTCTGCTGCAGCCACTTGACACTGCTGTTCCACTGCGTCTGACGTAGTATGGAGACCGACCTAACACACCACCACCAGCGGTTTGCCGCTGCGGGCGCCACGACACCACAGCGAACACATACATCTGACGTGTTGCCAACTACAGGTGTTTCCATTTTTCTGATCACCATCTGAATATACATGTATCCGTTTACGATTACGAAAACAAAATCATCTGAAGCTTTCTGGAAATCACCGGAAAGTGTGAAGTATATTAATACTTATTTCCGGATATTGACGTTGTATAGTGTTTCCAAAATGCCCATCGACTTCGGTTTGGCAAAATTTGGGGTATAAATTTAACTTTTTATTTTGTGGTCAATTTGAAGGCAATTTATTACACTGCCATTAAGAAACTCATATACATCATTTTACGAATCAATCATTATGGAACAATTTCATGTGTAAGGTGCAGCAGTGGTATTAATCTTTGAAAGTTTAATTTAAAACTTTTTAAAGTGAATCTTCTGAGCTTGGTGTGTTCAGTATAAACGGACAACAAGATTATCTCTTTCTCTTTTTCTGTTTCTACCTCCCTGCGTTAACATGCGGGAACTACCAGCTAGACTTCGATGTGTACACATGTTAGTGTGTGTTTTGCGGGGGGGGGGGTGTATGAAGTGTTATTAGTATCACTTAGTGGAGCTTATAATATCCTAATATTCCGCACGATATCTTTTGAACGAATGCTGTTTTTTGCAATATACACATAGAGTGATTATCTCGATGGAGTTTGTTAATGGAAGTGACTTCGCTAACGGGATGTTGTAGAAATGAGTTATTTCAGGTTGTATTGTTAATATCTATAGAGCGAAAACGGTAATAGATGGTGAGAAGTAATTTTCGGCACTCGATAAAGTTTGTCAAGATAACTTTCATCTTCATCATTAACATCCTAGTGAAACCGGAAATAGCAGAAATTTATTCTGGCTTCATATTAATCTACATAGGGAGATAGGGAGAAGCTGTTCTGGGGAATCAATTCAGCGTTGTGGGAGTAAGTATCGTCTTAAACTCCTACCTATACCGGCAGTGACTACTTTCACTTTTAGTCTTGATCGCAATAGATTAAAAACCGCAATAAGTAGCGAGTAGAGGTTTTCTGTAATCAATTAAGTGTCTCAAGAATATGTTGTAACTCGACTCTAACCTTTCTACTAAAGCCAAAAGTGGTAGAAATCAATCTCTTTCAGTTCAAACATTACGTGATATAGAATGGGTAGCGAGAAGGAGTTTTATGTAATTCATTAAGTGCCAAAGAGTATGTTCCATATCGACAGTAATCTCTCTAACTAACTCAGAAGTGAAAACAATATACTACAACTTATGGTTTCGAAATGAATTAAGAAAATATTACGTGATCTTCTTTACGCTTTCTACTATTAGAATCACGTAGTGGTACTCGTAACATCGTAATATTAGTGTGTACGTACATATGTCTGTCCGTTACTGGAAACTATAACCTTTGAACCTAATGCGAATTTTTATTTCTTTTCTTTTCTTTTCTTTCTTTTCTTTTTTTGCAATAGATAGATAAAGTGATTATCTGCAGAGAGTTCATTAATACAGATGATTTGTCTATCGAAAATGGTAAAAATTAATCATTTCCGGTTTTAACGTTGATCAATATAGAACAAAACGGTCATAGATAGGGAAAAGCTGTTCTGCGCAATCGATTACACGTTTAAAAGGCAACACTCATCTTCATCGTTAACAGTCTAGTGACAACGGAAGAGGTAGGAATGAGCCATTTCCGGTTTCTATGTTGATCACTATACAGAGAAAATGATGATAGATAATGAAATGCGGTTTTCGGCAATCAATTAAACGTTCCATGAGTAACTCTCATCTTCATCCTTAAACTCTAGTAAAACTGGAAATGGTAGAAATGTATAAATTCCAGTTTTAACGTTTATTACTATAGAGCAGGGACGATAATAGATAACGAAACAAGTGTTTATTCAATCGATGAAACTTTTCAAGGACTACATTCATTTTTATCTTTAACACTCTAGTAGATCCGCAACTGATAGAAATGAGTCATTTCCAGTTTCAACGTTGATAGTAGAAACTATTATAGAGAAAAGCTGTTTTCGAAAATGGATTATAAGTTTCTAGGAGAACTTTCGTTTTCACTCGAAACCGAAAGTAGTAGAAAAGAACTATTTCCGGTTTTAACATTGATCACTATAGAGCAAAAACGGTAATAGATAGTGAGAGAAATGTTCGGCAATCGAAAACGCTTTTCAAGAATAATTTTCATCTTCAACCTTAAACCTCAACCCCAGTGTAAAAGAAAGTTAAAGAAATTACCCGTAACTTCCGCTTTAAATTTAATCTACACAGAGCACAAGTTATAAGATATAGGGAGAAACTGTTTATGGGAATCAATTTTTTGTTGTTGGAACTGGCATAATCTCTCTCAAACTCCTATTCAAACTAGAAGTAGCAAAAACCCAACTACTTTAGCTTTTAGTGCTGATCGCAGAAACGGTGATAGATGGTGGGAAGCGGTTTTCTGTAACAATTTAAGTGTCCCAAGAATATGTTCTATCTAGACTCTGTCCTTTCAACTAAAACCGGAAGTGAAAGAAACGGACTGCAGCTTCCAGTTTACACAATAATTGAGAACATATTCCGTGATGATGCTCTTTACGGTTTTTACTTGAGTTCATTTTTCTCAATAGCTACTGACCGGATCTTTTCTAAATTTGGCAAGGAAGCAGCTCATTGCCTAAGGAATAAACGCTGGTATATTCTGTGTCAAGCTTGGCCAAGAAGAGGCTCGACGTGGGTTAGATTTGATTAATTCTCGGTAACTACTTAATTAGCCAATAGCATAACGAAAAAGATCGCTGTGCTGGGTAGGCGACAACGGAGAGTTACCGGCTCAGTTTGGCTCAGCTCGGCTTGTACGCTATGCGGTACTTTATTTGTTGGTAACTACACGCCGCAACTAAATCAAATTTGATGATTGAAAAGTACATCTTTTAAGGAATAATGATTGTTATCATTGGTGGGCGAGCTCGGCTTGTATTTGAATTTTTCTTTATAACTACTGACCGAATCGGAACTAAATTCAGTGGTGGTCAGTCCAAACGAAAGTAATTAAGGTCGTTTTATTTGGTGTTTGAGCTCGACCAAGTTTTGGGGACGACTTGTGTGTGATACTTTATTTCTCAATAATCTGTTGCCAGATCTAATGAAAACGAATTAACAGTTACGGAAAACCACTCGTAACTATTATCGATTTTCCTCTGTAGTGATCAACGAGAAACCAGAAATGGTTTATTTTTACCACTTTCGGTTTTAATACAATATCAAGGAGGGAGATGAAAGGTATTCTTAGAATGTTTAGTCAATTGCCTAGAACCGCTTCTCGTTATCTATTACTGGTGTTCTTTTACAGTAGTCAACGTTAAAATTTGGAAATTGTTGATTTCTACCACTTGCTTTTCAAGGATAACCTCAGTCAACTAGTCCCTCGAATTAATTACTCTACTCATACTTTAAAAAAATTAAAAAGTTGGTTTCTTTCCATATTTATCGTCCGCAGTAACGGACGGACAGTCAGGCTATTATTATTATTATTATTATTATTATTATTATTATTATTATTATTATTATTATTATTATTATTATTATTATATTACTATTATTATTAGTAATAATAATAATAATAATAATAATAATAATAATAATAATAATAATAGTAGTAGTAGTAGTAGTAGTAACTCTTCTGACTGATGGTAGGCCCCAGTATAACATTAAAAAAAATGATTCATTGTCATTATTTTCGCTAGTACTGTTAAAGCCAGAGACGCTAGCCCGACGTATAAAATGACCATCAAATAAATAAACAAGAAACATTAAAGATCCGAACTAATTGGTGAAGACGAATCTTTCTATCCAAGGTACTAACACTTTCAATGTAATTACATCTTCATTTAAGTACGTGATATCACTGAAAGTAAAGAACACTCAATTCAAATTTCTTGATGTATTGCCACTAGTGTTGCGAAGGCCTAGAGAAAACGGAAATTTTGGGTATAAAAACAGTTCTCTAAGTGAAATGTGAAATTCGCTTAAATTTGAGATGTGAAGTTCGGAATATAAACTCTGAACTAAAAAGAATGGAATACGTATTTCAGAATTTTCGAAATTCTCTTAATCGAAATTATTTTAAACTTTCTGAAAAGCGCTGTAGTCTCACCTACAGATTGAATTAAATGAAACAAATGTGGATTTTCATTGGCCGATTAAGACGTTTATTTAGAGCCAAACCATTATAATTTCCCATTGCGATGCCAAAATATGATCTTTCAAAGCAGGGTGGGTGGCCAAGATTTCTTGAACAAGACTGTACAACAATGAACATTAAAGCCCGAAGTAGTTGATTTCTAATACTTCGCTTTGAGTAGATGGTTAAAAGAAGAAGTGAAACCTATTCTTAGAACACATACACAATTAAAAGAAATTCTTCTCGCTATCTCTCATAGGTTTTGCTCTATGTAAATTAAATTGAGACAGAGAGTCGTAGTGGATTACTGTCATTTTCGATTTTAGTAGAGAGTAAGAATATAGGCGAAATGTATTCTTGAGATTCTCAGTCGATTTTCGAAAACAGTTTCTCCTATCTGTTGCCGTTTCCGCTCTACATTGATCAAAATAAAACCGAAAATTTTTGATTTTTTTTTATTTATACCACTTCTAGTTTTATCAAAATGTTAAGGATAAAAAATTATAGAGAATTTCCCATTTCTAAATTCGGAAGCGGGAGATATGGGTAACCGTTTTTTATTGACAGAGAGATATCTTGACAATTGTAAGACCACAAACGTCAGGAATAGCTGCTCTGAATTATGGAAAAAAAAACTTTCAATTTCTAAAATGGGGATCGCAAGTCTCCAGCCCTCAAAACTTAATTTGGTTGAGACTCGAAAATGGTGACGTCCTTTCAGTTGATCTACTTTCGTGGACGGGGTCTCAGACGTGATTCCCAGTCGGAGTCCCTTACAGAATTAGAACGATTACTGTGTTCAGATTCCATCTTAAACTTTGAGTCCTCGTTTCATACAACTTCGCTGCTGAAAGGAGATTCTAAATTTACGTAATGAACTAATTTGAAAACGGGTAGAACACAAAACTCACGGGTCTCGGGAGAAAACTTTGAAATAGGAAAGCGGCACCCGTGACCAATAGGAAGGGGAGGGAGAGAATGGGGACTTGTGCATAAGACCATAAAACACACAATTGGAATGGCAGTCAGTGATGATTATAGAAGTGGCCTCTGGGCCCAAAGGTTCGAAATTCCCTCCAGGGCGTTTCCACATGCGTGCTTAATGAGGGTTACCATGATTTTCACAGTACTATATCACCCATCGTTTATTCATTCCTTCCCCCCCCCCCCCGACCGGGAAAAAGTTTGAAATAAACATTGCCTTCTATCGTGCTCAATGTGAATTACCACTACTTTCCCAGTACTGCTTTTCACAACTAGTGTAATGGAATTGCTCCACGAGGAAACCTGTAATCAACACTGTCAGTAATTACGTCCTCGACTACTGCACATTTACAGCAATAGCTTTATTTTCGTAGTTTTTAAACAGTTAATCAACTTAATACGTATTATAATTAAAATTAATTATATTTCTGTCATAAATAAGAATATAGAGCCAACTTCTTAAACATTTCCTCTGCAGGAACAACTTCAGCGCGTGTAACTACCAAACAATAAGTTTGGCGCCTCACAACTTAGAGAAAACGAACGCAAAAGCAGCACAGCGTTGTCTTATCGCAGTCACTGCTTAAAACATAGTTTCGATCGTCACTTACGCCGCTAGATCTAAGAACAGTTATACCTTAACCATATACGTTGTGCCACAGTAGCGCAACAGGCGGAATGTGCACGAACTACAATGCACACATTTTATATTCTAGACATGCGTTTTTCTCAAACTTTTTTCCTCGACAACCTGAAGTACCAGGCTTTGCAAGTTCATAACCATAAACGTTTTGTGTACATTGTACGCTTTTAGGTTTTAGAATGTCTCTGAGCACGAAGGACAAAGGCTGATGATCGGACGATCGCATACTGCAGCAGGAAGCATCCGGTTGCCACAATAAATGTAAATTACAAATATACAACCTTCTGAACCCATTCAGGATGTATATATATATATATATATATATATATATATATATATATATATATATATATATATATATATATATTCATGGATGCAGGGTATGTCCAAGGCTAGTAGACCTGGATTGTTTGAGGAATCGTAAACCGTAGTTTTGGTTTGTGATGCAAGCCGCTTTAGAAAGGTTAACCGAAACGAAACCGAACTGAAAAATGGTTGTATTTTCTATTTATCATTAACGTGTTCTTCGAAAGTAAGTTCTTAAAAGGAAGACATGGAAATCGTAATTTCGTTCAAAATTGAAATACACATTTACAATTACTTAATGTAAATGAAAATCATTGCAAAAAGTTCGGGGCTTGTTTCATAATATATAAGAATATACTCAAAAAGCTAAATCCCGTATATGTTTCAAACCGAACAGGACTGACTATTTGTTGCTTTCTGAAATAAGCTTACGCACTGAGTTTGAAGCTTAAGCCGCACCCAAAACGGTTAGCCGATTAATCAATATTTTGGAACATTTCTCGTGGAGTGACTGTAGTTAGTTAGTAAATAAACTATAATATGGTGATGAATTATAATATGCTTGGATTAGCCCCCTCTAACTTCTACCGGCCCCCCTTACATTTTTGGGGTGGCTACAAGCCTGTCCTCAGCTCTGAGATGATTAATCTTTGGTATATGGTGGTACGTTTGCAAAAGATTATATCGTGAAAGTATTGCGTTTTGTGTTCTGAGGTGCACAAGTAAAAAATAAATAAATAAATAAAAGCAAACGTTTGAAACTAGTTGTTAAGTTTCGTCCAGTAGATTGATTTCTCTTATATTGTTTCACTCACTGGGACAGAATATTGTGTTCATTATCCATCATGACATAAAAGACACAGTGGATCAATAGTGGAGCGCTCACCTCTAATGTGAGAGGTACCTGGTTCGAATTCAAGCCACTAATTTGTGGTGGACATCATCGTTTTCTCGCAATTCAGACGTTTCCTTCTACATGGCCATTCCACCGATTCTTTTATAATGATTCAATCTCATTAATCATCCGTCTCTCTTTGCCTACAGGACATATTCGTGGAACATAAAAGAAGGAAATTTCATTTTATTTTATTCAGTAATAAGTCACTGTAACTAGTTTGTTACCATTACTCTGAGACCACATCTGTTTATTTGTTGGTCTAAATGTTAACTCAAAACACTTCAGCCACTTTGTAAACGTTCACATGGGCTAATTTTTTAGTATGTTCCCTAGGTTAAAGGAAACGACAGTAAGCGCGAAAATATTATGATGAATTAATATTGCTAATACGTAAAGTAGTTCGTTAATAGCACTGGTAATTTATTAACAGAATACTCAAGAACATAATTATTATCGTAAGTTTGTGCGTCCTTGTGTTGAACTCAATAAAGAATTTAATTATTTTTAGTTGGAATAATGTTGTTTCATGTATTAATTTCTTGGGGCTTTCCCCTGAGCGCATAACTATCGAATCGATGATGAACTTACATATAAGAAATTAGCACTTTACTATTAAATAACTATGCTTTTATATCATTGTTTTTTCTTAATAATGAATAAAATTTGCTTCGTAAGGTCGGTCGGTGACCGAAACATGAGAATATTAATTAGTTTCTTACCTCAGGCTGCAAACAATATCAATAATATAGCAAATTAGTACACTTCAACTTAGCCCTAAGATATTCAAGTATTTTCAAATAATCAGAAGTAAATAAATAAATAAATAACTTGATTTTTACTAAATAAACCCTAAATTCTGTTACTTGTGTTATTCTTTATGTTATAAGCTACGTCGTACACATTTGAAAAGCATGCATAATATCTTTTGCTAATAGGTTTCCCTACGGAGCGGCGCAGACCTTCTCCCTGTACTGACCTGTGACGTACAAACATGGTGGTCGTTGTTTTAAGCACACGAGCAGCAGACCGGAATTCAATCGCAAATTGCTACTGGTTAGAATCGCCCAATGAGCGAGAGGAAGTGTTTTCCGTAATCAGCTAGCTCTGAAGGTTTTTTTAGAGTTAGAAAATTAAATCAGTGGAAATGTCCATTCAAAGAATGGAAATAGTGTCCTTCGAAATATGACTTTCTTAAAAACGTGTCAGCGTTTTTGTAAAAGTTAAATACTGAAATCTGAGGTTCAGTAGCTGTCTCAATTTTAGAAGTTTTTAATATGAATTTTTATATTCTACCCTTTTGGAATCAGTGACGAAGCTTACTATCAAGCTCTAAAGTTGGGCCTATCCTGTTTCCTAGTGTATATCTTCTTTATCATTGTTGTTATATAAAATAAAGGCAATAGTTCAACATTTTGTTTTTTCCGGTAAGAAATTTGTAGGTTGGAAACACTCGGAAATCATTCAGTCTAAGCCGTAACAGCTCGCAAGACAGGCATACGGTCTATAGTGCTCAGATAGCGAACTTATTATTTCTGGTGATTGCACGCATTCTTGGGAAGGTACAAAGGCTTGCCTCTGGGATTTTAGTTTCAGAGGTGAAGGATCTCTCATTGGTAATACGCTATAAAATTATGTTCTGAACAGAGAGTAAGAAGATTCTGTGTAGTATTGTGTAATCTTGTTGGTG
This sequence comes from Thermobia domestica, assembly GCF_964235325.1. Classification (NCBI taxonomy): domain Eukaryota; kingdom Metazoa; phylum Arthropoda; class Insecta; order Zygentoma; family Lepismatidae; genus Thermobia; species Thermobia domestica. The sequence goes on along the minus strand of NC_137468.1, from coordinate 20,355,684 downwards.
ATAACTTGCTCAGTTTAGGTATATATTTTAGGGAGTCCTTCAGAGCAGCTGTTTTTTTCTACATTGGACGTGATCCATAATAGCTTGTAGAATATAAGTCTGATATATTAAACATACATATTATTTCCCAAACGCCATCGTACAGGATAAAGTAATATTTGAATGTAATTTTAGATGAGTTTTCATTTAAAGAATCAGTGGGGTCTTTACGATTTCGTTTCTGAGGGTTTCGAGGCCATTGTTAAAAACGATTAGGTAGCTTCAAATTAATGACGATTTCTGATACCTTCCTCATTGACAAAGGTCTATTTAACTTTGTTATAGAAAGAAATCTCGAGTAAGTCATAGGGACACTAACATTAGAAACGTCTCCTTATACGAGGATTAGTATTTTCTTGCGTACTCTTACATGCAACGATTTTAACTGGTTAGTACTTTAAGTGGAAGCTTAACTGACGCGGAAGATATGTGATTAGCGGATTAAACCTTATTTGAACCCAAGTTTAGGTCCAGACTGGGTTCATACTTTTCAAATATTTCAATTTCAATACATGCTCAATGTGACATGCAAGATCTCTTCTCCAGAAAGAAAACGATGTTGGAATGAGAATTGGAGAGGTTCTACCAATGGAGGCTATCATTTACTAATTTCTTTTCAGCAGTTTTTCTAGGTTTGACTTTTCAAATCTACTCTCAAGCTTTTTTTGATTCGTGCGTGGTCATTAGTTTTATTGCTCTGAACTTACAGTATATAACGAAATGCCACATTACATACAGAACAGTATTAAGAATAATATGTGTTGTTCATTGGACAACACTATCTGAACCATAGAGTCATCTCAGAACGAAGAACTATTTCGTTAGTCACGTACTTTACAATTTTACCTTCATAAACATCGTGTTCTTCAGGGCTACCAACTCTGGCAATGCCGAGAAAAGTTTTGTATAGGATGGGTTTCTGTTGTCCAGGCCTTCTCACAATTCGAAATGACCTGGGTCCCAAGTAATGGACTTAGAACACTTAGGGAGGAGATATTATTGCTGGTCATTGTACCACATAAATCATAAGTACAATAACTTCAAATTTAATTATTGTTGATAATAACTCAGTCAAATCTGACTAAAAGAGAGATAAATCAGAAGATACTGAGATTGCATGAAGTTCTCTGGACAATTATTTAGAAGTATATAGGAGAGGCAGATGGGAGTCTACTATTAAAAAAGCAAGTGTATGTCACTTACCGCGTGCAACGGTTAAGGTTTTGGAAATGTATGATGGTTGAGTAATTTGCAATTTCTGGTGATAAGTAAAAATATTGGACGATATACAATTATAAATTATTTGAAGTTCAACTACAATTTCTATGTAGACAATCTCCACATCCCAATGCTATTAAAAGAGAAAACATAGAAGGCGCCGTAGATTTTTTAAAAATCAGTTTTTTTTTAATATTTTAAAAATGGTATATCTAATACACGAAATAATTTTATGTGTCCCAAAATAGTACATATACGTCTTATATTTCATTCGTCACCTTGTATTTGTTCAGTTTGTAATCGAAATATGTTTTACATTCCTAAATGATCAAAGAAGAAAAACATCTATATTCTTTTCACATACATACAGACATGATCAAATTATTAGACTCACGCTCGAAAAATGAAAAGTTGATGTTACAGTCCTAATTTTGAAGTGCTGGAACATGTAATTTAATGCTTAAACCACCAACATAGGATCCTTCATTTGTTTACTCCACAGTTGAAGTGGTGATATCACCGCTGAACAACAAAAGGGATTAGTGGAGGGGAGAGAGTTCTGAAAGTGGTATTTCAATTGTAGACAGCTATTGTGATTTCTATCAAGAAGTTTTAAAAAAACTGAATATTGGGTCTAATAATTTGAACACGTATGTAAAGAATATTATACAGTGCGTCCCACTAGCTTTCGAACCCGAATAAAGCGTTATAATTTCCCAACAAATATACATAGGAAAATGAAATTCACAATACACGTACTTTGTTTCATGCTGAATACATGACCGTCACAGCAGGTGCTGAAAATGTCCTGCCTGGACGTCAAGACATGTTTGCTCACGGCGTTCCATATTGTGAAAAGTCCGATGTAGAGTCTCCGGTGTGATCTCATGAATCGCATTCTCAATGTTGTTTCGCAACTATTGCAGTGATGGGGGGTTGTTTCTGTAGATACAATCTTTAAGAAAACCCTATAAGAGGAAATCAGGTGGTGTCAAATACGGGGATCCTGGCGGCCACAATTCTTTGGAGATTATCCAGTCATAAAAAAAGTAATCAATTTCTGCCATGGCCACGTTGGAAGTATGGCATGTTGCTCCGTTTTGTTGGAAATAACCGGGACGCAGTTCTTGATCGTCAAACTGATACACAAATTCACTGAAGATGTGTAAGTAAACTTGTGTGTTTACTGTATCTTCAAAGAAGATGAGTCCAATGATACGCTGTCGGGAAATTGCACACCAAACTCCCACCTTCAAAGGATGAAGTGGAATCTCATGGTACACATGCGGATTTTTGGCGGCTCACACCCGAGTATAGTAGTAGGCCCCCCCGTATGCCCGAATGACTCATCCTCACTCTCTTTTACGACCAGGATATTTGAACTTCGTTCCCTTTTACGGCTAAGATGAGTGCTTTGGTACCTCGATTCTGATTGGCTGAGAGAAGTCACGTGACGTTAGGCCCCGCCCACGCGGGAAATTCAAACTTTCCAGGTCACGTGGTATGACGTCATGAGTCACCCCGACCTCACCCTGGATTTTTGAAATTTGTTCCCTTTTACGGGTAAGATGTGTGATTCTGATTGGTTGATAGCTGTCACGTGATTTTAGACCCTGCGATATTTGAAATTCGTTCCCTTTTACGGGTAAGATGAATTCTTTGGTACCACGATGCTAGAGGTCACGTGATCTTAAGCCCAGTGACTTTTGAAATTCGTTTCCTTTTTTTACGTGTAAGATGAGTGTTTTGGTACCTCGATTCTGATTGGCCGACAGAGGTCACGTGATCTTAGACCCGCCACACACCCCATGAGTGAAATATAGAGCAATATGTCGGTGATCCTGTATTTTAGAATTTTGTTCCCTTTTTTATGGTTATCCTTAAAGTTCCCATGAAGGGTTCAACCTCCTCCTTAAATAACCCTTTTTGGTATCATGATATTGTACTGAAGTTTACCTTAAATATTATCGTTCTCTTTGACAGATAAGATGATTACCAGCTTTTTTACCTTGATGGAGATCCTGTCCTTGAATTAGTAGCCTATGTCTCTGGAAGTAACAATGGTGAAAGAGGGGTGTCGCTTGTAGATTTCTTATAACACATTGTTGTGAGTTTAAGCGATTTATTGCTCAGTAAGCGCTTCATTAATGGAAACAGTGTTGCCAGATTTTTTCTACCTAAACTGCTCCGGTTCTTTTCGAAACGGTTCCGCAGAGTGCAAGAAATTTTAAACTAAAAATTTTTTCGAACTAAAAAAATTTCAAACAAAAATTTTCAAACAAAAAAATTTTCGAACTAAAAAATTTTGAAACAAAAAAGTTTCAAACAAAAAAATTTTCGAACCCAAAAAAAATTTCGAACTAAAAAAATTGAAACAAAATTTTGTCGAACTAAAACATTTTTTAAAAACAAAAGTTTCGAACTAAAGATGTAAATCACATCTAAAAATTTTCAAAACAAACTTTTTATCGAACTAAACTTTTAAAATTTTCGAACTAGAAATTTAAACCGAGTTTAAGAAAAATCCTAAGAAATGTTTTTCCAGGAATCGAACTCAGGTCTTTCAAACCAAAGATGTGTATGCTAACCGCTTAAATGAATTCGGTTTTAATCGATCTTGGTGGGTTTCGAACCATGGTCCTTGAAAAGGATACACATATACTTTAAGAAAATAAATCTGACATTGTAACGCTTCTCAAATCAAACTTTTTATCGAGCTAAACTTTTAAAATTTTCGAACTAGAAATTTAAACCAAGTTTTAGAAAAATCCTAAGAAATGTTTCTCCAGGAATCGAACTCAGGTCTTTCAAACCAAAGATGTGTATGCTAACCGCTTAAATGAATTCGGTTTTAATCGTGCTTGGTGGGTTTCGAACCATGGTTCTTGAAAATGTTAAATTTAACGTCCCCGAGCGAAAAACGATGGTGATGGGAAATGATAGGACGAAACAGGAGAAAACATGTTCCCTTTTAGAGGTACAAAATTGCCAAATTTTAGTACAACCACATGTTTGGTTTTTGGCTCATTTTATTCCCTTGGATGAGGTCCTATTACCTTATATAGTTATATGGTTGTATACAGGTGTTTATTTCCTATTGTAAGACATAGGTACATTTGTACACCCCTTTAAAAAATTTGGCAGGAGTGCCTTGGCCCATCCCTTAAATTTTGGAAATTGCCCAATTTAAACATTTTGGTATAATAGTATAGAACCCTAGTATGTATTACTATAAATTTGGGTGGTTCACTTCGTTCCCTTTTAGGGGTACAAAATTGCCAAATTTTAGTACAACCACATGTTTGGGTTTTTGGCTCATTTTATTTCCTTGGATGAGGTCCTATTACCTTATATAGTTATATGGGTGTATACAGGTGTTTATTTCCTATTGTAAGACATAGGTACATTTGTGCACCCGGCAGGAGTGCCTTGGCCCACCCCTTAAATTTTGGAAATTGCCCAATTTAAACATTTGGTATAATAGTATAGAACCCTAATATATATTACTACAAAATTTCGGTGGTCTATTTCGTTCCCTTTTAGGTGTATAAAAATTGCCAAAATATAAACGTAAGCAATACGTTGTACCACGTGTTTGGTTTTGACCTAATTCATTTCCTTGGATGAGATCCTATTACCTTATATGGTTATATGGCCATGTATAGGAGTCCATTCCCTATTATGAAACATAAGTACATATGTGCAACCCCGGGAATGGTACCTTGGCCCGCCCCTTAAGTTTTAGAAATTGCCAAATTTAAACATTTGGTATCATAGTACTGGACCCTAATATATATTACTATAAATTTGGGTGGTTCACCTTGTTCCCTTTTAGGGGGCATTTTGTTTCGCTTTAGGGGTGAACGTGGATACAGTGGTCCACCTCGTTCCCTTTTAGGGGCTTTTTTATTCCGCTTTAGAGGTGAACATGGATACCTTGGAATCGTCCCGAGTTTGATTCTTGGAAATGTTGAATTTAACGTCCCCGCGAAAACGATGAGAAATGATAGGACGAAACATGAACTTACTTGACTGAGGATTGAAGCAGGGACCTCATACAGTAGAGACAAGCGCTAAGCGACCGTACACGTGTGTTGATTACTATGCAATGGTCCCGAGTTTGATTCTTGGTGTTAGTTTCAGGAAATGTTAACGTCCCTTGAAACGTAGGAGGAAAACATGAACTTACTTCGTTGTGGATTGAAGCAGGAACCTCATTCGTTAGAGACAAGCACTGAGCCGCCGTACTCCATTCAGTGCGAACAATTTTACCTATGAAAAGAAACATGGACATGTTATGTTACATTAAACACTTTTTCTGCTCGTTGTTACACATACGAATTGTTGTGAACTTGCAGAATCTGCTTTTACGAAGAGTATAATGTCAGTTCGTTTATTGAATATCTCTAAAAGGTGTAAAGGAGGAACGATTTCGGGTCTGGTTAATAACATTAATTTATATCGTTTTTGTTCGCAGATTAAATAAAAATGATGAAAAAAAAAAGCTTCTTCGTGCATTGGCTTATAATCATATGTTTAGAAGCAAACGTCAGCTATATTGTGTTACATGTGCTTACGTGTTCGTTGTCAGTATCATTGCATATTGAACATATACAGTATTTAATTGCCAATGGTTTACATTGAAAGGATATATTTATTTTGAGATGAATAAAAGGGATGGGATGATGTGATTTTGGACCTAATTAGTATCTTTTCGTTTCCGTTCATGGATTAAATAAAAAGATGACTCTTTGCTTAAATCTGATTAGTTCATTGTTCGAGCGATTTTTAAACGCTCTGCGTTTGTTGATCAGTAAGCGCTTCATTGATGGAACCGATGTTACCAGATTTTGAAAATCTAAATTGCTCCGATTCTTTTTGAAACGGTTCCACTGAGTTTAAGAATTTTCAAAACTAAAAATTTTGAAAACTAAAAATTTTTAAACAAACAAAATTTAAACTTTTCAAAAAAAAATTCGAACTAAAATTTTCAAAAGATTTGAAACGAAAATTTTTTTTTCAAACTAAAGTTTTAAACTTTCAAACTAGAAAGAAAATTTAATCAAAAAATTAATCAAATTTTGGAAAGTTAAACTAAACTTTTTCGAATTAAACTTATAAACTTAAAAATGTTCAAACTCAAGATTTCAAACCGAATTTTTTGAAAACAAACTTTTCAATTTGAAAAAAATCTTATAAAGTATATTATATTCTCATAGAACATAATAAAATAACTTTTTTTTTTTATTATTTCGAATGTTATGTTAAAAGTAAATAAATAAAAATTTTAATTAGGATACTTACTTATTTTCTAATTTCGCTTTCAAACTTTTTGAACATATAACATTTTTGATGGCAAAATACACAATGTTTTGATGGATACAGAAGATGGAATGTTTTATAATGGTCGCTAGTGTAATAGTAATGACCGTTGTTTCCAATTAAAATTCTTTCAGGACCTCTTTTTTTTTTAATTTCCTATCAAAACTGTGATATACAATTGTTTTTCCTTGTGCACACTTTGGTAATATTTGTTCGAAGTTAAAAAAACGATGCTTCTTAAATTTTTTCACTCTTACTTTTTCACTAGCTTTTGCGATTAAAACACATGTATCATACACATGGCACGACATATTGTAAATGAAATTACACTAAAAGATAAGTTAATTAAAATTAATTTTACCTAATATCCGGTGTCGTATGTTAAATTTAGATGAAACAACAAATAGCTGATTATTCGACTATCATGCTAATTTCAGGCATTCTTGAAATTTTATCATTAAAGGTAAGAAAATATGATGACATGTTCACTGCTTATGATTAATTTGCTTTCTATAATCATGTAATTGGATCCTGTATTTCCTTTGTATGAATTTAATAAACTGTGTATTGAGCAGATCTAAATGCTGATTATCGTTGAAATTTTATATAAAACATCCTTTTGAAGTTTCAAGCTATGTGTTGAATAATGAGTATCGTATAAGCTTCTTATATGTTAATGCTGATTTATACTTTTTACGAAATTAAAGTTTCGTTTAACAGTAACACTCAAATATTAGATTAAGAAATATTTGCCAATATTTCATTTTAATGCATACATTTCGTACAAATTAGCATATTTTAGTAAATAGCTCATAATTAAAGAATTCATTATCTGTCCTAACAAAATATGTGCTTACAACCAATTTATGCGTAAATCAACATTATTGTAATTATGACAAATTAAAATATGTGAATGCTATGCTTAAAAAATCCTTAATAAACGAAAACGAAATTTTCATTAATGATTACCTATAAACATGAGTTACTTTGTTAAGAAGTTAGCATATTTATTGATTTAATCATATAAAAGGAATTTCTTATTGTACTGACAAACAAATTTCAATATTTTTTATCTGATATAGTGATGACATAAATAATAGTCACTTACATTATTCATATCAAAGTTCAGAATTTATATTACTTCATTGTGAGGAAATAAACTTAATGCGTCAGTAATATATTTGTCAAGTTTACGATTTATTGATTAAGAATGATGTCATACATTGTGAAATTAAGTTTATCCAATAAATTAAGTAAATGAATATGCCTATGATTTAATATAAATACTTACTTCAAACATCTTTAAAGCATTACAAAAGCATCATCATCAACAGCTACATCAATAACTATACATACAAGTATCAAAATGGCTTCATGCTTACAGTTTTTAAATAGCAAGAATACATTAAAATTTACGAAAATTGGTGATCTGGAGACACACATACCATATATGATTTTGTATGCTGAAAAGATAAAAACAAAGTTTGGAGAACGTTTCTTACTACACATGGAAAGAAATGTAAACATCATTTTACCTAAACGATTCTTCCCAGAAGATACGTCGAAGCAAGAAGAGTTATTAAAGTTTTTTAACGCTAGTGATGTGACATTATATTACGAAGGCCTCGTTAATGGCACTCATAGACTAAATTTTAAGCAACATCCATCTGCTTCAAGAAATTAGCACAAACTGTAATGAAAACTCATAATGTACAAGTGAATGAAATTAAGTGTCTTAAATATAGTGTAATGTATTATAATACAGTGTACTGTGTTAGTGCTTTCTAAATCTGGGTGTTTTCTGAATTTTAAGTGGGTACCTTTATTTGTTTCATTTATAAAATATACGGTTTATTTATAAATAAATCACGATTTACTTTAAATGTCAATGTTTATTTCTATTACGAAGTTATGAACTTGATTCTCTAAATCTAGTAATCTGCTACACAACAATGATCTAATGTTGAACAGTAATCAGAAATAACTTAAAGAATATACTGAAACTTGTAACTAATCCTTTCAGCTGATCGACTTTTTGCTTGATTCATATCAATGAATGGTCTGTACGTGTGTGTGTGTGTGTGTGTGTGTGTGTGTGTGTGTGTGTGTGTGTGTGTGTGTGTGTGTGTGTGTGTGTGCATGATGTTAGTCTAAAACAACAGTCTTTTTTCATGAATGGTTTTAAATTATTGTTGTGGTATCTGCTCCCCGAGAAAAGCTGAGGCCTGCAAAAATGATCTTCCTCAACTCAGTGACCTTGCTTGTTTCATGTTAAGTATATCATTATCTGTTTTTTACGTCGTGATGACTCAATGACAGAAGTGTGTAAGTTCGTTGGTTCGATCTTAGCTAGGAGCGCGGTGGTTCAGTGGTAGAGCGTTCCTCCATTCCACCATTTCACTCATTTCTCATTATAACCGTCTCCTTTTGCCTAACAGGCATAACCGTGGGACGTAAAACAAAGATTTCATTTCATTTTATTTCGATCTTAGCTAACGTCAAGTTGCTTTGTAGTGAACAAAAAAGCCGTGTGCGTGAGTTTTCTCAGGGTTCTTCCCATTATATTTAATCCATCATCGTCTTCTTTAGCCTAGTTAACATAACCGTAAGACGTAAAACTCAAAGATTTAATTTCATTTCTCTGAATCACCACGAGTGTTTTTTGTTCTCTTGACAGTACCGAGGACGTAAATCTTGTGTTCCTAGACTGCATAAGACGTGAACGATAAAATTTGAACCACCATACATGTTTTATGTTGTCTTAACAATATCGAGGCTGTATAGGACGTGGACCTACAGTTCAAAGTGAAATGCGAATCATCATAAATGTAGCTATAAACACCAAATATTTGTTTCTATTTTACGTATAAGATGGAAAGCGTTTATGACCTTAGGCTGTATAAGACTTGAACGTACTTCTGTGGGTTGTGTACTTAAACCCGTAATAATAACGCCAAAAATCGAACCTGGACTTAGCCACTGAAATCTCAAATGGTCTTAAGGAAAGATTTTTTTATTGTAATGCATTCAACCTGGAAAATGCTGATTAGCACCTTGACCTTCAAGTGAGAGGAATGAGAGGTAAGGAAATACTTCTGTGCTTGACGTCACATGAATGAAATTCTGTTCATCTTAGCATTTTTTCGCTCTGTGCTTTGATCAGTAAGTTGTTATCCGTTTCATACAAGTTCAAGTGTTAATGTGGCTAATATTTATTAAATCACGTCTTAATGGTAGCTAAACTAAGTAGTATTTCATTCCTGGTGATCGTAAAGGCTATGTCCAGAAAAAATGGTCACGGCTACACAACTACAACAAGATTGCTTTCATGAGCTACGATGTGAAATCAGGCTATGGTTGGCCAACGGGTTCATTACATAAACGAACTCAATCGTTCTCAAGACAATATAAATCTTAAACCGTAAACTATGTTACATTACTAAAAGTTACGGCTCGCGAAACGAGTGATCACTTTCAATCTCTGTTAAGATTTTCGAAAAGTTTGAGTTTGATAATTGTAGTTCGAAAATATTTTAAATTCGAAACTTGTTTCAAATTTTGATTTTAAAACTTTCTACCAAATGTTTAAATTGGGCAATTTCCAAACTTGAAGGGGGTGGGCCAAAGTACTCCACCCAAATTTAAAGGGGTGCACAAATATATCCATATCTTATGAAAGGTAATGAACAACTGTATACGTCCATATAACTATATAAGGTAATAGGACCTCATCCAAGGGAATAAAATGAGCCAAAAACCAAACATGTGGTTGTACTAAAATTTGGCAATTTTGTACCTCTAAAAGGGAACATGTTTTCTCCTGTTTCGTCCTATCATTTCCCATCACCATCGTTTTTCGCTGGGGGACGTTAAATTTAACATTTTCAAGAACCATGGTTCGAAACCCACCAAGCACGATGAACCCACCAACCGCTTAAATGAATTCGGTTAGCATACACATCTTTGGTTTGAAAGACCTGAGTTCGATTCCTGGAGAAACATTTCTTAGGATTTTTCTAAAACTTGGTTTAAATTTCTAGTTCGAAAATTTTAAAAGTTTAGCTCGATAAAAAGTTTGATTTGAGAAGCGTTACAATGTCAGATTTATTTTCTTAAAGTATATGTGTATCCTTTTCAAGGACCATGGTTCGAAACCCACCAAGATCGATTAAAACCGAATTCATTTAAGCGGTTAGCATACACATCTTTGGTTTGAAAGACCTGAGTTCGATTCCTGGAAAAACATTTCTTAGGATTTTTCTTAAACTCGGTTTAAATTTCTAGTTCGAAAATTTTAAAAGTTTAGTTCGATAAAAAGTTTGTTTTGAAAATTTTTAGATGTGATTTACATCTTTAGTTCGAAACTTTTGTTTTTAAAAAATGTTTTAGTTCGACAAAATTTTGTTTCAATTTTTTTAGTTCGAAATTTTTTTTGGGTTCGAAAATTTTTTTGTTTGAAACTTTTTTGTTTCAAAATTTTTTAGTTCGAAAATTTTTTGTTTGAAAATTTTTGTTTGAAATTTTTTTTAGTTCGAAAAAATTTTTAGTTTAAAATTTCTTGCACTCTGCGGAACCGTTTCGAAAAGAACCGGAGCAGTTTAGGTAGAAAAAATCTGGCAACACTGTTTCCATTAATGAAGCGCTTACTGAGCAATAAATCGCTTAAACTCACAACAATGTGTTATAAGAAATCTACAAGCGACACCCCTCTTTCACCATTGTTACTTCCAGAGACATAGGCTACTAATTCAAGGACAGGATCTCCATCAAGGTAAAAAAGCTGGTAATCATCTTATCTGTCAAAGAGAACGATAATATTTAAGGTAAACTTCAGTACAATATCATGATACCAAAAAGGGTTATTTAAGGAGGAGGTTGAACCCTTCATGGGAACTTTAAGGATAACCATAAAAAAGGGAACAAAATTCTAAAATACAGGATCACCGACATATTGCTCTATATTTCACTCATGGGGTGTGTGGCGGGTCTAAGATCACGTGACCTCTGTCGGCCAATCAGAATCGAGGTACCAAAACACTCATCTTACACGTAAAAAAAGGAAACGAATTTCAAAAGTCACTGGGCTTAAGATCACGTGACCTCTAGCATCGTGGTACCAAAGAATTCATCTTACCCGTAAAAGGGAACGAATTTCAAATATCGCAGGGTCTAAAATCACGTGACAGCTATCAACCAATCAGAATCACACATCTTACCCGTAAAAGGGAACAAATTTCAAAAATCCAGGGTGAGGTCGGGGTGACTCATGACGTCATACCACGTGACCTGGAAAGTTTGAATTTCCCGCGTGGGCGGGGCCTAACGTCACGTGACTTCTCTCAGCCAATCAGAATCGAGGTACCAAAGCACTCATCTTAGCCGTAAAAGGGAACGAAGTTCAAATATCCTGGTCGTAAAAGAGAGTGAGGATGAGTCATTCGGGCATACGGGGGGGCCTACTACTAGTATTTTGCGAGTTCACATAATCGGAGAGATGGAACCAAGCTTCATCTGTGAACCAAGTTTAGTCTAGGATTCCTGGATTGTCATGCAACAAAGCTTGCAACCAACGACAATACATCACGCGCTTTTCCCAATCTGTAGTCTTTAACTCCTGGACGACTGCAACAGCTTGGCTCGTTTGGCGGCTCTTTGCGCAGTTGACTTTGACATTCCTACCTCTTGTGATAATCGACGCAGGCTCTTCTTAGGGGACTGCAAAAGACGTTGCCACACATTCTGTACTGTCTCCTTGGACATCCGTGGATGCGTGCCTCCATGTACCGTAAGCAACGTTCCTGTTGTTTCGAACTTGTTCACCAAATGATGTATTGATGATTTCGATGGTCCTTAACGGAATCCAAATTCACGGCAAAATTCACGTTGAACAGTCTGATACGATCCCGATATCCAATATTTTTAACATTGAACACGCGTACATGTACGGTGTACAGAACCATCGTCGCGATGCAGCGACTCGAGTCACACTAACGCACGCGCACCACGCCAAGCAGCACTTCCCCTGGCGCCACCTATTGTCTTTGTTTTGAAGTGTGCGCTTCTGTTCAACCCTTTCTCGTATTTAGCATGAAACAAGGTACGTGTATTGTGAATTTAATTTTCTTATATACATTTGTTCGGAAATTATAACGTTTTTTCCGGGTTCGAAAGCTAGTTAGACGCACTGTAGAACAGTTTAAGAAATATCGAAAAATATATCAAAATCATATTATTAATTTTGCTGAGTCTTAAATTCTACAATGTAAGCTATTGGAAATTTTATAATGTAAACTATTAAGAAATATTAGATGTAGAGAGTGACTAGATTCTTACATATTAAGGCATTCTTTCTGCATTGACTTTTATATATTCGTCGATCATGCGTTCATAGTACCTGATTCAAATAATGTGCATACTAAATGCTGTTTATTTCTTGTAAGTAAACATAAATGAAAATACATATACAACAAGTTGTTTATTTTTTAAAAATAAACTTGTGTGAAAGTCGAAAAAATTGAAGTCTTCATAATAATTGATCTTGATATTGCCATTTTGTTTATTTCAGGAAGTTTGGAAAAGTCGATAAGAAAATGAGGAATTTCTATATAGAATATTTCCGCGACGTTGCAAATATGAACGACAATAGTATTTACGACCTCCAAAAATACCAGAATAATGATGTACCTAATATTTCATTTAGTGAAATACATGTAATGGTATGTATTATAATAATAGCTTGTTTATAGTAATGGATAAAAGTGATTTATTTTGCTTCCTTGAACAGTGTATTTGAAACTGATATATCATTAGTTCGTTCTCATAAATATGCAGGAAATTAATATAAAGAATATCTACCTCTCTCTCTCTCTCTCTCTCTCTCTCTCTCTCTCTCGGGTGATTCCGTTAATCCGTACCATTCCTTTAAATCGAAAGTGGTCCGAGATATGTACAAACTGAAAAACACATATCCCATTAGTTGCAAAGGACAACAGAACGAAGTAAAAAGTTTCGCCCCAAGGTCCCAGCAGGATCTCAGTCGGGGTCCAACTCAAAATTGTCAAATGGAAAGAGGATTTAAGTGGTATATCGCTTAAAAGCTCTTGTAAAAAGAAAGAAGCTACAAAAGTCCCGGTTCTCTATGATCACCCCATGCAAAATGGCGGCGGGTCAAAATGTCATCAAAATTTACATTGAAAACCATATGGCCACCCCTATACATCAGAAACGGGCAGCCAGACGGTAAAACAGAAAAACGAGGGTCACATAAAATTCAAAGAACAACAGATCGAAGCAAAAAGTTTCGCCCCACGGTCCCCAACAGGATCCCAGACTGGGTCCAACTCAAAATTGCCAAATGGAAAGAGGGGTCAAGTGGTATATAGCTTGAATGCTCTTGTAAAAAGAAAGAAGCTACAACAACTGCCGATTCTCTACGATCACCCTATGCAACATGGCTGCGGGTCAAAATGTCATCAAAAGTTTCATTGAAATGAATGTGAAAAAACACATATTCCAGTGGAATTGGCGGTAAAATTGCTAGACAATGCCCGTTAGTCCTAGGGAGTTGTGGTGTTCATCATAAAAATGCATCAGTGAGTGGTGCACACAACCGAAATATTGAGTCAATGACACTGGCCGGTCGAGAGAAAACAACTGTTTTCAGTTTGCTTGCACAGAATTCTTCGAGATGTGGAACAAGGCAAGCATGCTCTACCAATGTTTCCTGAATCTGTTTTTTAAGAGTTCTGGGCTCTTCCCAGATCTTGACCTTGGTGTCCGCACAGGATGTGTGTTTGAAAGCCCTTTGTCGGTAGTTGTGATGTTGCTTCTTAGGGTGGCCTCTCCTCTCCCAGACCTCCGACACTATCGGATCAAGGAAATTCAACACTGTATCCTCCCGACTGGCTAGTGCAACGGACGAAATGTTTCGGCTGTGTGCACTACTCGATGATTTGTTTCTCTGATACATACCATAACTCTACAGGGTACAGCAAATATACGGAACATTCCCCTGGGACATGTTGTTTTGCACCATTTGCCCGCATTCAGCCCAGAACCCAAAACGGTAGTATAAATAAATCTGTATTCTGGACTTGCCGTGTGCTATCCAATGACGTATAAATCTTGCCAATTCTCGAGTGTCACGTTGCGACCCTCTCTGCGTTATTGTGTTGTTTCCGTGCGAGAATGCATTTCCCCCCAATTCCCGACCTAGGTTTGAATGATCTCACAGACTGGTTCGTCTGTATACCTATCTTAAGCTCAGTGTTCCTCAGTAACAACAATCGAATAATGGGATTGACGCAAGGTTCTAGCCCTGCCCTTTTCTTCCGTATGTCTCGTGTAAAAGTGAAATTCATGAGACATTAATGTCGTGAAACATGTAACTTCAAATGAAATACCAAAATGAATAAACATACACATCTTTGATACCGATTACTGCAACTGGATTGTGCTGTTTGCTGGTTTATGTTTGTTGTACAAAACATACGCCTTTCGAGAGTAACAGTCACAGACAACCTTGAATTGAAAGGCACGAACGTGAAGTACGCTGGAACAGAGTTTGTTCTACAGTAAGTTGAGCAGGCTTTGCTGAAGGGTCGTTAGTGCGAATTGTAGTGAAGTAATACACGCTACGAATTGAGTTGTGTGTGTGTGTGTCTGTATCTCAGAATGCTTTCACTTCATTGTAGAAGGTGGCACGTACTACCCTAATATCGTGTGTTAGTACAGTCTCGGCTGAAGATAGCATTGTATTGGAAGAATGCCATATACGAACGGGGAGGCATTTGACATGTTAATGGTGTTAGGGGAATGTAGGCAAAACTATAGATCTGCAGCCCGAATTTATAACGCAAGGTTCCCACAGCGACAATCAATCTCCCATAATGTACCTCGACGGTTAGCAAATCGTCTCAAGCAAACAGGGCGCACACCTCCTCAATATGGAGTTCACAAACATGCTCCAATTGTAGACGACAACGATGTAGACGGTGCTAACAGATGCCAACCGTAATAAGCGCCTCCAGGTTTGTAATTGGGCCCATCAGAAATTGAGGACAAACTCAACGTTTTTCAGTATGTACGAGCTGTGGACAGACAAAGCAATATGTACAAGTGATGGTCATGTCAACCTACACAACGCGCATTATAGGGCTGCGGAGAATCCGCACTGGACACTACAGATCGACCGACAAAGACGTTGGAGCATCAATGTGTGGGATGGTATCATTGGAACTCATGTAATTGGGCCCTGGTTTATTGATGGAAATTTAACGTCGGTTCTGTTCCATCAATTCTTGACAGAACATCTACAGCAACTGCTGGAAAACATCCCACTTCATGTGCGGCGTAATATGTGGATGCAATTGGATGGTTGTCCAGCACATGCTGCTCGTATGTATATTCAGAGGTGCATTAAATATTTTATTTCCGCAACGTTGGTTAGGAAGAGGGTCCAATACTCCTTTCCCTCCTCACTGTCCAGACCTTACGTGCATGGACCATTATTTCTGGGGTCGACTCAAGGAGCTTGTTCACACGAATAGACGAACTACACCACAAGATATGAGGCAACGTATAATGACTGCATTTCGAAGCATAGGAAAGGCATAGCTTGAAGCTGTGGGCTATAATTATTATCGCCGTCTGGGCCGTGATCTTGCTGTACATGGACGACAATTTCGGTAAAACGTTATGTAAAACGTGCTATGTGAAGTACACATTTGTTACATAGCGGACAGCAGCCGTCTCCAAGGCAAATATGATATATCCTTTGTACGTTATGCGATGATAAATTAATTCTTATTACAACGTTAGACGTTTCAATATAATATGCTTACCTGTCCACCATAACGCTCCCATTTCCATATGTTACCAGTGTTGACTACGAGACGAGACAAGACAACACTTTTCAGTAGTGTCACGAAAGAGGACTGAACAGTCTCTGTAGTATTGTACCCGGAAAACGTATGTTACAGAGGAAATATAGTTGTTCAAAATGTTCAGGGTCATCCCTCCAGCACAATCAAATAACTGCTAATTTGGAGGTGAACCCTGCCTGGATATCTAGAATTGCTTACCGTGATATGTTGGACTTTCAAAATAATGAGACACTTGTTTTTCAGTTTTTACGTCTGGCTGCCCGTTGCAAATTTATAGGGGTGGCGATATTGTTTTTAATGTAACTTTTGATGACATTTTGACCCGCCGCCATTTTGCACAGGGTGATCGTAGAGAATCGGGACTTGTTGTAGCTTCTTTCTTTTTACATGAGCTTTCAAGCTATATACCACTTGACCCCTCTTTCCGTTTGACAATTTTGAGTTGGACCCCGTCTGGAACTCTGCGGAGGACTCTGGAACGAAACCTTTTCTTCGCTCTGTTATCCTTTTCAACTAATGGGATACGTGTTTTTCAGCTTGTACAATACGCGGCAAAAAACCTGCAACATGAGCATATAAGTTTATTGTGAAATGACGAAGTCTTTTGGTCCAAACTAAGTGTGCAGGGGAGGATGCCGAGGTTTATCCTGGCGTGATTCGTTCCACTCAGACGTTATGTTCATTCCCTGTGCTGTTAGGCGTAATTTCACAATAAACTTACATCCTCATGTTGCAGGTTTTTTGCCGCGGATTGTACATATCTCGGACCATTTTCAATTTAAAGGCCTGGTACGGACTAACGGAATCACTCGATGTATGAAGCTTTGTCATATTATATCTACGTGTGAAGGGAAACGTAGATTCACAGTGCGGAAGGACAGACATTACATTTTTGCTGAAGATATAATAACTCGGGGTCGAAGCACAAATTATATAGCGGTTTAGACACCACAGGGCTTGGAAAAGGCTTCTCACAGTTTCACTTGTTGTTGGTTCCCGACCCACGATTTCCGCTGTATATCATAACAATTCACCAATGTGCATCTTATTTGATCTTTGCTCTGAAACAATTATCCGTTACGCATGTATTTCAAAAGGTTCAAGGTGTTTTTCCCTAACAGTATTAAGTGTGGATTTGTGGGTGAGGGAACCATGGTTTAAAATATTTATTTCCTAATGGCTCCTGCATAATTCCTATTGTGATGAATAAGACATGTACATCGCCTTATGAATAATGCATCAACGACCTAAGATATCGATGTCATCACTTATAGAATGGAATCATCGTTACTGCTTTGTTTATATTTTCAAAATAGTGGTAATCGTACATGTCCTCTTTGTCCTAATGCAAAGGAGAAAGTCCAAAGATATCGTTGTTAAGGAAAATGCAAGTCTTAATGACAGAATTAAATAAACATTATTACTAATATAAATGATAAGGCATTTTTCAAGACATAACTGGTAACATGTCTAGAAGACAAAAATAAATTTCAATAAATGCATTACATTATCATAAAGTAGAAAAGTAATGATATACAAGAAACTTAGTACATACGAGTAGAAACGTTTGCGTGTATTATTCACTTCTTATGTGATCCGAATATATACTTCTATATAATTCGATACTTGTATAATAGATACAATTAAAAGTGAAGTAAGCGTATGAAGTAATAGAAAAATTCATAGCTAAAGATGAACTCTGACGGGAATCTAGACTTAGCTCATACACTTTTACCGTTCTGATAGGTCTCTTACGTAGGATATGCAGAAGTTAGCAAATTGAAATATTCTATTTGCGCACAGGATCATGTTAATGATTGAGACCTGATCATCACAGCAAAATTAATCATACATCTTGAGAAAAGCACTGGAGAGCAAAGACCTTGAATTTAAAAACAGACATTATATTTACAATGTTTCTCAGGAGAAATCTGAGTCAAACTACTCGCTGAACAGTCGAACATGTTTACAGGAAAAGGTATTAACGTATAACAATTTCATCAATTATCCAATATATATAGAAATGTGTACAAAATAAACAAATAATAGAATTGATTTCATTTAGTACTGAATGCACAATCGCAAATAATGACAATCATATCACTTTCAGATAACATTTCCGTCACTTGGTGTATACAATCACAGTTTTGTTACTGAGTATAAAAGAAAATATGAATAAAACTCTTGCAATATTTCGTCATTAAACATAAAAGAGGAAATTTATTTGTAAAGCACGATGAGATCAGCTGTGAATAGGTTTTTCAATGGAAATAAATAAACAGCAAATATATTGTAATCGAAGCATAGAATGAAGATAACTTCCAAGTGATTACAAATGTTTATTATGTATTAATTCACTGTCAATTTTACGATTTCAATTTGCCAAACTAATCTGCTGTACCACAATAATAATTTATTTGCCGTTTTGCTAGCATTGCCAAATATAATGTTGAATAGTGAGATAAGTAATAGAACATGTAAAGTGACAAGGAATCATTATAATTTGTCACACTTTATCATCTAAAGATATAAGTATAATTTTTATTAGACTGAGAAACGGAACACACCGTTAAAGCCTGGGTTAAAAACAACTGCTTGTTACTGCTCTTGCTAAGCATTTTACTTTTAAAAAATAAAGAAGAGCGAAAATGCGATGCAATTTTTCTTAAAGCCTTACTTGAGAAAGTGCAGCGTATGTCAGATAGCTCTTTAATATGATAGCGAGAGAGATGGATTAGAAGATGGAATACAGAATCGTAAAAACATTCAGAACTGGGATTTATTGAGATCAATATGCATATATAGCGTTTATTTACTATCTGTATGGAATAAGTAAAGATGAAAGTCCTATTAATCAAAAGTTACATTATACATATGCGTTTAGGCTTAGTACGATGACACGTTAAACTGTGTATTTGTGTGGTATAAGGATTACAATTTTTGGCGGAATTTACAAATGGTTGCAGTATTGTCTTATTGACAGTTCGTAATTTTCTCGTAGTTTTATAATAGGTCAATTTAATATCATGTTTCGATATAACAAACTAGTTGGATATACAGTTATAAATAAAAGAAATCAGTTATTGTGCGTTGAAGAAAACATTATATCTCTTCTCTTATTTCAATTCAATTAAAATATGCTTCAATGCTTATATTCAGTATGTAAATATTATACGTTTTTGTTTTGAAATATTTTCAGTGAGTAATGAAACTAACGTTCTGTTTTTGATTACAAATTGCATCAAACACTGAACCTTTATACATTACACTGTAAGTTGACTTTTACTTACATAATTGCGTAAATTTATTGTGAGAATTATTTACTGCTTCTGACGTTAATAGTCAATTAACTTTAAAAATAGATAATTGGTAACAATTGAAAGTTTTAAACAAGATGATACTTTAGTAATTAGAATGATTTGTCATTTTAAAAGTCAAATGTGAATAACAAGAATGGTTTGCTTATCTTACTGTAATTGTATATATTTCATACTTTAGGTGAGAGATACCTTAACGACGGTATCAGAATATACAACAAAGAAAACCTTCCGTCATTCTTTGATATACACCCGATATGGATTGTGTCATGCATTCAACACAGCATTTGTTTCTTCATTCAGGTGAGAAAAAGTAATTTGATATATATTAAAGGCTTTTATCTGCGGCAAAATAATTTTAAAATCATCCTTTAAATAAGCATATCGACATAAACAAAACAAGCAATTGTATTGAAATACTTGTGAATGCAAAAATAATATGAATATGTTTGAAAATCATTCAGTGATGTTCCTTTTAGAACTATTAATTTTTGTGTTGCGTAATTATCTAAAAAACTTAAGTGTATGTATACTGGATGTCTCCAAAAACCACCGACAACGTTTGGAGGTGATTCCTGACATCAAGATAAGAAAAAAGTATAGACCACCCTGGGTGTACATATGCTTTCTTTCGGAGTTATAGGCTGCCGAAAACATGAAAAACTGAACTTTAAAGGTCTATGGTTCCAAAACTATGGAACTTCCGTAGTCGGGTCAAGACTTCACTTAGCAGCTAATGTGCACTGTCTAAAAATACGTGTTTCAGAATCCTAATGTGCTTCTTCAACAATGTTTATAGAGGTAGCCTGTGAGTACTTCAAATTATATGCTTGTAGCCAAACTCCCTCTATAAAAATTGTTGCGTGAGTACTTTAGGATTCTGAAACATGAATTTTTGAATAGGGTACATATTAGTTCCTAAGTGAAGTCTTGACCCGACCACGGTAGGTCCCTTAGTTTTGCAGCTATGGACCTTAAAAGTTCATTTTTCATGTTTTCGGCAGCCTATAACTCCGAAAGGAATCATTTGTGCATCCACGTGGTCTATACTTTTTGTTTATCTTGTTGTCAGAAATCACCTCCCGAACGTTTTAGGTGTTATTTTGAAAAACCCTATATATATTGGTCCTATATGAGGTAGAGATATTCCAATTTTTTTCGTTTGTAGCAAATAAATCAATAAATAACGGATAAGTAATTGAAAGTTTAAAATGCTCCATTTGCGTGAAAAGTACAGTACATCTTTCTACTTCCGTATTACACAAATGGAATGTTTTAAATCAAAGTAGAATACCAGTTCTCTTTAAAATATATTAGTTTTGGAGAACCAATAACAATAAGATAAATGTATGTTCTTTATTTAAAAGGGATTCTTTTAAATCCATATCCTTATTTCGAAATATATTAGTATTATTATTATTTTGAGCAGAATACTAGCTTCTGTTTACAAATCTACATCTCGGAGTGTGCCCACACATCCGTGAATATTGTGTTGCTACTAGGAAAAAGAGTCAAACAAATAAATATTATTTAACCATTTGTGGTCTCGTTTTGAATTTCTAATAATAGTTTTGCTGGTTATAAAACATTTATGGATTTATATATTAGATGATACTATATTTATTACATTGTAAACAAAACAGTTAATTTGCTACAAGGGGTCCCGATTCTTTCAATATCATTCAAAAAATCATTCATTTCACTAATCAGCAGTGGTATTTCATTGCGAATCAATTAATACGCTAAAAACATTAATGTTAAATTATCTATGCTACCAGGACATTTAAATCGCTTACGTATGATTTGTAGAATACTATTATACTATGACCAATCTTTTTGCTTTGTTTTCTGACCAACTAATTATACTAAACATGTTCGTTTTTGTCACGTAGAAATTACTACACATATAGCGTATAACATAATCCACTTAACTTATTAAAGTATAAATGTTGCTATTAACATAACTTGATAATAATTGTAATTGAAAGACTCCCTTTATCAGATTTAGAGGAACAGAGATTGTGTCCAATATATGGTACTCCTTGAACTCCTTGAACTCCTTGAACTCTTGTGAAAGGCCAATAATCGTTTAGTATTGTCTTTTCTGATCTAATGAAATCAACAATGAATTTGCATCATTATATTGTGAGTGATATGCTCTCGTAAATGATCATAATCTAAGATAGTAGTAAAAAATTCTAAGATAGTAGTATCAATGAACTATTGCGGTATTCCAATATGAATATTATTTACAATAACTCAGGATTAGTACAGTGATTATAGCAGACAATAAGATGTTGTGTTATTTGGAGTACAAATGTTGTTACAATAATAATTACTCCAGTATTATTAAAGTGAAATATTGTATAGAGTATAGAAGTGAATATGTGTTGTGATTCCCAACAAAGGCTTCAACTTCCTAAGAGAGCATAAGCACGCATATTTGTTTTTTTATAAACAAAGCTGATACGAAAGCATGCGATTATTGGATATACAATCGCTGAGGGCAACTCATGTTGATCTAGTGGTAATAATCAGTAATGCCACGCAGGGAAATTTCGAAAAACAGCAATTTAGTAATACCGAAGATTGAAACTTTTTTGGCGGCAATTGTGAAGCCTATACAGTTTGCCTTCAATCGTCGAGGAATCGTTGGTGTTCTTTGTTTTCTTTGTTTTGATGGAATGCAATTAAGTGATTCGAATATGAAATTGCTGATGATTTTGAGTTTAGAGACGAACAAAATTAGGTACCTCTCCAGCAGATTCCCCCCATAGCAACCGGAATGCAACGGGTTATATGTAGGCAATGGGAGTTGCGGATCTTCCATTCGAAAATATACTTCAAATGGCTTAGTTTTCCAACGAACCAATATTGTTACGTGTCCTTTACCACTTTTAATATTTTATTTCAATTGCTTGATCCCTGTGGATTTCTTTTGTTGTATACAGTAACAACAGGAAGTGTCCCCGAAACCTCAGTAAGTTTGTAATATCTCCTTAGGCAACATAAATTAGACATCAATGGCAAAAAGTCCTTGGTTTTCTCCTACTCTTGCATGATGTTTCCTAATGCACACCTCATACAAACGCCCTTGCTACATTCAAGAAAAAATGACTGTTTGCACATGATACACCTGTAAGCGGTTTTGCGTTTTGTCGCTGATGCACTTTCGACCAAGATTTCCTTTTCTCTAAGCTGTCGCTGGGGCCTACTTCCTTACTCCGGCCTGCTCCGTCATCTACTGGTTATTGTTCTTTTGACAGGATCGTTCTTACATTTTCTTTCGAATCTCGTTGAAGGCTTGGAATAGCTAGTCTTCGACCAAGGTGGAAAACTATGAGGTCTAAAGCAAGTTGTTTGACAAAATCGAATCGCGTCATTATGGGTGTGTCTTTGTAAGACACATACAAAATGAAATCATTAGCAGAAGCAATATTCAATATTCTGTAAAACCCATCCAGAAGCCAGCGCCAAGCTCTTCAGCTAGAAGAGAAGATTTCACATTTCATATCTACAAGGTCGACACCAGCTTTCGTTCCATTGTAATAACATGTGATTTCAGGCTTCTGCACTTCATCATTAGTTTCAATACTATGTTGTATTTTGGATGCAAGAACAAGTGCTCCGTTCTTCTTTAATCCTACATTGCATATTGCTACTTCCAGGTAACAAAATGTAATTTTGTTTTTAATTATCCGGTATAATAAAATATTGTCATTATTGCATGTTGTTATTCTCAGGTAACTTTTATGATTACGTTTTCCGGCACTAGATGTCAACTATCACTGCGTTGATGGAACTATCACGTATTGTTCTTGCTAGCGCGTAAGGTTCTCTTTGTCACTGGAAGATATATGTAGTTGACCTTGGTTAATTTCTGTAAATTTGAAGAGGGTAAACCGTCATTTGATACAGATTTATATTTACCTAACTACATTAAACTAATAAGAGAAGAAATAACGTCTTTGTTTGAATAGTTAATTGCGTAGTTACTACTATTTTATGTTGTTACCTGGAAGCCACAACCCCCTCACTCGTAGCATGCATGAGGTACGACGGTATTTCCAATGCTAATTATTTTAGACCATAAATACAGATATTTTGAGCAACCTTTTGAATTTTTCTCTCAAGTACGTTAATTCATGCAATGTAGGGTTAATATACAACTTACCTTGTGGTTTTGTCTGTAAAACCATAGAGACAAGATCTTTCTTCTCGGTTTTGTTTTGGGAGAAACTCTAGTGGAATGATTTATTTCTTTCTTTACCGACGTACGTCAATTTTCCCTTCAGAAGTTCATCGTGAACTTCCACACATGAAAACTCGTTATCATCTGTAACGTTCCTCTTAACGGACACAATTGGCTTGCACAATTTGATAACTGCTTGAATGGTATACTGAGAGCTTTTCTTCTTCACTTAGACCAGTGCCATCACTGTCTCTCAATGTGTAAATGTAAGAATTTATGAGGTATGATGCTTTGGAATCACAAAAACACATTACTTTTATTCCATGTTTTCCTGGTTTATTGGGCATGTAGTCCCTAAACACACATCTACCTCGTAAAGGTACTAACATTTTATCAACTAGCATTTGGTGATGAATAGAGTATTATTCATTGAGATAAACTGTTCAAACAGCCTCGATATAAGTAGCTTTGTCCATTTTCTTTTCCCACAGGGCGTGTTGTGATGTCTCGAGCCTCAAGCACATAAGGAAGATCATTCACAAATTATTGTGAAAATATGGGTCGGCTAAAACAGTCTTTTGTAAATAAAGAGTCTATTTTTTCGGACTAAAAATTGAGGAATGCAATTCCAAACCAGTTAGGATGTTAATTTCTTCGATATCAGTGTCCCTATAGTTACTTCGTTTCCTAAGCAGATAATCCAGCTCTTGCTTGAGCTAACTTTACATAAGTATTTCTTGCGATTGAATCCATCATAATAGGATCGAACAAACACACCCAAACTTCTGTTCTTGCCCATTTGTTGCTAGAGTCTTTGCACGTCCTTTGACGCCAGGCAATGTACGGATTATGTTCCTAGCAGAATGTTCTGACATTTCTTCTTGGTTCTCTACTAAGCTAGGCATTTGAAGGGCCAATTTCTTTTAGTTCATTATTTCCAAAAACAAATATTCTTTCTTATTATGTGGCAGAAACTTTTCAACAACAGATTGCTGTAACTCAACTCGCAAAAAGCTTCTTCGTGTTCTCCTTTTTCTTCTGCTTCGGGTTCCTTGTCTGTTGTTATATTTTGGCCTTTCTCTTCGGTATTTAAAACAAAGTCTGGATCTTGATCTGAATCATATAAAACACTGTCACTGTCTGAATCTTCAACACCGTCTTCCATCAATAACTCGCAGATGTGGTAAGAAAACATCTATATCACTTTTATCCAATTTCCTTCTTGGTCTCCGTGATAGCTTTGGTTAATTTTTTCATAAACCTATATAACCGACCTTTGTGTTCTTATCGCAAATAGGACGACTTATTCTGGATTGCTAGCAGACGACATTTATCTCTCTCTTTTTTTAACAACTTGCTTCGTTGCTTAAAGGGCCCACAAAAGGTCATCATAGACCATACAAGCAGTCCCCTTCTCCACCGACCGCTGGAAAGATATCGGGGAAGAGAAGAGTGCTTACCATAAATATTAATGAATAAAACACATTAAAACAAATAATCTATAAACCGTTACAACACACTGTGAAGTTACGAGTGATTACGACTAAGAATTAAACGTGAGATTAAAATTGCGAGTACTATGTATTATGATTAAACAAACAATATACAATAAGTAAACTACAAGCAAATTATATCTTTAACAACCTGAGCGCTCAAAAACAAATACTTTATTTTTAATTTTTATTTTCTTAAAATCATTTACTTTGATCAGATGGCCTTTTCGATTTATAGGAATGACTTGCTAAAGCTCGCTGAGGACTCCGCCCCCAGACACCCGGTCATGGCTTTGCCATGAGATGTCAACTTCTAGAAAACTATTCCTTGAAGAATTCACTTCTTTTTACAGCAGACACCTTTTACCAACACATACTTCAATTCAACATTTATTTCTTCCATTAAACTTTGAACAGCAAACACACAAATTATTACTAAGAACTCTATTACTACTTCTACTCTGGCAATCATGTACATGGCTTATTATGTACACTTTGCGCACATCTATACATATTATAGACAATAACAGAATTTATTTTCTGAAACATAAACAGAGGGCACTGTCTTGCAATAGCCTACCTATTAAACCTTGCATTTTCCGGAAACACTCACTGTTTACAAATGTGAATTTTTCAGTATTTTAAATATTTATTCGTAGCATCTTATTAATAGTATGTTTTGCAGTGTAATTTAGTACAATGTATTATAATAGTGTCGTTGTCTTTAATTGTACATATTACCTGCAGGAAAAGTAATTCATATCTGTGATATAAGAATAGGAAGATATTTCAGGCTTCCTGCATATTTATTCTTGTATTTACAATGAAGACTACAATTTACTAGGTAATTCACAAATATGAATATTGTTGGAAATTCTTTAAACATTAGTTCGTAGCATTTTAGAGAACACTACTTTTGCACTGTAATGTAGAAAAGTCCCTTATAATGGAAACCTTCGGCATAGTAGTACATATTACCTGCAGCAAGACGTTTTGAAATATTTCATATTTACTGGAAAATTTCTTGCAGTCTTCATGTATCTCTCGTTTTGTATTTTCAATGAAGATAAAATTTTTAGGTAATATACAAATATACATTTTGTTCAGGCTTTTTAAACATTAGTTCATAGCATTTGATTGAACACTAGTTTTTGCACTGTAATGTAGCACGCTGTATTATTTTAGTGTTCTTTCGTACAAATGTACTTATTGGGTAGCAAGAGTACTTGAAATGTTTCATATATACTGGGCAATTACATACAGTCTTCCTGTATCTGTATTTTTATATTTTCAATGAAGACGATCATTTACTAGGTAATTTAGAATATGAATATTATTGGAGGCTTTTTAAAAATTTGTTTATAACATTTTAAAGAACACCACTTCTTGCATTGTAGTATAACAGTGTATTAGAATGGTATCTTTGTCATTTTTTATTGCAATCAACTAACAAGACATCATTTCCCTAATAATACTAAAAACGCATATATAACCCGATTACTATTCTGATTTTAGAGGTGTAATTCCACAGATGCTAGCCCGCTATGTACCGGTACTATGTGAGCAGTAAGTAGGAAGTCGAAAATCTAAGGAATTCAGTAGTGTAGGGGAATCACATGAGCCTACTGGGCATGAGACCTGCGTTCGATTCCCATTAAATTCTTTTTCTCACTTTTTCATTCTTTGAAAGTTTATTTTTATAGCATATATTGTTTGCCTATAAGCTTGAGTCTATTATATATCGCATTTCATTCCAACCGGTCTTGCACACAAACTACTGAACCGAAAGGGGCACTTTATGCACTGCCGACGAGACAATTGCCAAAAGGTGCGTGAATATATATATATATATATATATATATATATATATATATATATATATATATATATATATATGTGTGTGTGTGTGTGTGTGTGTGTGTGTGTGTGTGTATTTTCTTAAAATTTATAATCTAATACTTTTACAGTTGTGGTATAGACTTCAAACTTGGTATATGTATGTTTCTAAACGAAGACTATAAAAAGGGAGATTGTTTGCAATAATTTCCGGTTTGAAGCACACTATTTTCGCGAGACAAAATATATTTTTGTCTCATCTGGATACTATATCGTAGAAATAATGCTCAATGTTTTTTCCAAATTTTTTTTGAAGGTGCACTGCCTCCTTGGGAATCTTAGAGTGCCCCCGCAGGAGATCAAATAATAGGTGTATAATTGAATAATAAATAGAATATTATCAGCAGTGCCCCTGGGAATACTAGCTGTGATCTCACGGAGCATTGTTTCTGAAAGAAACACCGGTGATGTCCAATCTCCAAAGCTACATATGTTTGTTTTTAAGTACTTGAGTATTGTCTCGAAGCTTCACACAACGTACTGCCTAGTTTCGAGACAATTTCAACAGTTACCGTATAAATATATCCGTTCCGTCTGTTTGTAATAACGAAAATATTTTCTTCACGCAATACCAACAGAAACTATTTTGCTAAAGCAAAGCAACGATGATAAGAATGAAAACGCAAGATAAAACAAAGTTTGTCCCTGAATCGAACCCAGACCTGCCACTTAGAAAGCCGACGCTTTACCTCAGAGTCAACTTACTACGTTGATTTATGTTTGTTCTATTACCCTCAACATACGACATAACAGGCCAAATGAAGACAATGCAAAATATGGCAATTTTGCATTCAAGCTGACGACTTCTCCAATGATTTGTTTCTTTACTTAAACTACACATCATCTTTAATAGTATAGCAAAACCTGACTTATCTACCTTGAGCACAACTTACAATTTTCATGGTTACAAATTTTTGAGCCGCCATATTGTATCGAAGATGGCGACTTTTCCAACATGTCTCTCTTTCCGCAGTTTCCTCTTCTGGGCTATCATGTCCGCAGAAATCTGATTCTCAAATCTAATCCAGTAGTTCATGTGTCATACGAAAGAAAACATCCAATAGTTATGCTACTCACAACAGGATTATTGTCTGGAAGTGCTCCTGCCAAGGTCCACTGACTGCATCGAATTACGTTTAAAACTAGCTTTTTCTTTTCGGCTACAACAACTCATAAAATCACAAAATGGATTTAGAAGCAAGGATAATTCTATACTTACACAACACCGACACTTGTTTCCTTTTACTTCAACTTCTTGGGAACAACAACAGTCACGAAACTCTGGAAACTTAAAGTCATGTCAACGGGCTGGGTGCTAGCCCGTGTAGAAGCCTACTCTACGTGCAGGACGCACGACAGGTGCGAGCGCACCCCTGCCTAACCGAGTCTCTTCAATAGACTAACTTGCTTTTTTCCGGTAACCCCTTGTGTTGCTTCTCCAAAGGAAAAATCCTGGTTTTGACTTGAAACACAACCAACTGATGATGAGACTTCTTGCTGGAATGCTCTTTGAAGCGAGTCTTCTTTCTTTCTTGCCATAAAAGGATTGCAATTTGATCGAAGTTAGTTGTACACACACACATTCAAACATATATGTATATGTTTGCGAAGAGAGAGTTCTTGGAGAATTTTCATACGAGGCCTGTTCATTAATTTGGAAGTTCACGCTGCATAAACAGTATTTTTTCTATTGATTAACACAATTAATGAGCCACAAAAGATCCGTAACACCTAGTAGATTATTAATCAGTATGTCTAGATTTATTCTTATTGTTAGCTATCAGCGACCTAATACAGAATTCCTTCCGTCTTAGTCTAGAAATGGAATTCAGTCAAATTCCTTCCGCTCAGATACACAGAATAAGCGTTTCGGTTGAGTCCTCTCATTTGCTCACCACCGGTAACTTGGACACAACCATATTTTGTCATTTCTCATCTCTACCAGAGAGTTTACCGGTAGAACCTGCACTAAGAAACAAACGTGTAGCGCTAACAAGAACCCTCAGTGTAACAGACCGCACTGCAACTCGGTCTCAGAAACGGGCACTTTTCCAACAAAAGATATATTGACACTGTGATTGATCAAAAGATATATTGATCAGAAATATTCACGTAAATATTTGTAATAAACTCCACTTAATCTGTATTCCATTTAATTGATAATCCGCTCAGTGGCTTGTCCAGTCACTTCATCCAAAGCTGAATCAAGCTTTGTGTTTTCACCAATAGTTTGTATAATTATGATTGAAAAGCTACGTTGAATTAGATGATGCTTAATAAATTAATGATGATTTAATGAAGTTGACCCTAGATCAGTTGTTGAGTTAACGATGCTATCTAGCATATTTTTCAATAGTAGGGAAGAAAATAATGGATGCGTTCATTATTGTATTCACAAGTTTTACATTAATTTTTAGACAATTCACAAATTTCATGGACAATGCTAAAATTGATAATGTTTCTATTAATATAACTACTTTGATAAAGTTTCAAATGTATTTATTACATCTGCTCAATGTTACTAAAAGTTACTTTTGACAATTTCAAATGTTTGTGATGTTCTGTGCACTGCTGTTGGAAATTACGTAATGTGGACCAACGAGCCATTCCGAAATGAAATGAATTACTCAAGGTACAATTTCTAGTAAAAAGTCTGTAGAAATCAAAGTACAACTGATGTCCCTATTTTTTCTTAAAAAAAAATAATTCTAGAAGCCAGGTATATTATATACGTTGTGGTGTAGAAATCTGCGCTGGGCACATGTCCCCAAGAACTTTTCGCATTTGCTCAATCCTTTTCAGTCGCAGTTCTTTGATCATCAAGGAAGTACTCAATTTCATGTGAATGTTCTTCAAAGCATGATATAATATCTTCAGTTGTTTGTGTTACTCAATATTATTTTGGTAATAAGTCTTGTCCCCGGAGGCTTCATTCGGACTAGAATTAAACGATCAATCTCAGTACATGACCATTGAAAACTCTTTACAACATCTCATAGTCAAAGCTATGTTTCACTATTGCGTTGAAAATTGCGGAAAATAGACATTTTGTACCATTTACCAAACAAATACACATCTCATGGTTTGAAATAAGTTGACAGTCTCACTTAACCTATGCATGAGGTTCTTCGTAGTTAACAGGTTAATGTACACTCATGTCCAAAATTTTTGTTGCATGTCTATAAATATGTTCTTGTAAAAATATAATTTGATAACGAATTTGCCAGGTATTTCTTATAACGTTAGTACGGCTATAAGCGGCAAGGACATGTATCTGGCAAATTTCATGTCAAAAGAGCAGTAAATAAGTACAACAAAAAGGAAAATAAAACTTCCTGGTCCATTAAGCAAAATTTTGTTTTTACTCATTCTAATTTTCATATTTATAATTCTTTTCCTATGAAATTTATTACAATTATACATTTCACGATTATACACATAGTATCAGTATTGTAAGTACCCTGCAAAATCATTATCAAATTATATTCTTACAAGAAGACAGTTATAGATATACGACAATCATTTTTGACATGAGTTTACCTATCTTAGGCCTGAGAGATACGGGTTCGGTTCCTGGCGGGAACACGTCTGGTTTGGATTCCACGTTAGTCAGTAGTCCCGTATCATATAGCTTTGCTGCTAAAAGAACATTAAAATCAAAATTAGCTAATGTCATTCAGTATTAAGCGTACTTGAAAAATATTCAATGAAGATTCTAGATGATAATTCTCGTAAATTTACCACCCAGTTATCAATGAGCTATTGTTTTCTACTACATTATTAGTCGTTGATACTGTTAGGGTGTATGTTTTGTTTGCCTTATTATCTTGGGTATCTTTAGATTGCTTCACATCAGAACATACTTAGTACTTGGTCAGGATTATTCTACGTAACGGAGCGCCTTTTCACTTCACTGTATGCTGCTGTTCTACTGCATTCTCGTAGTAAGGATATTGCTGTAATATACCATTCCAAAAAGCTCAGCACATCTGTCATAGACCGACCTTTGTAGGAGATAACATAGTTATATCTCTAGGTGTTCCCATAATAAAATAAGAAATCACTAGCAGTTTGCAAATAAGCAGGATATGTATTTAAGCTATAAGACTGGAGGATTTGACTCTTCATTTTGTGAGTAGTTGTTTAATATGTTTTATTTAAATTGCACATACTATAATTAAGAAATTCATCAAAACTGTTACTATTAATGCAGGTTCTATACATGATACTGATTGTCATTATTGTCTTATGCATTCCATTTCAGTGAGAGAAACGACACTAGCTTACGAGAGAACAGAGTTGACACAATATTCAATTTAGAAGATGTTTATACTATAGCTACTTACTCTCCAGCCAAGAAATCGAAGGTAAGTGTATAAAAGTCATAAAAATCTATATATAGAGTAGACGAAAGAGTATCATAATTGTAATTAATATGTTTACTAGAAATTAAACTCATAGAATATTGTAGTAAGGTGACCAAGAATGGACATAATTACGCATAAATAATAGTTAATGATTTATTTTACCTTCAAATGTAAATAATACATTTAATACTAGAAACGATGAGTTCAATTTCATGCAATAATTTTAACACGATATTTAATTGTACGTGTTTTTTGATTATACCTATATATATATAGGATTTATTGAGAAAAAAACTCTCTTTTCGGAATGTTAAGGTGGTTGTGCCTAAAAGTGGCAAATTTTGGCCCAAGAAAGACCTGATTGGTTTCAGGAGATTTCGGAGTTCTTTAAGTGATGCACACCGACGTTAAAATTTTGACAGTGATTTGTGAATGCAACCTACACTACAGTTTCTCAAAAATGCCATTATTTGGCCAATTTTGTATTTTTTGCAATTATGATTTTGTTTATGACAAACAATTATGATTTTGTTTATGACAAATATGTTAAATTCCTTACTCAGGGGTGATTTCCTATGGCGTTTGTTTATGCTTTTGGTGCGAAATCGTTAATTTTAGACTAAAGTTGTCTCTGTGCTTTAAATGCTTTATAATTGGTTTTGGCTATGAATTTTATTCGAATGTTTTCCAATATAAATGACCAAATAAATTCGAATTTCTAATTTCTAACAGTTCTTCAATTTATATGAAGTGTTTCAATTATTTTCATAGCTAATTATGCTTTGAAAATAATTTAGTGCTAACCACGATGAGGTAGCTGGACTGCTAGGTTAACTCATCTACTCACCCCGAGCTATTTGGCAAACCAGATTTTTTACTGCAAGGCATTAAATGATTTTCTTCTAGATTTATCCTTAGATTGTATATCCAATTTTTGTTCGAAATATCAGCATATGTTCTCTAGATTGCGATTTCGCTTTGATGCAGGGAATGCCAATAGACGCCGATAACGAAAGTATCAGCCTCTGTGATGCTCTTGACAAGACGTTCCACTCCTTTCGTGTAGTAAGGAAGTCTTCAATTTCTACTTTTGAAATAAAGTCATGCACGTCATCATTTGTAACATTATTCGTAAACGAAGGTTCATGAAGGAGGCATGAAGCTCATAATGCATTTCTGCATTAAAATTGAATTGATTAGTCATCTCCATATTCTTTACCAAATTGAGATTATTGCACTTCCTAACTCAACTTATAAGGACACACATCTAAGTTGAATACAACGCGTCTCCCCACTGGTTATAGAAAATATTTTACATTGAAATCTGCGTTTAGTTTCAAAACATGCCATTTCCTGGAGATGATTTGTTCTCCAACTAAACTTGGAAATATTCCACCAGATGGCACCCTATTCGACAGAGTCAATGTCACACAGTCGTGAGATTTTAATGTCTCTTACTGGTCGTTTGGATGTCATTCACCACTTTCTCCCACGACTTGGCAATCATTCAACCCTTGTGACCGAGATTTAGTGGTTGTGAAGAGAGAAAGACAAAGGGAAGACACTATATACCTCCCTCAACAATATCCCACACTGATAGAATCATCAACCATATCACTGAAGTCCACTGTAAAGGAGATGTGAACAAATGAAACTTTCTTTCAAAAGCGGTGGCTGGAGCATTATGAAAGAACTGCTCGAGCATTATCACAAACTTTTATGAAAAATTAGGAAATGAGAAACACCAATTTTAGTTGCCGAATTACAGCAGTTTTATTTACTAACGCTCGGCTCTTGTTGAAGTTGAAATTCATTTGTGCTCTATGCACATTTATGTTTTCTCTGTTTAAAAAGTCCCCTGAATGTGGCTCCACTACCAGTAAAGGAAACATATTCTGGAAAAGTACCTATAAGCCAGAAATAATTGCAGACAATAAGATAATTGAAAACTAAAATTTATCCCGTGAGTTTTTCCTCTTCTATGAAGGAATTTGTTTGTGGCCTACCATAGATTGGCATGATTCAGAAGAGGATTTCTAAATCTACACTCTTAGTTAGCTACCTTTTATAACAACAATTCTACCTGCTCTTAGAGACTTGGTTTAGTTTTTCGTTAACTATTAATACTACTACAGTGACAGGCATTATCATATCCATGTAATCCGTAGAATAAATAATACATTTTTTCAATCTATAAATGGAGTGAATATTTTTATTTGTTTACCATAGTGTAAAGTTCATTTTAATGTTTTGTAAGAAAAGAAGAAATCTTTAAATTTTATTTTTGTTTTTTAATAAAACAAAATGGAATACTATCACATCAAAGTGATTGCATATTATGTAAACAACCATATCCTACAATCGTAAACTCGAAACAATCCTATATTTTAGACGCAAATTGAATAATTTAGCTTTCTGTCTCTCCTGTAAAATTAGTTTCGATGGAGGTGACTGGTTTTAGATTCAATTGATTATTGGTTTTCGATTCAACGATTCAATTAATGATTGGTATAACTAAACAACAAAGCCTTTTCTTCCTTTTCTCAATACTTTTGGTTTTCTAATTCCTCGTTAACAAAGCTTTCTCATATTTGAGTTTTCATCTGTTACTAAAGCCAGCAAATTTTGAGGATAGGCGAGGAATGCATTTTGTTGAATGACATTATCAATCAGATCTCTGAAGTAGTGTGGAATAAATTGGGACAAGTAAATCCTATTTCAGAATTGTCATTCTCCGTCAGTTATCAATGGCTCATTCTTGACAAACCACACCGACGCCTACATCTTAATTAAGTACGTTACAATAAACTGCAGTTGTTCAGAGGGATAGGGCGTACTTACATATAGCCTGAGCACACGGTATGCTGTTGTTAAGCACCACCACTGCAGAAGTGATCCAGGCTCTTTCCTTGGTGGACTGGGCAGACAAACGCCGCTCTAAACAGCTGAACTGATTACCAAAATATGTTGTTTTTCCTTGATTAAATTTATTGTACGAAATTCAGTCTCGGTCGTAACAGGATGCTTGTGGTCACAAATGGTCCCTTTTCCGCACTATCCGTGTTAACTTTTCAAAACATAAACTTTTCTTTTCGATACACCATAATATATATAAATAATGATGTGTTCATATTGCAATATAGGGTATGAGGTGTGTGAAAGATATTTTATAAAAGCCTAGTACACTTCACCTCTTTGCAAAGCAGATATGTACGTATTTTATTTCCCTATGTTGGGTGGGAAATATATTTTTTTTTGTAAAATTAACTGCCCAGATTCTGGACAGACGCCCAAATATGTAGTTATACGACGAATGACAAAAATATATATTAACGTTGTATTAAGAACAAGTATTTAAAGTACCTCGGCTAAGTTATTCAGGAAACAAATAACTATGAAAGAACCAGCAAGACCTCTACATAAGTGATGAAAAATTTGCAAAACTATGCAGAATCATTCTCTAAAATTGTGATGCAAAGAGCAGAAAATACCTGTACATCACTACGCTCCAAAGAGTTAAACAACTCCCCAAATTATGATAACGCACATTAGAAAACGGAGACGATTACATTATTATTATTATTATTATTATTATTATTATTATTATTATTATTATTATTATTATTATAGATATGTTTAATCGGTTTGAATTTAATAAATTGAGAGTCGCCTGAACAAGACCAAATTTTTCGAAGAACTTTCTGCTCACACTGCAGGTTTTAATGATTAGTGATGTTTGTTGATTTGTTAGGAGAGGCTTTGCGTTTCTCAGTTTCACTTTCATTACAGTAATTTTAGGAACAGTAAATGCTGATGAAATAATGATGATCAGCTATAAGTTTACTATGTTTCCATATTTTATTGAATTCATCTAGTAGGTCTTTATATGTATTTATTTATTATTATTTTTTATTTCTGTTCTTTTGGTAAATGTTCTACGTGTTATAAGTCGGTGGCATCACGTCTGCTAGCAGAATTACTTCTTCGTAATGTTTAGTCTATTTGTAATGTTAATGTTGGTCTTTTTGACAGTACCATTCCATACATTATGGTTTCTTGAATCCAGAATAATTTGTATTTATCATACTCGGCAGTTGGAGTTGAATGATATTTGTATTGTGATATACTTTTCTTTGTATATCTCCATTCGTAGTCGTAGAATCTTTTGATAATAGATTTTTGCAATATTTTGGGGTGGTTTTATATAGTTTGAGGAAGTCATTATCCGGGGTGATACTGCAAGTCTGTGAAGCTCTTCCTACAAATTTCTCTGAATGTAAGCAAAATTGTTCGCGCCGAGAATTAGCGCCGAATAAGCCCATTTGCCCAAAACTGGCTAGATAAATTCATAAAAAGCCATTTTTTTTTTAAAAAAAATTAGGAACATAGTACTAGCATCTATTGCCACGTTCAGACGAATTAGTGTCTGATTCAATAGTTAGAGCATTTTTAGTTTACAAATTCATTCTGGTCCGACCACCATCTGCAAATCCAAAATTACTGCTTAATTAGTACTCACAGATTTTCGAGTTTCAGGGTTACTTTTGGTATTCTCGCGATATAATTTTTCGATTCACAGAAAGTGGCCATCTATAAAGATTTCTTCCGTGATTTAAAGCGAATATCTCAAACTCAATTAAAAAATAATTCCATTAATGATTATCATAGAAACTGTTTTAATGGAATATTAAAATATTTCTTAAGCCTTCAAAGTCACGCCACTATGAGTTAAAATGATGGGGCAAACAGAGAGAGTAAACTTCCTCTGTGTCAACGAGGAAACCTGTGCCGCGATGTCGTACCAGAAATAAAATGTATCACCAATCAAAAAAACGCTGGGCACTACGGTTAAATTATTAATTTATTAATAAATTCTTATCCTATTATTTGGCAATGTTACTCTCAAGCAAAATCACATTCTACTGCGTTATCTACCCGAATTATGACGTCAGTGATAATTTAATTAGCATTATTGCTTTCATACAGAATTCATATACATGATTTGCTGTTCGTTTTGTTAGATACTTCCAATGTTCGTCAACAGGAAACAGTCAAATTTTGTATTTGTAGAAGCTTTATCTCCTATGTTCCGCGAAAGTTCTTTTTCTACTCTTATATTTGTGGTTTCTTGCTCTGTACGAAAATATTTTAACGAATCTCTTGGTAATTACTGAGATTATTCTAATGATATTTTATCGTAATAGGACAAAACTGCTCAGTAACTACACATAAGACCTGTTTTATGGAAGTGTTGCTTTGAAATAAACACCATGCGTTTTGTAGCCGCAGTACAAAATAAGTTAAGAATTACGAAATTATAATCAGTAAGATATGGTTCATCCACAAAGGCAAACTAAATATTTTGATGGTAATGCTATCAATGAGTGCTCATTAAAAGATTAAAGCGTTACTTATGGTGTTGAAAAAAGTGAATTCTTCTTTCGTTGTCTCTGTTTTCACTATTGTAACGATTATCAATGTACCATATGTACTTACGAGAGAAAAAAACATTTAATTAAACCACGTCTTAGCGTATACTATTTTGACATGCATGGGGATTTACAAACACCAATAATGAATATCCCATTAAATTAATAGGGATGGTTCTTTTTTGAAAACATAAAATTATATCCTGAGAAATAAGTGTACAAAAGTATTTCGGAAGAGAGTTTGTACCTACAAAACAACACAACAAAATACAATTATAATAGTACTGTAATTTATGCATATATTACCGTATTTTTATGTTTCCAATTACATTGTTTTATTCTTCACTTATGAAAACGTATTACTGTATATATTACTTACAAATTCTAAAATGAATTTTACAAGTGAGTATTCCCATATAAATGTTTAAATTATGGCCAACGTAGTGACACATCTACTACGGAGTGGCCCATTATTACATATATGTTATTTCAAAGACTGTGGTAAAGAAACTAACAACACAACTTGAATATGAAATTGAACATAAACACATTACTCTCCTGCCTTTCCTCGCAATATCTTATCTACGTGGCAAAGCGTAAAATAATACATGTCTGCAGATCAATGTTGTCAGAAACGTCTTGGCGGATCCGTACTTGTTTCCTGTGGAAATCGTCTTTGAAAGCTGCCCGTAGTTCTGGAATGTTGCGTATGTAATTTTCATGCACTTTGACATTCAAAACACCTCATAAGAAAAACGTCAGGTGGTGGAAAATCGTTATATCGTGCTGGTCACTCCAGAGACCCACGTCGACCGATCCACGGGTTTGGTAATATTTCGTTTCGCAACTCTCCCACTGGCTTTATAACGTGAAGCACCAATTCGAATATGATTTTCAAAATCTGAAGATTTGTTGTTTTTTCATCATCTGCCCTTTCCTCTGCTACGATCTTAATCTTCTTATGGCAGTTCTTGTGATCATTTAGATCTTTTATGTATTCCTCCCGAAATCTAAGATTTATTTGATGGTCATTGGCAACATGACTTCGTTGATCTTCAATTCTACTCGTGCATATGCATTTGCTTACATACATATACATTCGTATGCGTACGCATGTGCAAATTCTTTGCTTCTAATTCTTGTGCTTTCTGATACATCAGATCATATGTGCCACGCCGTTGAACTTCCATTATTTCTTCACACTTCTGTTCCATGTAGTTTTCATTGGCCTTATCAGTCTCTCTCTTCAATTCATTATCCAGACTTCAGTATTTTTTGATGTCCGTTATTTTAGCCCTTCCGCCTTCATCCACCGTCTTAAGCACAGCTTCAGTTATCCAAGGTTTTTTGTGCGCTCTTTCCATCTTTTCAATATTATTGTGGCCTGTTCCATGTAGTATCTGTAGAATATTTGCCCCCAAAATTTTCTACATTGTTTTCCTTATCGCCAACTTCTTAGATTTTTTCTTCAATCTCTTCTTACACATCACTGTACTTACTTCTTTGCGGCTCTTGTTCAATTGCCGATTTACCCCCATTTTTCTTGAAAGTTTTGCTTTTTAACCAGGTTAGACCTTCTGCCAGTAGGAGGTAGTGATTAGAAACGATATCTGCTCTAGGTAATGCATTAGGTCTCGTTCACTATTCCTGAAATGTTGCTTCACAAGAATGTGTTTGATATGGTAACGTTTCTTATCTCCTGTACTTTTCTACGTGTACAGTTTATTTATTTTCTTAAAGCACGTGATCGTCACAACCATATCATGTTGTCTACAGAAGTCTATAAGCATTTGGCCCCGTTTGTTTTTTCTACCTATTCCAAATGATCCCACCACCTCATTTGCGGCTTTTTCTACTACGCTGTTAAAGTCTCCAATTACTATGATGTTGACCTTACCTCTTTCCACCTGGTGGTATATGTCGTTTATCTCATCATACAATACATCTACGTCAACGTCATCATTATCGTTTGTTGGCATATACACTTGCATTATCACAATATCCTCTTGTTTTTCACTTAGTTACACAATTATCAAGTTCACTGTAGGGTTCTGCTTTGGATACACTTTTTTCTACTTCGCTCTTCATTGCTTCGCTATTCTCGACCTTATCTTTACTCGAATAGAATATTGTGTAATTTTCTGATACTGTCTTACATTTTCCTTTTCATCTCACTTCACTTAAGCCCATTAAGTTCACTTTACGTTAGTAAATTTCTACTTTTAGGATTTCAAGTTTACCCTTACGTCGTAAAGTGTGTACATTCCAGGTTTCGATGCTAAAATGAAATTTATTATTATTTTCTATTATTATTATTATTATTATTATTATTATTATTATTATTATTATTATTATTATTATTGTTGTTGTTGTTGTTGTTGTTATTGTTATTATTATTATTATTATTATTATTATTACTATTATTATATATCACTATTATTATTGGAGAAGCAACCTTCTCCAATTAAACCAGCTAAGTAAGTCATATGATGCCGTAAATAAGCATAGGGTATTTGACCTGTTGCTGACGAATATACAAAATAGTACAATAAATTTTAATATTGAACAATTGACAAAAATCTATCACTTTCACCCACCATTTGTATATTAATGGAACACTATAAGAAACAATAGCTCAAAAAAACACAAAACAGACCTGTCATTATGACTTTGAAAAAGCTGATTTCTCTCAGGTTTATTATAGAATTAAGAAAACAAATGAAATTAATGATCCTGCCAACAATGCAGATAATAGGTCTGAAAATTTGTATGACAAAATACATGAAGTTTTCGATCCTCATGTACCAAGGAAACTGTATAATAATAATATGATATAAGGAAACGCAGATGAACGGAGACCTTAAATCATGAATAAATAAGAAAACAAAATATTTTCTAAAGGCTAAACAATCAAATAATACAATATGGTATCAGAGGTACTCCGATTTAAGAAAATTGGTCAAAAAGAAATATCTAGTGGCCAGAAAATTTTACTTCTTAATGTTGCAGAACAGCATTTGTAATGACAGTTTGTACTCCTGAAAAACATTCAAACAATCATAACAAACAAATTCCAAAACAGATAAAATATAATAATTCTTTCTTGGTGTGTTTAAGAATAATAAGACCTTTCTGAGATTTCTGATATCAATCGCTCTTTTGATACTAAACGATGTGTTCTACCCGATTTTTTGCTCGTTGCAGATGCTTGCATTTTTTCATTTTTGCCGTTTGTTACACTGGCATATCCCGAGCAAACTGCGGCAACTGTTGAATGTCTTACTGAGTTCTCAATGAAGCAAACGTAACTGCATTGCTGGTTGGAGAATGGAGAAATGACAAAAAGATAATGTGTTAATGAACATTTGCCCCTGGTAACACCAACAATTTCAGGAAACATCATAACAGGTCATTTGAGTCAGTAATGTGAAATGAATGAGTGTAGGACATTCCAAACAACTTGTCCCAATGCACCAGGTCATCATAACAACAAATCGTTATATTACTAAGCTTGACGGAATATACCATAAGCTTTATCTCTTATCCACCAAGTAATAAACAAGCAATTAAGCACTCATATTTTCGTAAATTATTCACAAGTTACATGTAGGCTACCAATAATTTGCAGTATGGGACGCCATGTTAGTACTTCGATATCCTTCCTATTGACTACCACCTATTCTGAGGGGTCGATCATTATTCGGAGAGAAGTTATTTTATGATGAATAGTTTATGAAATCAGAAGTTGAAGATAGCTTTCCGTTAAATATTCCAGTTTTTGCTAACCTCAGAGTTCAATCGGTACGGGAATAATGTGAAATATGTGTAGTTCGAGCAGTAAATAGCAGTAACCATTGATGTTATGTTTTTTTTGGTTACTCATCTACGAAAAAAATACTAAAAATGGAATTCTCACAATAAATGTTAATACTATATATAAATATTTAATAATATTCTGAGAAGTTAATCTAAATATAACACACGTGAGCTAAACTTCATGTGGACCTATTTCATGCTTTAAATAAAAATAATTCATCTTTGCAATTGAAGCATATTATTTTCTAATTGCAGCAATGCTTACGTATTTCTCTTTAATATTCTCAATCTAATTGCTTCCCTCAACTTTGAGAGAAAAGAAGGTACATCCTATGTTAACTAGATAAAACAATTTCCGAATATTTTAGATGGCACTTTTTGTTATAAAGATGACCAAGAAAGTTCTGTCGCTTTTTCACCTACCACCTTCGAACATCGGTATCTCATGTAAGACGTACGTGGAAGATCAAAAATAGTCCCTATCAGCATCGATGTCCTTTTTCTAACATTCTAGAACGACAGGGTTTCCATGACGATAGAACGTGGTGAACCGAAAAGCGAAGAATCTATCAAGTGCATTTTGAACCTCTACTAAGAATTTAAACTGACGTCTTCTAAGATAATTGTTCAAGGACTGTGACAGCTAATAACAGGACAGTGCAATGTTCAGGTAGTATGGCGGATGCAATATTGTTTCTCAACCAACGTGTAGAATGGTGCCCTAGCCACTAGGGGCTTAGCGTTGTCCTGTAACAAGAAGACACTTTTGCGATTCAGAAGTGCTGGCTCCCGAGTTAGGAGCTTTTTCTTGGACAGGGCTCAACTGCTTATAGTACACAGTACGTTCATGCTCTCAACTGTCGGTAGCACTTTCTGATGTACGATGCCGAGATCAGTCTATAAAACACACAGAAGACCTTCGTCCGGTGCAATGCTGGTTTCGGCTGATTTAATAGCGATTCATAAGATGATAACCAATGATCGCGGAGCCATGGAGCTCATACAGGACCAATTTCTCATCACATGTCAACACCTTTTCCAGAAATGACTTCTTCCTGAGACGAGACAGCGAAGATACACAGGTATTTGCTCGCGTTTCCTTCTGGCCGAGATGCAAATCATGTGGGACCAAACGAACCGACTTGTAGTGCTTGCCAAGATCATTGAGCTGCTTCCACACTTAATTCTAGTCCCAGTTCTTAACATGTCTGGTCACTGATCGCCCCGTTTCCTGAAATAAGTTCTTCATTTTGTACATGGTTTGATGCTTCGGCACGTGGTGCGTCTTCGAGTGTTTCGTCATGGTCCTTCAAGATTTTAAACCACAGTTGCACTGTCCTCGTAGTTACGAAACCCTCAGCAAAAGTATGGCATATTTTAAGCCCGCTGCAGCGGCATTTGACACCAGTTTGTACTCGTAAAGCCAAGTCTTCCTTTTGGCGCTTTGTGGGTGTCCATTTTCACTCTTGTATTTACGCAAGTTCACTGTGAAACTGAACTACCACCAACCATGTAGTGCGTTTCATATACCCTCATCAAAAACTAACCTTCGCCTTACCTCTATTTGCATTAAACTCACATTTTGAGTTTCAATTGAAGACAGACCTCCGGAAAGAGCGGCCGGGCGTTCTTGGTTATATTTATAACTACATATTACTGAATACTAAATTTATGCAAAAGGAACAGATATCGTAATAAATTATTACTATTTCATATAACTGGCAATCATCGTCAGGGAGGGGGAACTGAGAGTGTGGCTTCATTTCTAACTATGTATCACCATTCATCTACATTCTACCATGTACTCAAAGCTACAATAACCGGTACCGGACTGGCGTGTGGTTGTCCGGAGTTTTCTAATTTGGGTTGGTGAGGAAGTGGAAGATATGTAGAGGTGTGTCCCCATCATGGCCCGCTGTGGTTTGCGTCTATGATTGCTTTGTCAGCAATCTATCCTTGAAAATATGAAAATAAATAAAAATAGAAATAAAATAAAGGTACAAAAAATCTGAACAGTTTGAACTCTTACATATCTTGTTTTTTAACAGACCCTTTCTTTTATATTCAACTTTTCTTTCTCCGGGCTCATGCGTATATGTAAACTGGAATCGCTTTGTTCTACTTCCATTCCCCTTGTATGCGTCGGCGTGCATATGATATAACCAGGGGAGTTGGGTTAGTTGTCGCAAATTTACTGGTATGAAGTCTCTTTGTTAACAATTTTTGTATTTATCAATGTATATTTACCATCAACATTTTATGGTTGCTTAAATACCTGTAGATAACGGGTTAGGAATCATCCACTTATACGAAGCCCAAACCAAATGAGAGCGAGACCAAAACTAAGGTTTTCGTTAGTGAGTAAATTCAAGTATCTTTATTCCTATAATCCAATATCTTCTAATTAAAAGTAAAGATATCGATAGTGCCAATTCTTATGCTATCCGTTCCAGTGGTATTAAGGGCTTTTTCATTTTCCTTATTAATAAAATAATTACTTATAACGCTTGATAAATCAAAGATATCGAGATATTAGGGAATGGGGTTTGTTTGCTGGAAATGGTGGACGACAAGTAAACAGTGATGTTACCGAAAGTAACTACCATTGAAAGAGTGCACGTCCAGTTGCATTTACTGAATGTACCTCATGGTTTACTGAATGTCTCTCGAAGTTCAGTATTCTGTTGGAACATCCTAAACGTTACCCAATAGAGATTAAATCCAGGCGGACTGACCAACATATTCTGGAGGTAGATGGCAAGATAAGTAAGAAATAAGATTAACTCGTTGCTACAAAGTCACTGATTCTTAATTTCAGTTGGCTACTCTTACCGACTAAGGGAAGGATGATTATTGTCGAATCAAAGTGTGTCAGTATATTTCCACTATCCTGTGTTGTATCAAATGGCATTACTTCAGGCACACCAGCACATCGTGTAATGAAAGTGCTGCACTTTATGCATATAGCACACAGGTTTGTTATGGTACCCTGTAGAGCGATCAAGCTCTTTTGTGCAATTGCAGAGGCAAGCATTTAGCTTCTTGAAACTGTGCAGCTTTTGTCCATGGGAATCGTATAAAGAGAGCTAAAGGTTGTTGAGAAGAATTCTGCGGCCGATGCTAATCAATGTTTAGAGAAAAACTTATCTTCCTCGTTTTCTGTTCCTTTTTCTACTTTAGCAGCTCCCTGTTATACAATTATGGCAACACATACATCTTAAGTTTCCACCCGAGCAAATATTGTTCGCGATAAAAGACCACAACTACAGACTCAATTCCCATCGACCTGGAAACCCCATTTACTCTGCACTGCTCATCGTCGCCAACCTTTCGTCAACGGCTTAATGATACGACTGTTTTCCAAGAAAAGCAAAATTCACACCTGTTCGTAGACACGTGCAGTTCCTTTGAAAATCTGACATGTTGGAAGAAGAAGCAACGGACACTGACTGGGCGGTACTTGACGCAGGTGGAAAGATTTGCCACGTTTGATTTATGTTATTTTATAGTTGTTTTTTTTTAATTTTGCCATTGCTATATTTTTATTGTTACTAACTAACTAACTCTATGGCCTATGGAACCCGCAGGTTCAGTGCCGCGTTCACAAAAGCTCTCCACTGACTTCTATCCTTAGCTAATTGCATCCAGTTTCTACTTTGTATTCCTATCTCTGCGAGATCCATCTTAATATTATCCTCCCATCTGCGCCTAGGTCTTCCTAATGGTCGT
The DNA here is from genome assembly GCF_964235325.1 of Thermobia domestica. NCBI lineage: Eukaryota > Metazoa > Arthropoda > Insecta > Zygentoma > Lepismatidae > Thermobia > Thermobia domestica. The sequence continues at coordinate 20,310,982 of NC_137468.1, read as the reverse complement.
TTTCCTATGGGTCTTCCAGTCAAGGCTTTGAAAGCATTTCTACTTTCTTCCATTCTAGCTACATGACCTGCCCACCTAAGCCTCCTAGAATTGACGACCCTAACAATGTTGGGTAAACCGTATAAACTATGTAGTTCTTCGTTATGAAGTTTCCGCCATTCCCCATTCTCGTTCCTCTTGGGTCCGAATATTCTTCTCAGGATCCTGTTCTCAAATACTTTCAGTCTATGTTCTTCCCTCTGAGTAAGTGACCATGTTTCGCAACCATACAGAACAACAGGCATGATTATCGTTTTATATATTTTAAGCTTCAAATTTTTCGACAGAATTCGCGACGACAAGAGATTTTGAACCGAATAGTAACACGAATTCCCCGCTTTTAGTCGACATTTAATTTCTTCGTGAATATGATTTTCATCTGTTAATATTGATCCTAAATATTTGAAAGTATCCACTTTATCAAAAGTATTATTTAATATTTTAACGCCCCCACAATTTGCCGTATTACGGTCCCGACGCACTTCCATGTATTTAGTTTTCTCTGCATTTACTTCTAAACCCATGTCCCTGCAAGCGTTTAATAAGATCTCTGCATTTATTTCTACTGTTCTCCTATCATCCCCTATTAAATTTACATCATCAGCATATGCCATCACCTGGTGAATACCGTTCAACTCTAGGCCCTGGTTGCTATCTTTGATTTTCCTTATAGCGTATTCCAGCACAAAGTTAAATAATAATGGCGACAATGCATCTCCTTGTTTCAGGCCATTTTGGACGTGAAAGCTCGTGGACAAAAATTTTCCTACCCGGACTTTACTTTGGGATTCACTTAATCATATCTTAATTAATCCAATTAGCTTTCTCGGTATTCCAAGTTCTGTAAGAACGTTGTACAATGTTTCTCTCCTAACCGAGTCGTAAGCCTTTCTAAAATCAATAAATAGTTGATGTACCGGGATATTGTATTCCCACTTTTTTTCGAGTATTTGGCGAATGGTAAATATTTGGTCGATAGTTGATCGATTTCGTCTAAATCCGCACTGATAATCTCCAATAATTTCATCTGCGTATGGGGTCAGTCTTGCTAATAGAATATTTGAAAGGATTTTATAGGATGTTGACAGAAGAGAAATGCCTCGATAATTACTACAGTCAGTTTTGTCGCCTTTCTTGTGAATTGGAACAATGATTGACTCTTTCCACTCTTGTGGCAATTCTTCCTTGTTCCAGATAAGGAGAATGAGTTTGTGTATCTTGTTCCACAATTTTTCGCCTCCAGCTAAAATTAACTCAGCCGGGATTTCATCCACACCCGGAGATTTGTGTTTCTTTAATTTCTTTATAGCGGCTTCTACTTCTATTCGATTGGGTTCTGGAATATACGGTTCTGCGGTGTGTACCTCCTTTTCTCCACGCGCATTAGTTTTTAGCTGCGTGTTCAGCAAGTCGTCAAAGAAATCTTTCCATCTATTTAAGATGCTATCCGTATCAGTGAGAACTGTTCCGTCAGTTTTCTTTAATATATAAGCACGAGGTTGATATCCTTTCTTAAATTCGCCTATCCCCTTATACATGTCCCGAATATTTTTATTTTTACTATTATCTTCAAGTTCCTTAATTTTAGCTTTCAAAAAATCCCGTTTCTTTGTTCTAAAAGTTTTGGAAGTTTCCCGCCTGGTATCTGCGAAATTTTGTTTAGTTATTTCATTCGGATTTTGTAGCCACCGTAATTTTGCCTGTTTTCTCTTCTCTGCTAGTTTAATGCATTCTTGGTCGAACCATGGTTTGTTCCTACGTATTTCCGCGTGTCCCAATTTTTCTATTGCTGAACTTTTAATGCTATCTCTAATTTCAATCCAAGTATCCTCAACACTAGTGCATTCCGAGTCTTCTAAAACCGAGAATCTATTCGAAACTTCAATCTGGTATTCCTTTCTTACATGGCTCTCTTCTAATTTCTTTAAATTAAATCTCTCCGTTTTCGGACATTGAATATTACCTTTATTGAACGATAATCTCTCCCGTATTATCGCTACTACCAGGTAGTGATCAGTGTCACAATCAGCCCCTCTAAACGACCGGACGTCAATTATGCTAGATTGTCTTCTTCTATCTACTAAAACGTGATCAATTTGATTATGCGTTTTTCCGTCTGGTGATGTCCAAGTGTATTTATGAACGTCGCGATGTGGGAATTTTGTACTCTTCACGATTAGGTTTTTGGATGTTGCAAAGTTCACGAGTCTAACACCGTTGTCATTACTTTCCTTATGCAAACTTTCGTTCCCTATAATCGGTTTGAAAATATCCTCTCGTCCTACCTTCGCATTGAAATCCCCTAATAGAATCTTCATATGGTATCGCGGGAGTTGATCAAATATCCGTTCCACTTCTTCGTAAAAACTATCCTTTATCTCGTCACCCTTATCTTCAGTTGGAGCATGTACATTTAAAACAATAATATCACACCACCGTCCCTTGAGAGTAATAAAAGAAAGTCTGTCAGTAACAAATTCAACCCGTTTAATTGCTGGTAATATTCGTTTGTGAACGAAAAACCCTGTTCCTAACTGGTGATTTTTATTTCCTTCCCCGTAAAAGAACGTAAAATTTCCGGAATTCTCAGATCCATTTCCTTCCCACCTAACTTCCTGAACTCCTACTAGGTCCATCCTGTATTTCTCTAACTCACTCGTAACAGATATATTATTGTTACTAGTATTACTATTTATTTTCTATGTTTTGTTATTGTTATATATTTGGTATTCACAAATATGTATTACTTTATATCTTCTTTCAGATGTTTTTCTCTTTGTAGCAGTATTTTTGTTATGTTTCGAGTGGTGTTTTGTTTTAAATTTTATTTAGCGCACTTTTACGGTTGACGTGAATAAATAGTCTCTTTACTCTTACTACTAATTAGTGCTATTTGTATATTTTGTTATTGATATTGCTATTGTTATATATTTATTCTTGTTACATATGTATTCGTTTATCTCTTCATTTGGAGTAGTACTTTTGTTATATTTTGATATGTTTTTATTTTAACGGTAGGTTTGTTGATTGCAACTGGGACAAACAGCCTCAATGTTGACTTCCTCACTCATTCCATCAATCAATAAATTAGTAAAAATATTTCTCCCCTAATATATTAATCAAGGTATATGCTTACGGTATATGCTTAGGGTATCAAGGTTTATGAATACTTACAAATCATGCTTATACATTTCACATTCTTCACACATTTATATCATTTGAACGAAAATGTAACTATTGTATTTTAGACAAATAATATGCAATTATTTGTCCAATTATTTTGTGTGAGTAGTACGAAAAAAATCATATTATGTTCTCTTATATCTTCTTTTCAACTAAGAGAAAATTTAAAAATATAGGTTATGTCTTTCAAGGTTTTACCATTAATTATGCTAGGAAAATGTGTGTATTCGCGTTTTACACAAGAAAGATAACTGTAATATTTGCCAAAATAAGCAATATATTTCATTTTCAATGATTATAGCTCCATCGTATTTGACAAATACATTTTAAGTTCCATAATAATAAACAATAAGCATTTCATCTACCGTTGCGTTTTATATAGAGAACATGTTACTTGCTACATTTTCGCACAGACTTCAAAAAGTCAGGAAATTAGAGGAGCTTTATTTTCTCTAGTTTTATGTTACAATTATCTAGATTGTGCAACTTCGTAACAATACTAAATCTTCCTTTATTAGCATTGTACTGTCAATAACAAACAATAGGAGAATATCTTGTTTGGCTGATTTTTAAATAGGTGTAAAACAAATAGACGGTGAATACTTTGACTTCATTGATACTCTTTTCTCGAACTTTAGTTTCGTCAAAACGTGAATAATTAATTTTTGTTACTGGATAATTATGCCGAGCATTCCACTAGCGAAGAACGGTTGCCCAAGACTCTTCTTCATCACGCTTTTCTTTCATATAAATTGTAAATCTCAGAGCGCAGACATTTCAAAGCACATAGTAAGGAAATTTCAATGGTACGCAAGTAGGCTTATCAGATGGTCATTTGAATATCTTTGTACTGTACATTAATTTGTGACTATAATGAGTTGATTAGTCTTTGAATTTCCATTACGCACAGATGGTAAATTGTGTGAAAGAAATTCACTGTCACTACAGAAGACAGAGACTCATTGTGAAATTCTAATATTATCTGCATTGGTGTTTCTAAATCTTGTTCAGCAATAAACGTTTCTCGCCTTTGGAATAAGGGAGGATTTAGGTTCTGAATCACTAGTCCTCGCATAACATAATTATATGAATGACTAAAAATGATTATCTTAATCTTACAAAGAAAACACGAATTCAAATCAACTTAACTTCCACAATTTTTTACACCAACATTGAAGTGTGTTTTTAGTGGCCGCAAAGTTATTCCTTGTCAGCAGATATAGACATTTTCTATTTAGTTTTCGATGTCACGATCATCCAACTTACGCACAGTCGAATTCTAGATGTTTATATGGTATTAATTATGCATAAGTTACCATATAAGAATATGTGTATGTAATTAGTAATATTCTCTTAATAATTAGTGAAAAAGGTTTTCTTTTCTTTACCAATTTACTTCATATATAAATGTATATAATCCCTTGACATTTAATTTTGTGTTTCAGATATTTCTCTTATCACCATATGAGTTACCAAACAAACAAAGTTCATACATTTCCTATATGTACCACAAAGAAGATCCTAATATAGTTGGTGTGATGTACACTATAATCCCAACCGTTAGTTCTCCGTCAGTGAGGCACTTAAGTGTTAGTCAAAGAAAGTGTATCTTCAAAGATGAAGAAAACTTAGAAGCTTACAGTTTATATTCTACACAAGCTTGCTACACTAATTATTACCATGCACAATCAATGGAACAATGTGCATGTGTTCTACCAGGGTTCTCTGTATCAGGTAACATTATTCATTGTTCACTACTTTACACCTTATACATTTGTTCGTTTCCCTTTTTTCTAGGAAGGCCAACTTTACAAAAAAAGAATGTTTAACATATTTGCCTCGATATAATTAACCAATGAGATTATATTTTATAAATAAATATTGAACTTAACAGCAGAACTATCATTGAAATCGAACATTATCTGTCAACATGATATAGGATTAATGCATTATTACAAACCTCTCCAACATGTTATTACAATTAAGCGTGTTGAATTCTGAATGGCTCATAGAATTTAATCTTCCTCTAAGTGTAATATTTCTAGCTATTTATATTATTTACAGTATTATTTACAATTATTTATAACTCTAGCTTAAATAACATCTTTTATTCATATATTTCAAAATTGTTACCAAACAGGATGAACGAAAAACATTGGGCATGAAATTCACCAACAACATGCATTATCCCATATTTCCTCGCAACTTTGAGTAAAATGTATGCAATTTGTTGAAATAAAACGAAGCATTGTAGAGAAATGTGTAGAGAATTGACAAGTTGCATGTTCATGCTAAATGAAAGAAAATAGTTCTATCATGTTAGAATTTATTCTCTCCCGGGCTCTTTGAGCTGAGATTTTAGATGCATATGTTGTACATTAAAACGTTATGTGCATTCCTTATTCAATGGTGGTTTGAAAACGTCTCCTTTAGCCTAACTGGCATAACCGTGGGACGTGAAACTTTCATTTTTTCATGATGGTTTGAAATTCGTATGGCACTTTCTGAGAGTGATGAAGAAGTGTGTGTTTGCCGCACATCAAACACCATTATCGCAAATTTGTTACAACATTAATATGTTCTCTATAACACTATACTAGTAAAATAATGCTCTCAATTTCATGAAATTGCTTTCGTTGTTTGAAAACAAAACGTTCCCAATTGCAAAAATAATTGAAAAATCTATAGATATTATTATGTATTACATAGTACAAACATAAAATAAAACCTGCGGGACTGCTCCAAGAGAGTAGCCGGAACGAATTTAAAAAGAATTTTTATTTTTCCGAGTTTTATATGATATTGTATATTAAATACATTGCACTTTCAAGTGTTGCAATATTCTTTTTTGAATCAATAACAAACTCCCAAAATAGGAACCTTTCTCATCAATATGTTGGGAATGGTAAGAATGATATGGAAAATTCCATCACGTTTTTGAGTGATCTATCGAATGGAGGGATCATTTTTTTTAAAAAAAAAAGTTGTAAATAACATAGAGACAGACAAACACATACATAGAGAATTCAATAAGGAACTTTTTAAGTTCATAATTAATAATTAAAGCAATAATCTTTGGCTCAAAAAATATTGAGGGAAAGTATTATTAAATTTATGAATCAATAAATATTAATAAAATACGAGTAATATCAAATCTCTAACTACTAAAAAATGTCTATTTATTTTGACGTAATAATTATTTAGTCAACAACAAAAGACGCAACAATTATTGAGTCCATAACTACTCACAAACTAATTATTGAATCAGTAAGTAATAACACTGTAAGTAATGAGTAAAAAATTAATGTCGCAATAATTATTCTGTCGATAATAACGCTATAACTAATGAATAAAAAACTAATGTCGCAATAACTATTCTGTCAATAATTAATGATGAAGTAATTATTGATTCAAGAACTAACGACGTATATTTTATAAAGTCAATAACCAACAACGCAATAATTATTGAGTCAATAACTAATGACGTAGTAACTATTGAATCAGCAACTATTGACTCAATAATTATTAAATCAATAATTAATGACACAATAATTTCTGAATCAATAATTAATGACAAAACAAGGTTGGATCAATAAGTGACATTGGTACTGATTCAATATTGTTATTGACAAACAGAAATATCTTCTCTATATTCCCGAGACATGGCACATTCAAACTCTCAAAATCGGAAAAGTTTTCCTAATATCTCGAGAACAGTAACACTGAGATGAAAAATTTCTTCACTTCTTTGAGACAGATTCTGTTTCTCCGTGGAATGGAAATCTCAAAATTGAAAAATTCGCAAATAATAGATACACACACTCACAGACAGACATAAACATTCAGTAAGAAACCTTTAATTTCGTTGACAATAATATTAGTACTTTCCTTAATCATATTTAATATAGATAGATGAATAGATAAACAGATAAATAATCATTTAACAACATGAGTACTGAATAAACAGGAACTCTGATAGTGTACACAGAATTGAATTTGTGGAAATTTAATATTTTGTCACAACCTCCCATTTTTATTCTATTTTTGAAATCGGTAATTGTGTGGCTAAGTAAAACTGATAGGAGCTTAAGTAAAGCATCACTTAACAGTTCACGTCCCCATTGAAAATATGTAGTTAACCAATTGTAAATCAACCTCGAGATTTAATTATTAAGTATACGAGAATATTACGAGTTATACATGCTTATTTGCTCAACAAAAGCAAAATTAAGTATGCTGGAGTATATATACTTATTGTATGCAGGAGTGGAGTTGCGATTTACAATGTGTTGTGTTGTGAATAAATAAAAATCGTTATGTTGTAATGGAACATTATTTCAATTCAGAAGAAGATCCTTGAAGAGAAGCATGCAAAGGAATGAAATCCTTCATTGATGTTAGTACAAAGTTGCTGTGAAATCGTAAAATACAATTCCAAGTTAACATTTACATTCGTCATACACTAATTTTCTAAAAGATGCATATTAATCAACCAGAACGCATTTTTGTTGAAAAGCAGGTAAATATTGTTTTCACATTATTAGACCATGCTAAATTCAAATAGTTTGTTTACCAACGTGAAAGTTTACTGTAAAAACTTCTAAATTATAGTTAAAATTCTCAGATAAATGAGTAGCAAACATGAAATCAATACCAAAACACAGAACTTGTAAGTGTGTATGTGCTACATCTCATCTTAAATTAGAGGACCAATTTTGATTAAACTTGAATAAGAATTTCCTACCAAAAGTCATTGAATATTGTCCAGGTTAGTCATACCTACCTAACCCTCTTCCTTCAGAGACAGAAGAGTGGTTGTAAGAAGAAAACAGCGCTATTTTACTTGTACTAAAACGGCAGGAAGATGGTATATGTTTCCGCGTCAGTATAAAACACCTGGAGTAATTACAGGTCATACAAAAATTCATACAAAAATGGCTTACGATCTGGAAACTTATAATGTAGAACATCCCTACGGGTTTTATAGTAAATGAATATCAAGCAAATATCAGCAAAAAGCAATTGATATTTAGTATAGAAACCCTAGTTTTCTTGCTCGCTGGCATGAATAGTAAAACTTGCTATGCCTATCAATTCTAAGTTTAACTCCCATCCTCTAGAATGTTTTGAGGGAAGCGGCGGTGGGAAGGTGTGTCCGACGCTTGTGTCAAATCCATTGCTTTTGTAGCAATGACAAATATTGATGACAGTGACGAAGACATAGAATTCATTCACTTTCCTGTCGAACAGAGAGTTGATGTAAGTAAATACACAGGGAGAGGTATATAATATTGACTGTTAAGCGTTCTTCCACATCTTATGGAATTGAAGAGGAAGGAGTAGGAATTCCGAAATATATTAATACCCCGACTAAGAGGATTTCATATTTGTTTAACTTCTGGAAAGTGATATGACAGCATATGTGGGATTGTGGATTTTCCCAAGTGTGGGAAGAAAGCATTATTTTCACTGAAACTACAGTTTCAAATGTGTTACTGGGAAAAGAATATGCCAATGGAATTAGAACTCACAAAATGACATTGCAAGCTATGTGGAAACTCCTCCTTCCTAAACTTCTTAATTACATCGAAGAACATGACAATGAGCTCGGTCAGTACTTGTTAAATTGTATGAGAAGAGAAGGGATCATGATTGTAATAGTCTTAGAGATTCATCAGGTACAATAAATTCCCAAAGGGCACTGTCTAAATTCTTCGATGACTTCTCAATTGAGAAACCAAAGTTTCGTTTCTGGTGTAAATATATGAACATTGTTTGTATTTTTTACTTTTCATAAGAAATGAAGGGTATGGAATATGGAATTTGTACATATGTGCATTTAAGATGTTACCACATTTTTAGATGCGACCAAACTAACTGTCCAAGATGGAGCGCCATGTGTATTGCAGAGATGCATAATCTTCTTCTAGATGTATTGTAAGATCTTAAACTTAAAAATTTTGTCGTTAATTTTCAAATTAAACCTCAATGAAGTTAACCCAGTTCACAGCCTAGAATGACTTATGGAACAGGGAAGAGAGGAAAAGCCATTATTGGAATTTCAATATCATTTTCAGCACTGTGTAGATGGTTTCTATCTTATACCTTACATGCACAAATTTTATCTCAGTCAATAGGAAAGTTTTCTCTTAAACCGATGATTTAATGAGTAGAAGCAAATTGACTAAAGCAATTCAAATGGGAGGTCATTTCGATGAAAGTAGAATTGTTGAAACGATGTAAAGGTTTCATGTTTTCTCGGAAGACTAAGCTAAATCTAATCTTCATGCACTTGCAACAATGGACATGACAATGACTGAATTTGTAGGTTCATTACTCATCGTCGAGAAATTAGTCAAGATAAAATATTAGAATTTGTTAGAAAAATATTAATCCTACCGAAAGAAAATCCTTCTCATGAGAGTTCCGATCTCCAACAAAGAAGAACAAAACACTAACATTTACTTCTCTTTATGCCGTTAAACAACCGACAGTTACAACGTTGTCTTTAAAACACATTTAAGTACTTTGCATCGCTTTATACTGGCATATCAAGCACGAAGGGTAGTAAATCTGAATAAAATATTACAACACGAATTATTGCCCGTGCGCATTGCTATCAAGGAATTAAATAGAGATCTCATAATTGGAAACAAAGAAGATCTTGTGGATACTTGTATATTAAGAATTCATACAACCTGCTTCATGAATGTAACTTTAGAAATTAATCCTGTCTTATAATATATGTTCTAGCTTCTTTATCTAGTACTGACAAAACTTTTGGTGATGTAGTGGACTGTTTTGTAAATTATGTTCTTCAATTCGGTGACAGTTTCGGCAAAATGGGCCTAGCATTTGATCCATAAAGAAATAACAATATATAAACGCTTCAAATGAGTTACACCCGTTAGAAGATAGGTTGAAAACAGAAACGTTCCTTTACCAAATAATTGCAAAAGGCTTTGGGCACTTCCAGAACATAAGGCTATCCTTGTCCGCTTGCTTCCAGTGGAGCTAATTGTTCTGGATGCTGTAAACAAAACCATTATTGTTTTCTGAGGGATTCCAGAAAGAAGGCATGGTAAAAAATCCTGACCAATATTTAGAAACATGTTCCTTAGTTATCCAACACAAAGAAGGAGATACAGGAATTGTTTCGCATTGTCTACATACTCAAGCTGGTAATGCTGTTTGTAGTACGAGATACTGTTGTTTGGTGCTTTTAATAGCATATTACATTCGATTAAATTGCAAAGAACTGTGCAGAAAAGCACAGCAGCAAAACCAAATACATACCTATTCACATACTTTATGGTAAGTTGTTCATTGTGATAAATGATCTGCGTTCTATAATTACTTTTTATGATATTACCAGCTGCGATATTGTTTACCATAAAGCTGGTCATGCTAAGAAGGAAAGGTGGATAACATTTTGTAAAAATTTCAAGCTCCTCCAAGGTCTTGGTGAAGCTGCATTTCAGACAGAAACAATCAAATCAGCTAAAAACTTTGTTTCTAGAACTTACAATTTCCAAACTGTACAGACTTGTGACGAGGCAAGATTAACATTGTTTCATAAATGCCAAGCTCGTGTAGTCCTTTCTCCAACAACTGACGCCCTAGCATTTCACATACAAAGAACACATTATCAAGCTATAGTTTGGAGACAGGCGATATCCAACATTCTCAACTGGCCTTCACCTGAGGAAATGGGTTGGACGAAGTAAGATGGAAAACTGTCCTTTCCAAAACCAAGGTTACTGTCCTTACTTTCACTACAAAGTATCTGAGTAGAAATAGTTGCATGTGGCTGTTCTATTGTATGTACTACCATGAGCAAAATAAACGACGCGTCTCTTTATTTTGAAGTTTTTTGAAAATATCTCCGTTTTCTTTATATGTTCGAAATTTCGGAAGGTTTCCCCAGCAGGACAGGTTAATAACAAACCCGTTTTTAATATTTGTGTTAGATATTAGCTTAAAATAAAGAAATTAGAAGCAAAAAACATTAAATCGACAGAAATCTCGAGAATTACCAACTCTGCTAAAGTGGGAAATTTTCAAGAACGCGAGGGAATTCTGCAGTTCAACACGAAGCAGCGACATCTATGTCATTGAGAGAAGCGTGGATTAGATCTACAAACGAAAATTTTAACGAAATATTTCTAGTATGTCTTATTATATGCATTATCAGTGAACTCCAAATATATGAATCTATGCTAAGTATTAACGTATAGATAGTGCAAATAGTGGAAATTACCTATGGAAAAAGACGAATTGTTAGCCCAATCGTAATGAAAAATCGTCTTTACTGTAGAACAGGTTCAGCTTACGTAAGAGAGCAAATAGCTCAGTTAGGTAAAGCAACGAGTTTGTATACCGAAGGTAGATGGTTCGAATCCCGTGGAAGTACTGTTGTCATTTTTATCAGTAAGGTTATTTTATTTATTTTTTATTTGGGAAAGAATCAAATTGTAACATATGTGTAAAACTCATGACGATACCAAAAAAAAAAAAAAAAAAGAAAGAAAGAGAGAGAGAAAATATCGTCGCATTTGCATTAGTGTCTCTAATTTTTGTTTGCAAACAGATTCGTAATTATTTCCCCTGTGCTCACTGATGCATAACGAATGTTTTCCAGTAAATGTTAATTCTAATTTGGAGAATTTTATAGTTTCACAATGTTTCTCACTACATAGTCTTCTATCTACGTGTTTGGATATTTTGATAACAGATTTCCCTATTAAATGTGTAATTTTCTCTATAAATATTTGTCTTAAATTGAAATTGTTTTGAATTTACTACATAAGCAAAGTTGCCCGAAGGAGGGGAGCTCAAATAATAGATATTCTACGTAAAAGCAACCTATTGTACAATGATGATGCTTCTTACCTTCAGCACATAATCTTAACGTTAGAGAGTCAGAGAGAGAAAAATCCTGGTTTTTCCTCCTCTATGACCACCCATCTTAAATCTCTACATATCATTGTTCGTCTCACATAATTTCGGCTCTCCAAAGACATTCATATTTATTATTATTATTATTATTATTATTATTATTATTATTATTATTATTATTATTATTATTAATAATAATAATAATAATAATAATAATAATGAATATGTCACCCTTACATAATGTTGTAACTTTACACATCTTAGTTTAAAGTGCTTTCTTTAGTAATAATTTGAGCAACCACGTCACAAAATTTAAAATGTATGAGGGGGCACGACGTTTTATTTCCCCTCCTCTCTTTTCAGCACCCTCCAACAGAAGGTATATAATTTCTGAGAAGCAGGGCAGACAAAATGAATAAGAAATATATTTAGAGCATCCTTTCCTCCTTCGTGAATGTAATATCACGTAGCATTTTTTATTCTACTGAAGACGACCCTAGGCCGTTATGGTTAGGTAACAAAAGAAATACCTAATATATTTATAGCGCCCCTTATCTGTAATATTACCTCTTCTTTATTTGTTCGAGGCTTCCTTACACAACCAAGGGTGACAAAAAGAATAGGAAAAGTGTCTAAAGATTACAAAAGACTTTATATTTTGTCAGAAACAAGGCAGTATATACACAACATTGCTTTCGTTAACAAGTGTTTCACCCTTGAGTCGCTTATAAAATTATGCAGAATAACTTTTGCCGATCATTGTTCTAGAGGGATTTGTCCAGGATGGTTTGGTGTCGAGCTAATAACGATAAGTATATTTATTTACATCACTGTTAAAGAAATACCAAACTTTCTGAAAGGAACTTACTTAGGAAACAGATCTTCCTTCTACTTAGCCAGAGCCCACTCTGAAAAATTGCATCTGGCATTCTGAGTGAAAGTTCTATGGGACTATTAGAAAAATATATTCCCGTTTTCACGCTGATGGTAGAATTTCTTAAACAGTTGTTGAATTACGTTTGAAGGGTAGGCATAAATAGCGCCCCCGCAACAATGTGGCGTGGGGACCGCACAAGCTGCAAGGCCAAAAAATATACAGAAAGTACGCAGGGGCGGAGCAGGCCAAATTTTCACACGGGCAAAGTGACTTTTTGGCGCCCTTCCCCTAGTAGTAGCCTATATTTTACATTTTATCATAGTGTTTTTAATAGTTTAAACCAGGAGCGTCATTTCAGATTTTGCTTTGGGGGGGGGGGGGCAAGACCTCTTGATATAAGTAAAATTTCGCGTTTTTCACTGATTTACTACTATTCTAATGATAACATCTATATACATCTCAAACTCACGGGAGGCAAATGCCCCTCCCTGCCCTCCCTAAATGACGCCCCTGTTTTAAACCCATTTTCAAAAAGAAATCCATTACCTAGGAAAACTTCACAAAGAATATGGCCCGCTATAAACAATACCAACTCCCCCCCCCTGGTCTAGTGGCTAGCACGCCTGCCTTCTGTGGTACGGGTCCAATTCCCGGTGGATTACTGTTGAACGATAAAAGTGGTTCGGATTCCACTATATTAGTATCCACATCTCCCTTGCCCATTAAGGCATAACCGTGGAACGCTAAACTCAAGCAAACAAACAAACAATACTTATTTCCCGGCACTCTTTATTCTACATGCCATCTCTCAATTCTTCGATACAGCCCCCTTAGTACTATGAAACTCTCTTCTTCCATAGTGAAATGGAAAAAGATCATATAATTGCCACTACTTTACAAGAATATAAACTAAAAACGTCAGTAGAAAGCACATTATAAAATTTACTTTTTGAGGCTCGTTTTGGTGCCCCTCTTTCTCTGGCGCCCCGGGCAGTCGCCCGGCCCTTAGTCCGCCCTTGAAAGTACGGACGCATAACTAAGGACTGCGGAGGAGAGGTTAACCTTCATGTTATGCCACTGGTTTGACATGTTTGAAATGTTCAGTAAGTGATCAGTTGGTGAAATAATTTCGACGGTTACTGATGTTTAAAGTTTAGGTAAGACAAAGCTACCTAATCAAATACATTTGATATCGCGATGTCACAATTTGATTTTTCCTCACATAAAAAAGATAAAAACAATAGTAATAAAAACCCTTACTCGTACTGGGCTCCTAACTATCTAACAACCTAATTCTTACAGACTAGTTGCTCTGACCAACTGAGTTTCGATTTCTTACGCGAAAGAAGTCTGTTATATTAAGAGGCAGGCTTTTCATTATCAAAACTGTTCGAAGTAATACGAACATGGCTTAAGAACAGAGACGGAACTGAATTACCACTCGATTGACCTTGAGGGCAAATCACCAAAGCGTAGCTGTAAACGTAAGTTCAGCATGCATTTCTCTGGAGTTGTGTTCAGTATTCCTATCTGCCAGTCATCCTTGTTCGTAGGAGTAATATGTTACAAACCTAACCTTTCGATAGAGCACAATGACAGAGAATCAAAATTAATGAATTCTTGCCCTTGTGAACTTGGGATACCACCATGTGCAATAAAAATGTCGCGTCTTCTGAAGTGATATTTTATCGAAAATAACTCGTTTTCCTTTATATATCCGAAGTTTTTGAGGGTTTCAAAATGAGGAAACGTTACTGACAAACAAGGACGCATTTAGGGGTGGGTCCAGGTGGTCCGGACTCGCCTCTGAAATCCCAACTTCTCTGTAAATTTAGCCTAAATTTAAGGATTATCTTTTAAATTTTATTATAATTTATCCTAATATTGAAGTCGGACTTCTCCCGAAATAAATTACTGCATACGTGCCTGCTGACAATTTTCAATATAGTCCTTAAATAAGTAAAATAAATAAATTAAGAGCAAAAAGCTTCAACACGGGCTAACTTTTGTCCACTGCCAATATTGTTAGAAGGGATATTAATAGCAAAAACTGCTAGGCAATGCTGAACCTTGGAACTTCACTCCGAAAAGCAAGCTTATTATTGAGAACTACATATGAAACATTTTATCAAAACTTATCTAGCTTTTACCTGGCATGAAATTATTATATACACCAAAATTCACTCTCCTAAAATGTGTATCTAAACATTGCTCTACGTATCTACGAAGCAATGAAAATTATTTATCGAAATATGTGAGCAGGGAATTCTAACAGCCAGCCATTTTATTTAAATCGTAGTAAACCCTGTAACCGGGCGTTAACGTGAAGACAAAGCTTGGTCCATTGGTAAAGTGTTGGAAGAATATAAACTCAATGTTCGTAGGTTCGAATCTATCCACTCACCATAACATTTTGTTCTTATGTGTAACGATGAAATAAGAAAGAAAAAATGTATAACCGTTAAGACAAAACTTCAACCAAGTCTGAAGAGAACAATACTAAAATAGTAATACAATGACGTCAACCAAAAATTATTTCATGTAGCGTTTGGACGAAATTACAGCTGTTAACAATTGCAGAAATAAAAACAGGCTGTAATGCAGTCTAGACTTCTGAATGCATTTACTTCCTGAAAACTTCCGTCTCGTCATTGGTATGCCGTTAATCATTGTAAAACCTTTCAATTGGAAGTGAAATGACACAAACTAAAACAGTTTTAAATCAATAAATATCTATGTGTAAAAGTAGGTGTCTTTTATCTGTAGTTCTTAGTTCCTTTTACTTTGAAGTGACAAATGAGAGAAGAAAGTATGGTGTTCGAAAAAAAATCAAATTTGAGATTTCAACGAATTTCCACGTATTATAACCCCTAACACCGAAAAAGTTATTTTTCGATGTTATATGTCCATCAGTTCGTCCGTCCGTTCGCTACACTTTTCTGTGCACTCGCCTAGAAGCCATACCTGAAGCCATACCTCGCCTAGAAGCCATACTTGAACATACCGTAAATTAGTTGAAAAATTTACGGTATGTTCAACTTATCTGCACCAAATTTTAGTTTAAGATTTTCATAGTATTTCCTATAGTTTTTTTTATTTCCCTCCTACTCCCAAAACAAGGGTAGTTTCCTGTACGATGAAAATAAAAAAAAGATATTTTCTCATAACTGGCTCTAACGATCTTGTTTTCTTTCTTTTTTTATAAATCAATATTTAATTAGCAACCCTATTTTGTGGTATAAGGCATTTATCTGAGAAAAATCTACAAGGGGTAGTTTATACTAAGGGGGTGAGTTTTTTCTCAGTGAGTTCTCAAAATGGACTCAAATGTTTTAGTTCATATTTCATAAATAAATATTTCATTAATAACTTATCAATATGGCATAACTCGTTTGTCCTAAAAAATGCGAGGGGTAGTTTATTCTTGGTGGAGTGTTGTCTGGGCGATTTTCTCAAAAACGACTCAAAAGAGTTTATTCATATTTCAAAAATACATATTTCGTTAATAACCGAACAATATGGCAAAACTCGTTTGTCCTAAAAAATATGCGAGGGGTAGTTTACTCTTGGGGGTGTTTTTCCTCCACGGTTTTCTCAAAAATGAGTCAAGCAATTTTGTTCGTACTCAGAAATAAATATTTCATTAAAAACCTAGTAATATGGAATAACTCGCTTACCCTGAAAGAATCCTCAAGAGATAGTTTCTTCGAGTTATTTTTCCCTCACGATTTTCTCAAAAATTACTCGGACAATTTTATTGATAATTCATAAATAAGTATTTCATTAATAACCCTATATTTTAGTATAAGTCATTTCTATGAAAAACAATTACAACGGATAGTTTATTTTTGGGGTCAAGGTTTTTTCCCCGACAATTTTCTCGAACGACAGGCGATTTTGTTCAAATTTCGCAAATAAATATTTCATTAATAACCAAAAGTATATCTTAACTCATTGTTCGAAACAATTCACAAGAGGTAGGTTACTCCTGACGTGTTCTTTTTGAACGACTTTCCCAAAGTGACTCATTTGATTTTTTTCATATTTCATAAACAATGATTGCATTAATTGGTCTATTATATGTCTAATGAAAATGTGCTCAAAGTGTGAGTTAGTTTTGTAGTATGGATTTTCTTCAATCGAAGTTTTTTATTCGATAATCTGACATTCGATGTATTTGAATAATACGATAATTTTATTCGTATTATCCAAATACACACTTCAGTAACAACTGCGGCCTAACACAGTTAAGAAATTGAATTGAAAAAGTTTAGTGCGGTGGCCCTGTAATTGAATATTTTTTGAGAAACTCCCTAGCTTTTTGTGGTAAACTCAGGCTTTTCTTTTTCGAGCGACAAAAGAGAGAAGAAAATATAGTGTTTGTGAAAATAATATCAAATTCAGATTTCAACGGATTTACATGTTTCATGGCGTCTACATACCGAAAATGTGACTTTTCGACACCCGTCCTTCCGGTCCGTCCGTTCGGCACACTTTTATATGCACTCGCCTAGAGGCCATACCGTTCAACTTATCTACACAAAATTTTAAACTTAGGGTTTACTTACAAGCAAGGGGCGCGATATCGAGACTCGAATCGCGCAATAAGAGTTACATATACTGAAAGAGCATCAGGTAGTTAGTAAGTTACCAAGTTATTAGCTGCAGTCCGCCAGTAGGGAAAAAGTTATGGGACTGTAAAGTTCAGAGCCTGGCGTACGAAAACCACACAGAACTTAGCATTTGGCTTGTTCCTCTTTGTATTGGCAAGAGATAATGAACCCTAACGTATTCCCATCACAGAACATGATGTTTGACATAAGTAAATCTGTATGAGAAGAATTGTTAGTGTTGCCATCCATGGAAATTACAGTGTTGCCAGAATAAGAATACCTCGAAAAGCTTGCAAGCAAATAGTACGTGATCGGGACTTGCGTTGCACAATACGGGTTATAAAGCATATTCTGAAAGAGCATCAGTCATGAAGTGAGCACGTTATTAGCTGCAGTCCGCCAATAGGGCCAAATTATGGGGCTGCAAAGTGAACATGAGAGACTATGGCAAACAGAAGGAATAACCTGTTTGTGTGTGCAATAGCAAATGGTATTTGTTTGGGAAGGGGAGATAGCAATGTAAATGACAGTGTTGAGCCACACAATTGATATGAAGAGCAGAAAATATCGAGTGATCCAAACAAAAACAGTTAGTACAATATGCACAGCGACGCGCAGTGATAACACATCTATAGACATTACAGTATTGCTAGAATACCCTACACTCTTCGGACTACAAGAATGAATTCAACTGACAACACGAACCGAGTTTTACGATTCGTGATGCTCGGCATTTGTGTTGTCTGTTTGTCGGTATGCCTCACAATAAATACCAAACGAACAAACCGATTCGAACCCAAATGATATTTTCACACGTTTATCGTGAGGTCTACTTTGCAAAGCACCTTCATACGAGTATTCTCTTGGTAGTTTTTGCACTTCTGTTTAAATAATATTCTGTAATGTTAATACAAGTATTTTATAACTACTTTGATTCTTACGAACTAAATAACGTATTGTGTAAAACGTAGTTCAATGCGAACCACGAAAACATGATGTTACAAAACACCGTTTCGTTCACTCTTTCATTCGCAGCAAACGAAGCTTTTTGCGGGATCCTTATTCGGGCAACACTAATTTCTATGGATGGCAACACTGACAATTCTTCTCATACATATTTTCTTATGTCAAACATCATGTTCTGTGATGGAAATACGTTAGAGTTCGTTATCTCTTGTCAATACAAAGAGGAACAAGCCAAATGCTAAGTTCTGTGTGGTTTTCGTACGCAAGGCTCTGAACTTTACAGTCCCATAACTTTTTCCCTACTGGCGGACTGCAGCTAATAATTTGATAACTTACTAACTACCTGATGCTCTTTCAGTATATGTAACTCTTATTGCGCAATTCGAGTCTCGATATCGCGCCCCTTGCTTGTTAGTATTCTTACAGGAGTTTTAAATTTTTCCTACCACCTAAAATAAGTGTGGTTTACAAACAGCCGAAAATCGAGAAACGCTATTTTCTCAAAAATGGTTTTAACAATTTTGTTTATTTTTCATTAATCAATATTTAATTAACAACCCTATATTGCAGTATCAGATATTTCTCTTAGAAAAATTTACGAGGGGTAGTTTATTCTTGGAGGTGACATTTTCTCGACGATTTTCTCAGAAAAGACCCTGGCGAATTTTGTACACACTTCATAAATAAATATTTGACCTTACAACATGGTATAAGTCAATTGACCTGAAAAATATATGAGTAGTAGTTTATTCTTGGACTTGAATTTATTCCCAGTGAGTTTCTCAAAAACGACCAGTTGGCAACCCTGTATCTCGACAACGAAGCTGAATTCGAAAACTGCAAGAGGACCATTTGTCTCCTTTTGATGTCACGAATCACCTCCCGAAGTTTGTGGACATCTTTCAGGTTCACCCTTAATGAAGCTTCTTTTCGAAAAGTTAACTATTAACTTTAGGCATTGTTTATCTTTTTTTTAATCACAAATGTCGTTATTAATTTTAAGGCAGAGAACTACTTCTGAGAGAATAGATCTTGAAAAATAATTTTAAAACTTAGACTTTTGTTTTCGAGACATTCCAGACAAGACGAGACATTTTACAAGCTATCTCGTGTCCAAAACATTTGCCTCGTATTATCTTGGATGTCACAAAGCGCGTCTTGTTTCGTTCTCGAGACATGTCTTATCTCGTGCGCATTCGTTAACACTTGGGAAGGATTATCTTTCTACTCAAAGCATTGTTTTTATAATGGTTGCATATTTATGATAATTGCTGTCCACATAAATTACAGTCCTTTCAGTTGAATTAATTTTTATTATTATTATTATTGAAATTGCAATGTCTAGTTTAACGTTGGACGATTATGCACCTACGCTAAGAGATTATGATGATGAATGAAATGGTGAAATGAAGAAAGTGGGAGGAAAATGGAAAATCTCAAGAAAACACATACCCATGCACACGGTATTTGTCCACCTCAAATTTCACTTGGCACGAAGTGGAATCGAGCCACGGACCCCCTGCACCAAAGGTCCCTGCAATGCTTTATTATTATTATTATTATAGATAATAATAATAATAATAATAATAATAATAATAATAATAATAATAATAATAATAATAATAATAATAATAATAATAATAATAATAATAATTGAAGCGAGCTTAACGAGTTTCAACCGTACGACTCAACCACCGTTTGGGTGCCTGTTCGTCTGCTCCTCTCATAAAAGACATTTCATTTTAATGAAACTAGTAAGTGCCTTCTTTTAGCTCTGCGAAGTAACTATTGCTTGGAATATGAATCTGCAAAACATAAGAGGTAAAATTAACCAAATGGTGCAAGTTTCCACTTATATATACAAAACAATTTTGCAATATCAACTACGTGAATCTTGTCCCATAAAGAAGCCAAAACCCCTACACCGAAGAGCCCTCCGAGATTTGATCATTGTCCACACGGACTGAAATTGTCATTTGAAGCCAAGACTTTAATATGAAGCCAATAATTTCTTTAAAATAGACGGAAAATTCGGAGGTTATAAGCATTTTCATATTTTTTGCCTTTTCCCATAAGGGAGCCGTAGCCCCCTATACTGAAGACCCCCCCCGGAGATTTGATTATTGCCCACTCGGACTGAGTTTGTCATTTGGAACCAACACTTTAATACGAAGCAAAATATTTCTTTAAAATAGACGAAAAATTCGAAAGTTATAAACATGTTAATAATTTTGCCTTTTCTCATAAGGGAGCCGTATTAGCCTACACTGAAGAGCCCCACGAGATTTGATCATTGACCACTTGGACTGAAATTCTCATTTGAAACCAAAACTTTAATATGAATTCAAAAATTAAACTTTTACATCAATTTAAACTGACTGGGTTCCAGTTCCCCCACTATTGTTTAGTTTAGTTAAGTGGTAATTTGTGACAGCTTCACATCATCAAAAGAATGTTTCACTTCCCCTCCCCTCCCCCAGGAGTTCGTGCTGTATCCACCACTGGAATCAATAGACAATCTTCCTATTCTTTTTGTCACGCTTGATTGTGTAGGGGCTCCCTCGTACAAATAAAGAAGCGGTAATATTACAATCAACGGGCGCTATATATTAGGTACTTTTTTAGTTACCTACCCCTAACCGCACAGGGCCATCTTTCGTAGAATAAAAAATATTACGTGATATTCCAATCATGAAAGGGGAGAGGATGCTGTAAATATATTTCTTATTCATTTTGTCTGTCCTGCTTATCAAAAATTACTTTCTGTTGGAAGGCTACTGAAATGAGAGGGGCAAAATAAAAAGTCGTACCCCCTCCTACATGGTAGCTCAAATAAGTACTAAAGAAATCATTTTAAACTAAGATATTTAAGATTTAAACTAGGAAACTAAGATATCCTACATTATGTAAGGATGGCATATTCAGGATTATTATTATTATTATTGTTATTGTTATTATTATTATTATTATTATTATTATTATTATTATTATTATTATTATTATTATTATTGTTATTATTATTATTATTTGAATGTTTTTGGAGCACCGACATTTTGTGAGACGAACAATGATATGTAGAGGTTTAAGATGGGTGGTCATAGAGGAGGAAAAACCAGGATTTTTCTCTGTCTGACTCTCTAACGTAAAGATTATGTGCTGAAGGTAAGAAGCATCATCATTCTACAATAGGTTGCTTTTACGTAGAATATCAATTACTTGAGTTCTCCTCCTTCGGTCTACTTACCTTATGTAGTAAATTCAAAACAATTTCAATTCAATACATATACATTGTAAAACTTTTCCGTAATTAAACATCTAGGGAAAATTAAACATTTAATAGGGAAATCTGTTATCAAAATATCCAAACACGTAGATAGAAGACTATCTAGTGAGAAATATTGTGAAACTTTATAAAATTCTCCAAATTAGAATTAACATTTACTGGGAAACATTCGTTATGCGCCAGCGAGCACATGGTGAGCAGTGAGCACAGGGGAAATAATTACGAAACTGTTTGCAAACAAAATTAGGGACGCTAATGCAAGTGCGACAACAGCATTTTTTTTTTGGTATCGTCATGAGTTTTACACATACGTTACAATTTGATTCTTTCCCAAATAAAAAATAAAAAATAACCGTAGTGTAGTGATAAAAATGGTAACGGCACTTCCACGGGATCGAACCCGCTACCTTCAGCATACAGACTCGTTACTTTAACAAACTGAGCTATTTGTTCTTTTAGTTAACTGTGCCTGTTCTGGTAAAGACGATATTTCATTACGATCGTCCTACCAATTCGTCCTTTTCCATAGATAATTTCCACTATTTGCTCTATCTTTATGTTAATACTTAGCATATATTCATATATTTGGAGTTTGCAGATAATGCATATAATAAGACATACTAGAAATATTCGTTAAAAGTTTAGTTTGTAGATTTAATCCACATTTCTCTCAATGTCATAGATGTCGCTGCTTCGTGTTGAAATGCAGAATTCCCTCGTGTTCTTGAAAATTTCCCACTTTAGCAGAGTTGGTAATTCTCGAAATTTCTGTCGATTTAATGTTTTTTCTTCTAATTTCTTTATTTTAAGCTAATACCTAACACAAATATTAAAAACGGGTTTGTTATTAACCTGTCCTGCTGGGGAAACCTTCCGAAATTTCGAACATATGAAGAAAACGGAGATATTTTCAAAAAACTTCAAAATAAAGAGACGTGTCATTTATTTTGCTCATGGTAGTACATCTAAGTTGCGAGAAGGGAAAACTGAAGTGTATTTTAATATGTAAACGTAGAATTACTCAAAGTGATTGTATGAACGATTAATGTAAATCTTAGAGCACTACGTAAATAATGCTTAAGGGTGGTTATAGATTGAAAATGTTAAGAAGACGTAATTGAATATTTGTGCATTAATAACGTATCAACAGTCATGGTTGTCACGGTCTTCATATTCATAATCTAAAATGTATTTTCAGCATAAGTATATCTACGCTGAAAATTTTGGATATTATAAAATATTCTTTCCATATTTATTTTGAAGTAAAAAGTAACTACATAATGAACGTAACAACGCTATTTTGGATATATCGTAAGTAACTAAGTCCTTCATATGCGCACAGAATAAAAACTTATATTTATGCCAACATGTTTTTTTTAACCACAGCATGAAAATGGCAGATTTCAGCATGTAAATAACACTTTCGAGTGGAAGACAAAAAAATCAACTAAAAGAAGCAGTTTACCTGCTTTCCTCCACATTTGTCTCCTACGTCAAATTTCAACAAAACAGCACATGTCTGCATAGTAGTTACTTTGATTGTGTTTTGAAAATATATTCTTAAAATTTAGTATTATGATAAATTATTTATCGCTGAAATGTTGATGCAAATATATGATTGGTGTTTCAGGAAATCACAGGGAGTGCTCTATTGAAGATTTGTACTGCTACATAAAACACTTGAGTAAGTTTTCTGTAATTTTTTGGACTATTTATAAATATACTGTTTTCTCTTAAAATTGATTGAATCCAGGTTTCTGAGTATATGGGTGATATACAATTTTTACATAGGTTTCATTGTCCTTTCATTCATCTTTAATCATGTTTTCCATTGAAAGACTCCAAAAAGTGGGAGAAAACTGCTTAAATCTTGTCTTTTGCTTTCTGAGACGAATCAGTTGTAATTCTCCAATTATCATTGCACAATTGTAGAAATTTTTAATATGTAAATCTAATATTTAAAATATGTATGACTCATAAAATATGTATGACATTACTAACTCAAAAGTAATTTCTCTGAGATATTGTAATATTAAAATGTGTTATTTATTTCAGGCTTGTCCACTAATATTGAAAATAAGTGTCTCCCAACATGTGAATACATAAATATTCTTCAAAGTGTTGTGATCGAAACGAGGTAAACTGGTTTGTATTGCCTCTCGTTAAATGGAGTGATATGTATCTGATCTAAGGAATCTACACGATCGAATGGTTACACAACCTCTAAGCATCTGATCTAAAATAATTTAAACATATGTGATTCAGTGTTAAATTACATAAATCATAGTTGTTGCAATATTAGGCAAAAATATTGAGTATTGTAATAACACATTTGTTTAAATATCAAAATGGTGGTAAACGTATTTTCTGAGAAACGTTTATTTAGAAACCATCAATAATTAGGGAATGTTATGAAATGAAATACGCTTGTAATTCCAATGTGATATATATGTATATAATTTCTTCCGATGTTATTCCAGAACATAAACAGCTAGCATTGTATAAAGTGATAGAAATAAGATTTCTTTGTTTTATTATTCTTTATATTTTAACAAATTTACTTATTAATCTTATTAACATTTATAGAAGCAAAATGGGTGACGTTGTTGGATATTCGAGTGATTCGTTTCCAAAATTTAGATATATTAGAGATGTTCTATTTGGAAACCTTGAACTGCTTGGTAAGTACATACTATGCCATTTTGTGTCTGTAGATTACTGTAACATGATGATCTGCATAAAACCTATAACTATTTTAAATATTTAATTTCACAAACAATATGTTATTATCAATAGCTTTATTAAATACTTTTGATAGCTCTCATACATTTAGCTTTCCCCAGAGTATATTACCACGCCTGTTTCAAAAGAAGTGTAGATTGTTTGGAAATTTGAGAGACCGTTTTCATTTCGACTAGAGAATTAAATATAGTTGGGTATTGCAATTAGAACTTAGAACTACATTATCGGTGCAGTAATATAACTGAAAATATTCATATTTTCGGTCTCTCAGTTTTATTTTGGATATCTTGAACTAACATGGAACATCCGCAAAGTATTGCACAACGCTTTCAACGGAATTTCTCAGGTAGATAGTAGACTTGGAATAAAGTGACTCATATTTTTCTTTTCTACGGTTAAACTGTTTAAAGGTGCCTAAGCCCCTTCGGAAGTAATTTCAAAAAAAGTTCGAAATCTCCTAAAGCACACGAATAATTTGTAGAAAACGGCATATACATATGCTTGATATAAAATGAAGGAACACTGCTTTCTGCTTTTCTATGATAAAACGTTTTACAGGGGGAGCTACATCACCCATTCAAATATCTAAAAAGCCAAAAAGCCAAGAACATCAAAAGGTCACAAGCGATTCTGTGGAAGCTATGCATGCATACACTAAGAGTAAAAATAACTAACATTCATTTTTTCTTAGTTTCTGAGTAAAAACAGATTTAAGGGGTCTAAGTTCCTCCCTAAGTATTTTCGAAAAGCTTGAAACCAACAGGGCACGAACAATTTCAGAAAAAAGCAGATTCCAGATGTGAAGGTAAGGAATACGTATTTTTTGCTTGAACGAGAATACGGTTGGAGGTGTCTAAACCTCTTCCGAAATATTTTCGAAAAATCTCGAAATCTCTAGAAGAACAAAAAAAATTGCTAAAAGAGGCGTATGCACATACTAGGTGTACAAGCAAAGTATGCGTATATGTTAAAAACGGTTACAAGGGAACAACATCACATTAAATTGCTCCAAATAGTTTAGAAATACCACAATCGACAACAGATGACAAACAATTGGGATGAGAGTATGAATGTAAATGTTAAAAGTGAAATGAAGGAATACATGTTGCAAGTACTATCCACCACTTCGTAACAAAGACCAATATTTCATAACCACAATATCTTACGCAAAAAATCTGTCACAATAATTATATTCCACAAAGAAATGCTGTAAACAAAGTTACACTAGCAGCAATGAATCACATCAACCTAACCACAAATGTCACATGTCGGAGTGTGACTTGTGACAAAGGACTCTCCTGGAATCTGCAAATGTGCCGGCTTGTCTGTTGTATAGTCAACGTGATACCATGCGTATTTGGTGACATCTTTTTTACCTTGGTAGTAAGACCTGATTATGTGTCAAATGTTTTAGTTTGCTTTTGTTTTCCGATAGATGCAAATTAATATCTGATTGTCTGTTTTAAGATATCAGTATGTGAAAAAGGGTGAACAAATATCTTTCACAAATGAAAGAAATGTCTCACAATTTCGTAAGGTTTTATGCCTCATCCACATGCTTTTCCTAGGAGTAAGTAAGACTAGAAGGCATAACTATTTCTTACTTCTATGTCTAGTATCTGCATGAATCGTTTCCACGGAATTGCTTCTGCCTATTTTTCGATTTTGGCCTTTGTCATGTTATTTGGAGATATTTGAATGAGGGCCGTTTCTCCTTCTATAGCCGTTTTCTCGCACAAAAGAAAATAGCCGCATTCTATATTTTTTAAAATTAGTATGTTTAAACTTCTTTCTCTGCAAAATGTTCGTGTTCTTTATTGGATTCGAGTTTTTTCGAAACTATATCGGGAGGGGATTAAGTCCCTTCAAACCGTTATTCCACAGAAACGAAATGATGCGTGTTTCTTACTTTCACTTCTAGTATCTGTACGGTTAGTTTCCTCAGAATCGGGGTGCATTTCGCCAGCCCCCCCACTTTGGAGTTTCGAAAAAAAACCTATGCCAATCGTTTGTGCTACGTTTGTGCCGGAATGTACCGCAAACATTTTTGTTTGTACCACTTCCGGTACGAAGTTATAATAGTTTTAAAGAGGGGGGCTGGGGAAACGGCAGCCCCCCACCTTGGAATTTCGAAACGAAACCTATGCCAATCGTTTGTGCTACGTTTGTGCCGGAATGTACCGCAAAAATTTTCGTTTGTACCACTTCCGGTACGAAGTTATAAGGGTTTTAAAGTGGGGGGGCTGGGGAAACGGCAGCCCCCCAACTAGGAATTTCAAACTAAGCCTACGCCAATCGTTTGTGCTACGTTTGTGCCGGAATGTACCGCAAAAATTTTCGTTTGTACCACTTCCGGTACGAAGTTATAAGGGTTTTAAAGTGGGGGGCTGGAGAAACGGCAGCCTCCAAACTTCGAATTTCGAAACAAAACCTATGTCAATCGTTTGTGCTACGTTTGTGCCGGAATGTACCGCAAAAAATTTCGTTTGTACCACTTCCGGTACGAAGTTATAAGGGTTTTAAAGTGGTGGGGGGCCTGGAGAAACGGCAGCCTCCAAACTTGGAATTTCGATACAAAACCAATGACAATCGTTTGTACTACGTTTGTGCCGGAATGTACCGCAAAAATTTTCGTTTGTACCACTTCCGGTACGAAGTTATAAGGATTTTAAAGTGGGGGGGCTGGAGAAACGGAAGCCTGCAACCTTGGAATTTCGAAACAAAACCAATGACAATCATTTGTGCTACGTTTGTGCCGGAATGTACCGCAAAAAATTTTCGTTTGTACTACTTCCGGTACGAAGTTATAAGGGTTTTAAAGTGGGGAGCTGGGAAAATGGCAGTCCGCCACCTAGAAATTCCAAACTAAGCCTACGCCAATCGTTTGTGCTACGTTTGTGCCGGAATGTACCGTAAAAATTTTCGTTTGTACCACTTCCGGTACGAAGTTATAAGAATTTTGAAGTGGGGGCTGGGAAACGGCAGCTTCCCACCTAGGAAATTCAAAACAAAAACTATGTCAATCGTTTGTGCTACGTTTGTGCCTGAATGTACCGCAAAAATTTTCGTTTGTACCACTTCCGGTACGAAGTTATAAGGGTTTTAAAGTGGCGGGCTGGGCCAACGGCAGCTTCCAAACTTGGAATTTCGAAACAAAACCTATGGCAATCGTTTGTGCTACGTTTGTGCCGGAATGTACCGCAAAAAATTTCGTTTGTACCACTTCCGGTACGAAGTTATAAGGGTTTATAAGTGGGGGGGCTGGAGAAACGGAAGCCTCCAACCTTGGAATTTCGAAACAAAACCTATGCCAATCGTTTGTGCTACGTTTGTGACGGAATGTACCGCAAAAATTTTCATTTGTACTACTTCCGGTACGAAGTTATAAGGGTTTTAAAGTGGGAGGGGTGGGGAAACGGCAGCCTCCCATCCAAGAATTTCAAAACAAAACCTATGCCTATCGTTTGTGCTACGTTTGTGCCGGAATGTACCGCAAAAATTTTCGTTTGTACCACTTCCGGTACGAAGTTATAAGGGTTTATAAATGGGGGGGCTGGAGAAACTGAAGCCTCCAACCTTGGAATTTCGAAACGAACCCTATGCCAATCGTTTGTGCTACGTTTGTGCCGGATTGTACCGCAAAAATTTTCGTTTGTACCACTTCCGGTACGAAGTTATAAGGGTTTTAATGTGGGGGGGCTGGAGAAACGGCAGCCTCCAACCTTGGAATTTCAAAACAAAACCTATGCCATCGTTTGTGCTACGTTTTTGCCGGAATGTACCGCAAAAATTTTCGTTTGTACCACTTCCGGTACGAAGTTATAAGGGTTTTCAAGTGGGAGGGCTGGAGAAACGGCAGCCTCCCTACTTGGAATTTCGAAACAAAACCTATACCAATCGTTTGTACTACGTTTGTGCCGGAATGTACCGCAAAAATTTTGGTTTGTACCACTTCCGGTACGAAGTTATAAGGATTTTAAAGTGGGGGGGCTGGAGAAACGGAAGCCTGCAACCTTGGAATTTCGAAACAAAACCAATGACAATCATTTGTGCTACGTTTGTGCCGGAATGTACCGCAAAAAATTTTCGTTTCTACTACTTCCGGTACGAAGTTATAAGGGTTTTAAAGTGGGGAGCTGGGAAAATGGCAGTCCGCCACCTAGAAATTTCAAACTAAGCCTACGCCAATCGTTTGTGCTACGTTTGTGCCGGAATGTACCGTAAAAATTTTCGTTTGTACCACTTCCGGTACGAAGTTATAAGAATTTTGAAGTGGGGGCTGGGAAACGGCAGCTTCCCACCTAGGAAATTCAAAACAAAAACTATGTCAATCGTTTGTGCTACGTTTGTGCCTGAATGTACCGCAAAAATTTTCGTTTGTACCACTTCCGGTACGAAGTTATAAGGGTTTTAAAGTGGCGGGCTGGGCCAACGGCAGCTTCCAAACTTGGAATTTCGAAACAAAACCTATGGCAATCGTTTGTGCTACGTTTGTGCCGGAATGTACCGCAAAAAATTTCGTTTGTACCACTTCCGGTACGAAGTTATAAGGGTTTATAAGTGGGGGGGCTGGAGAAACGGAAGCCTCCAACCTTGGAATTTCGAAACAAAACCTATGCCAATCGTTTGTGCTACGTTTGTGACGGAATGTACCGCAAAAATTTTCATTTGTACTACTTCCGGTACGAAGTTATAAGGGTTTTAAAGTGGGAGGGGTGGGGAAACGGCAGCCTCCCATCCAAGAATTTCAAAACAAAACCTATGCCTATCGTTTGTGCTACGTTTGTGCCGCAATGTACCGCAAAAATTTTCGTTTGTACCACTTCCGGTACGAAGTTATAAGGGTTTATAAGTGGGGGGGCTGGAGAAACTGAAGCCTCCAACCTTGGAGTTTCGAAACGAACCCTATGCCAATCGTTTGTGCTACGTTTGTGCCGGATTGTACCGCAAAAATTTTCGTTTGTACCACTTCCGGTACGAAGTTATAAGGGTTTTAATGTGGGGGGGCTGGAGAAACGGCAGCCTCCAACCTTGGAATTTCAAAACAAAACCTATGCCAATCGTTTGTGCTACGTTTTTGCCGGAATGTACCGCAAAAATTTTCGTTTGTACCACTTCCGGTACGAAGTTATAAGGGTTTTCAAGTGGGAGGGCTGGAGAAACGGCAGCCTCCCTACTTGGAATTTCGAAACAAAACCTATACCAATCGTCTGTGCTATGTTTGTGCCGGAATGTACCGCAAAAATTTTGGTTTGTACCACTTCCGGTACGAAGTTATAATAGTTTTAAAGTGGGGGCAAAATTCAGAAACATCAAATTCAATACAAATAGCGATAGAAACATTGAGTTAACGGGAATCGTTAGTGCGCTTATAAGCACTAAGCACTAACGTTAATGCTATCATATTTTGGGATTTTTTCAAGATTTTTGGTGGGGGGCCAATTTCAGGAATATCAAATTCTATACAAATAAAGGTAGAAACATAGTGTTAACAGCAATGATTAGTGCATCATTAGTGCACTTATTCGCACTAAGCACTAACGTTAGCGCTACTATATTTTGAGATTTATTCAAGAAATTTGGTGGGGTGGTCAACTTCAGAAATATCAAATTCTATACAAATAGGGATAGAAACATGGGGTTAATGGCAAACTTTAGTGCATCGTTAGTGCACTTAAACGTACTAAGCACTATCGTTGGTGCTACCATATTTTGGAATTCATTCAAGATTTTTGGTGCGATGGGCAACTTCAGTAATTTCAAATTCTATACAAATAGAGATAGGAACATAGAGTTAACGGCAATCGTTAGTGCATCGTTAGTGCACTTAAAATACTAAAAACTTACGTTAGTGCTACAATATTTTGGGATTTATTCAAGATTTTAGATGGGGGCCAACTTCAGAAATATCAAATTCTATACAAATAGAGGTAGAAACATGCAGTTAAACACAATCGTTATTGCATCGTTAGTGCACTTAAATGCAATAAGCATTAAGGTTAGCATTACCATATTTTGGGATTTATTCAGGATTTCTGGTGGGACCAACTTCAGAAATATCAAATTTCATACAAACATTTAGTGCTTTCTAGAAGCACTAACAATACACTAATGAATGGCATTAATTTTTTGTTAGTGCTTGAAGTTGACGCAAGTTCACCGTGCCCTCCAAAGATATTGTACCTGTAGCACCTACACTAATGAAGTACTAACGTTGGGGGTTGGTGCACTAAGAACCACTAACAATTGCACTAGAAGATATCATTAGTGCTTTTGAATATGGCGGAAATTTGATGCAATTAAAAATTCCCAATAAATGTCTTATAGGAGTTTAGTGACATGTAATTGTCCATAACTACACTAATACTGAAGGACAAACGAAACTGTTAGTGTTTTCTAGAAGCACTAACGATGCACTAACGATTGCACTAGAATAGATCATTAGTACTCTTGAATTTGACGCAATGAAAAATTTCCCATAAATTTATTATGTGTTTCGTTACATGTAATTGGCCATAAGTAAACTAATATTGAAATTCTAACTAAATTGTTAGTGTTTTCCAGAAGCACTACGAATGCACTAACGAATGGCACTAAGTTTTAGTTAGTGCTTAAAGTGGGGGCGCTAAGTTCACTCTGGCCTCAAAAGGTATTTTAATTGTAGCACATTTACTAATGAAGCACTAACCTTAGGTGTAGATGCGCTAAGAAGCACTAACAATGCACTAACGATCGCTATAGAAGAGATCATTAGTGATTGTGAATTTGGCGGAAATTCGATTCAATGAAAAATTTGCCTAAATTTCTTGTGAGTCTCGTGATATGTAATTGGCCATAACTACACTAATAGTGAAGCACTAACGAAATTGTTAGTGCTTTATAGAAGCACTAACGAATTGGACTATTTTTTCCGTTAGTGCTTAAAGTGTCGGTGCGAAATTCACGCTGACTTCCCCATAGGTTTTTTTTACTTGTAACACCTACACTAATGAAGCACTAACGTTAGGTCTTTGTGCTCTAAGAAGCAATTACGATGCACTAACAATTGCACTAACAGAGGTAATTAGTGCTTTTGAATGAGATGGGAATTTGATACAATGAATAATTCCCCATGTGTTTCTTATGGGAGTTTTGAGACTTATAATTGGCCATTTCTACACTAATGGTGAAACACTAACGAAACTACTTGTATCTTCTAGAAGTACTAACAATGCACTAACGTATAAAACTAATTTTTTCGTTAGTGCTTGTAGTGGGGGCTAAGTTCACGATAAATTCGAAAGTTTTCTTTCCTTGTAATATTAGTGCTTCCTAGTGCACCAACACCTAAGTTTCGTGCTTCATTAGCGTAGGTGCTACAAGTAAGAAAAGTTTGTGGGCCAGCGTGAACTTGGTTCCCACTTCAAGCAGTAACGAAAAATAAGTCCATTCGTTAATGTATCGTTAGGGCTTCTGCAAAACACTCATAATTCCCTTAATGCTTAAATATTGATGTAGATATGGCCAATTATATGCCACAAAAATCCCATAAGAGATTCATGTGGAATTTTTCATTGCGTCAAATTGCCGCCAAAATCAAAACCACTAATGACCTCTTCTACTGAAATCATTAGTGTTTCTTAGTGCATTAACACCTAACGTTAGTTCTTCATTAATGTAGGTCCTACAAGTAAAAAAACCTTTGGAAGCTTTCATGAACTTGGCGCCCCACTTCAACCAATAACGAAAAAATTAGAGCCGTTTTCGTTAGTGCTTCACTATTGGTGTAGTTATATCCAGTTACATCTCAGGAAACTCACATAAGAAATTTAAGGGGAGTTTTTCATTGTGTCAAATTTCTGCCAAATTAAAAGCACTGAAAATAATTTCCAGTACAATCCTTAGTGCATCGTTAGTGCTTCTTCGTGCACCAACCCCTAACGTTAGTGCTTAATTAGTGTAGGTGCTACAAGTAAAATATCTTTGGTGATCAGCGTGAATTTGCGCCCTCTTCAAGCACTAACAAAGTAATTAGTGCATTCGTTACTGATTCCTGAAAATACTGACACTTTGTATGGAATTTGATATTTCTGAAAATGGCCCCCACCAAAAATTTTGAATAAATTTCAAAATGTGGTAACACTAACGTTAGTGCTTAGTGCATTTAAGTGCACTAATCACGCTCTAACGATTGCCGTTAACTCCATGTTTCTACCTCTATTTGTATAAAATTTGATATTTTTGAAGTTGGCCCCCCACCAAAGATCTTGAATAAATCCCAAAATATGGTAGCACTAACGTTAGTGCTTATTGCGTTTAAGTGCACTAACAATGCACTAACGATTACCGTCAACCAGATGTTTCTACCTCTATTTGTATAGAATTTGATATTTCTGAAGTTGCCCCTCCCACCGAAAATCTTGAATAAGTCCCAAAATATGGTAGCACTAACGTTAGTGCTTAGTGCTTTTAAGTGCACTAACGATGCACTAACGATTACCGTCAACCCCATGTTTCTACCTCTATTTGTATAGAATTTTGATATTTCTGAAGTTGGCCCCCCACCGAAAATCTTGAATAATCCCAAAATATGGTAGCACTTACGGTAGTGCTTAGTGTGTTTAAGTGCACTAACGATGCACTAACGATGCGCTATGTTTGGTGAAAATCTGTCTGCATAAAGAGGGTGGGGGGCTAACTTCATATGAAGTTGGTCCCCCACCAAAATCTTCAATATCTCGTAAACGCTGATAGCACTAACGTTAGTTCTAAATGCACTGACGTGCACTAACGATGCATTAACGATGTGCAACGTTTGGTGTAATTTGGAAGAGGTGGGGGGCCAACTTCAGGCACGTTTTTTTTTTTTTGCGGTACATTCCGGTTAGAACGTACCACAAACGATTGACATAGTCTTATCTCGAAATTCCAAGATGGGGGGTTCTGGAAACGGCAGCCCCCTAGTTAAAACTGTCATACTTTTGTACTGGAAGTGATACAAACAAAAATGTTTGCGATACATTTCGACACAAATGTTGTTAAAAGATTTGCATAGGTCTCGTTCGAAATTCAGAGGGGGTATGAAAACGGCAGCCCCGTAGTTTGAAACTCTCGTATCTTTGTACCGGAAGTGGCACAGAAAAGAGATTAGCGAAACGTTCCTATTCAAAAGTAGTGCAAAGAGTGGGCATAGGTTTCATTTCGAAATTACTGGGTGCAGGGTTGCCGTTACCACAGCCCCTCTTGAAAACTCATATAACTTCTTACCGGAAGTGGAACAAACGCAACTTATTGCGGTACATTGCGGCACAAACGTAGCACACACGATTGGCATAGGTTTTGTATCGAAATTCCAAGGTTGGAGGCTGCCGTTTCTCCACCCCCCCCCCCACTTTAAAATCCTTATAACTACGTACCGGAAGTGGTACAAACGAAACTTTTTGCGGTACATTCCGGCAAAAACGTAGCACAAACGATTGGCACAGGTTTTGTTTTGAAATTCCTAGCTGGGGGCTTCCGTTTCGCCAGCCCCCCCACTTTAAAACCCTTATAACTTCGTACCGGAAGTGGTACAAACGAAAATTTTTGCGGTAAATTCCGGCACAAACGTAGCACAAACTATTGCCATAGGTTTTGTTTCGAAATTCCAAGTTTGGAGGCTGCCGCTTCTCCAGCCCCCCACTTTAAAACCCTTATAACTTCGTACCGGAAGTGGTACAAACGAAAATTTTTGCGGTACATTCCGGCACAAACGTAGCACAAACGATTGCCATAGGTTTTGTTTCGAAATTCCAAGTTTGGAAGCTGCCGTTTCTCCAGCCCCCCCACTTTAAAACCCTTATAACTTCGTACCGGAAGTGGTACAAACGAAAATTTTTACGGTACATTCCGGCACAAACGTAGCAAAAAAGATTGACATAGGTTTAGTTTTGAAATTCCTAGGTGGCGGACTGCCGTTTTTCCAGCTCCCCACTTTAAAACCCTTATATTTTCGTACCGGATGTGGTACAAACGAAAATTTTTGATGTACATTCCGGCACAAACGTAGCACAAACGATTGGCATAGGTTTCGTTTCGAAATTCCAAGGTGGGGGGGCTTCCGTTTCTCCAGCTCCCCCCACTTTAAAACCCTTATAACTTCGTACCGGAAGTGGTACAAACGAATTTTTTTGCGGTACATTCCGGCACAAACGTAGCACAAACGATTGGCATGGGTTTTGTTTTGAAATTCCAAGTTTGGAGGCTGCCGTTTCTCCAGCCCCCCACTTTAAATGACTTATAATTTCGTACCGGAAGTGGTTCAAAAGAAAATTTTTGCGGTACATTCCGGCACAAACGTAGCACAAACGATTGGCATGGGTTTTGTTTTGAAATTCCAAGTTTGGAGGCTGCCGTTTCTCCAGCCCCCCACTTTAAATGACTTATTATTTCGTACCGGAAGTGGTTCAAAAGAAAATTTTTGCGGTACATTCCGGCACAAACGTAGCACAAACGATTGCCATAGGTTTTGTTTCGAAATTCCAAGTTTGGAGGCTGCCGTTTCTCCAGCTCCCCACTTTAAAACCCTTATAACTTCGTACCGGAAGTGGTACAAACGAAAATTTTTGCGGTAAATTCCGGCACAAACGTAGCACAAACGACTGGCATAGGTTTCGTTTCGAAATTCCAAGGTGGGGGCTGCCGTTTCCCCAGCCCCCCCACTTTAAAACTATTATAACTTCGTAGCGGAAGTGGTACAAACGAAAATTTTTACGGTACATTCCGGCACAAACGTAGCACAAACGATTGGCATAGGTTTTTTTTCGAAACTCCAAGGTGGGTGGGCTGGCGAAATGCACCTCTTGTGCCCTCTTGTCCATATTTGCCTTTGTTATATTATTTGGAGACATTTGGTGACCGTTGCTCCCTCCGAAACGATTTTCTCACAAAAAACAATATTCATGACTTTTCTACGTAGTATGTCCTTTTTTTGCAAATTGTTCATGTCCTTTTACAGATTTCGAGCATTCAAGAAAGAACTCCGACAAATCTTAGACACATTCAAACAGTTTTTCCGTTGTCACGACCTAATACGCTTTTCCTAGTTTCACGTCTGCAGTCTGTACACATACTTTCCACGGATTTGTTTGTTTTCTTTTGTTGATATTGTCTCTTGTCATATTATTTGGAGATATTTGAATACTGTCTCGCTGCTACTCATACAATATTTTCTCATACAAAAAGAAAAAAGAAACTTAACTTTTAGTTTTCTCTCTAGTATGTTTTTACGTCTTTTTCTGCAAATTGTGTGTTCTTTTGGAGATTTCGTTCTCTACTTTAAATACTTCGAACCGAGTTTAGAACCCTTCAAACCGGTTTTCCACTCAAAAAATTACGTTTTTCTTACTTCAGGCCTAGTAACTGCACGCAAAGATTCCCCGCAATCGCTTGTACCCTCGTGTCCATAATGCTCCTTCTCATGTTATTTTGAGATACTTGAATGGGGCAATTACTCCCCCTGCAACCGTTTTTCCACACCAAAGAAAACAATATTCCTTAATTATCTCCTTATATGTGTATACACCCCATTCTGAAACTGTTCGTGTCTTTTTGGAGATTTTGAGCCTTTTTTGAAAATATTTCCAAAGGGATCTATCTTACTTCAAACCGTTATTAAGCAGAAATAAAAATACACGTGCCTCTTATTTGTACATCTAGTATCTGTACGTATAGCTTCCTCGGAATCAGTCGTACATCTTTGTTGATATTGGCCTTTGTCATATTGTTTGGAGATATTTGAATGGTTGTTTGAGCTCCTCCTAAAACCCTTTTCCCGCACAAAATGTAAAAAGCAATTTCTTTAATTTTCTATCTAGTATGTGTATACGCCATTTTTCTGCAAATTGTTTGTGCTCTCTTGGAGATTTCGTTCTTTCTTTTACATATTTTGAGAGGGGTTTAAACCGTTTCAAGTCGTTTATCTGCAGAAACGAAGCAATACAGGTCACTGTACTTTGATGTTTAATATCTACGTACAAAACTTTCGTAGAAATCGACATGCCACACTTTGCGGACGTTCAGGTAATCACAACAATTAATTTGTAACCAAGTATTTAAAAACTTTTGAACTTAAAAACGTACCATTGAAGCGTAATATATTCAATATTTGACAATATAATAACGTAGTTTGGCTGAAAGTGTTTGTCCCTCTGTATAAGTATTTTCCCATCGGAATATATCGGTGCATCGTTAACGAATATAAGAGGAAATACATGTTTACTTTTTATAAAAATTAGAAAAATAAACATGTTATTCTTCTGGACTCGAACCCTCCAC
Organism: Thermobia domestica; assembly: GCF_964235325.1. Lineage (NCBI taxonomy): Eukaryota > Metazoa > Arthropoda > Insecta > Zygentoma > Lepismatidae > Thermobia > Thermobia domestica. The sequence goes on along the minus strand of NC_137468.1, from coordinate 20,274,087 downwards.
TTCTTTACTCTGAGTCAAATAATATATCAACGAACAGCATCTGAGCTGAAAATATTTAGAAATATTGACAAACCTCCCTGGTTCGTTTCTAGTTTGGGGATGATACAAGTGAACTCATAGCAGTTACCTTCCACTCACCATTTGAAGTTAATGAGCATACGAAGTATAAAAAAACGAGAGGTAATAATTCTGCTCATGTCAATGCGGGGATTTCTGTGTCTAAATAACAACTCCAAATTCCGAGAAGAGAACTAATGCTGTATTTACTTAAGCTTGTGCAAGAGTGTGTAAGGTGTTGTGTATAAATTCGGGTATTTAGAAGTGCCAGTTCAAACACTGCATATCCAAACATTCAGCCTTCGACAAATGCTTAAGAAAGTAGCACATACCTCTGGTTGTCCGGTTCTGCCTCTGCTGGTAACGCTGGTCTAATGGGCTCCTCTCAATGCCAAGTCACAGTCTGGATAGTATATCGCTGGCAGGTCACTCCAAAGAGCGAATGGAGTCAATATCTGAGAATGGTCTCCGATGTAGTTTGGTGAAGTATAATAATATTTCCTCGGTACTACACAATAAATTTTTCGTCTATCGAAATAATGACTCGCTCAAATAAAAGATCAGTACCGCTTTCCTATCATAATCAAAGATCAACTCTTTAGAAATTCTACTAGTTCGATCTTTAGTTTCGTTCTCCGGTTCGTCGTCGTTGCTCCCTCCTTCTTCACTCTCCCTGTGACCTCTGGTCCTTTGGTTTTTGTTGGATTTCCTGCAACCTGGAATTTACCGCTTCTCCATGACGTCAGAGGCGTATGCTCTTTCTCATCTAGGAAACGAAACGGTTTCCTCCTTGTGGCCGATGACTGGCAATCCTAGGAATGCCTTGACTCTCGATTCCTGGCAATTCTAACATACCTGAGAAGAGTGTCTTATGTTTACAAGCATCTTACAAATTTACTTACATAAAATTTTACTCATTCTTTCCAGTCATACACTAATTAAATTCTGATTCCAATTTCCTGTAATTAAAATAATTTGCTAAACAAGACGTACTAAATACCAACATTATATAATTGTTTCTACATTCGAGAGCAATGTCCATCGTTTATGTAATTTGTTTTCTTGTATTATTATTTCCTAATAATTTACTGTCTTCTGTGATTCTAATAATCAAAATCTAAATCTTTATTAAAATACGATCAATCAAACATAGAATGGATAATAAAATATATAGACTCTGCCACAATATTTATTAAAATGTGAATAGTAATATGAGTAATTCTTGTCAATATAATAATATATTTTCATCCTCGTCTCTCATATTTTAGTACACTTTGTTAGGACTCTAATATGTCCACCCGCCACTAAGCAAGAAAGAAAAGGTAGCGTTATTCTATTCAAAATCTAAGTTGCGAAATTTCTTCTGGTTGATCGGACTTGAAAAACGATTAATTTGATTGCGATTCATACCCTAATTCCGTTAACCTTATTCATACCTAGGTATAATGTTAAAAAATAGGTAAACCTATAATCATGAAATGTTTAATTTTGACATACCAAATATAAGCATTTGGTTGAGCTTTCCGTAATATTCAAATATACGATCACTCCTTGTATACTATTTTAAATCACTGGTTAGTTTTATAAGCTTAGCAATAAATGCATGACTGACAGCCAGCAAAGCGGTCAGTTTCAGTTAGTAATTTCTGCGTACCAGTTAATAATATATGCCGCGGCTATACGTCAATGTACTGCATACCTGCATTCGATTACGGCTTCAGCTCCTATAGTTCGGATTAAACGTTCAGGTAAAATTCAAAATTGTAATGTCCTGTTAGGTAAAGTCAACAATAATGCAAGATTTTAGCTCTTCATCTAATTTATTTTATGAAAAAATTACAAAAATAGTATTTGTATCTCAAAGTGAAAATCTTAAAATCTTTCTTATGACAAGTTAAGTAAAGGAATTGAATCTTTTATACGGAAGCCTTCAGCTCATATAAGTCTATAAGGCGTTTTCACTGAACGCATGATACGGAACATTCGTAGCCTCCTTAGCTCATAGCAGCCTCCAGCATTTTAGACAAATTAGTACTCATTCGACCAGTCAGACAAACAGGAGAATGTGTAGGTTGAGGGGTCAGTGGTCAACTGATATTTCTGTCCTGTTTCGTCCATTTTCATAGGCTGTTTATAGGTTGCTCGTTCCATCTTGGTTCCCATCGTGAAGATACTTACATCTCAATGATAAGAAAGATGCTAAACACTTATCAACGAACCTAACTATATTTACGAGGAGCGTCATGAAAGTGCTAACTACATTTGTTTCTCAGCGTCAATAGTAGATGAATTTCAAAGCAATTTGATATTACTCTAGTAGTTTCAATTAATTAAACTAGTTACTGAATGGACACTTGTGGAAGTCTTTAAGAGAGAATATAAATATTCATTATACACGAAATGGTAATTTATATTATTGTAACGTTGTTATTTGCTACTTTTACTGGTCAGTGAAAATATCACGTAGGATTGTAATAAGACAAATACAGTGAATTAATTATGTGGGACCCATAACGTGAATTGCTGCCAAATATCGTGTGTCTCAACTTATGTAATATACAATGTAAATAACAGTACAAACAGTTGTAACGTCAAACTAAGAGTTCTTCATTGTTACCAGTGTAGTGGACTTTATTTTATTGACCGGAATGTGGTGATGATCAAGAGATTTAGTACGTACACAGCATGATAACACTTCTAGGAAACACTGCTAAATTTATTTACATAGAAATACAATTTCTTTTGTAACGTAGAGTATAGTGTTCTGAAACATGTAAGAATATTGTACGAGCATTTTCAAACTTATAGCATGTAGTATTTCTTGACTTTTCACTCGGTGATTTTTAGGATATTATCCCTAAAGGAGAACTTGAAATATGCTGATTAATGTAATTCATGTAATGTCGTTTTAGGAAATCTGAAAGGTTTTACCTTATTTGCGCCAAAGGATTGGTACAGAAACATATTAATATCAAGGCGAATTTTATAAGCTAGCTATACTCGCTTCAGATACAAATGACGATTAGGATGAATTGTAGAATAGAGATATATGCAATTCTGACACAAATGACTGCCAAGGAAAATTATAAACGATGCTGTAAGAACATATTTCTTTAGTTGCTGGAGAGACTGTTGAACGTTGTAGAGGCTAGAATGGTGCATGTAAGGTCATGTTCCAATTTTAAAATAGAATTGAAACAAAACAAAGCTTGTAGCGTTTTTAGAAATTTCTTGTCAACCCCACACCTTTGAGTAAATTATTTCCAGTCAGAAAAATACCTTAATAACACTACAAAATAAGGAATACAATGTCTGGTTTCGAATTTATATGTCATGCATTTATAAAGCTTCCTAATCTTCTATTTCGTACGCGTACGATGGCTAATAAATAATGTTTCTAACTTTACCTCCATTGTTGTCTTTTAAACTTCAATGAACATTAACTCATTTAGTTTCAATGATGAATAGTACATGTTTCATTTGTCTCGTACCGCAATTCCCACTTCTTTGAATACTCAATGTATGGTGTATCAGATATTTAACTCGAATAAGAACACAACATATAATATATAATCAAACAACATACGATTTTCGTGGGTAGAAATTCTGAGACTTCAATATAATTTGCAATATTTGGATTTATAATCAATCGAGGAACGAAAGGAAGAAATCGTTTCCCCCCAAGGGACGAAAATACTTATATTTTTTGTAATAACAGTCTATAATAATTTCAACTACTTGTAATAGAAATAAGTCACAAAAATAGAAATAAGCTCACTTTCTATCCTTAATTTAAGAAGAATTTTCTGTGATAAATATTGTACAAATATTGACAAAATGTGATGTGTATGAGAATTCAAATCCGATAATTAGTAGAAGTGAGTAGATTGCGATTAGAATTACATTACGAATTACGAATTACATGTATATTTTAAGTTTAAAATTCGTGGGAAAATAGAAGAGGTATTTCGTACTTCGATTGTGTATAGTATTGCTTCTTGGATTATAATTTATATAACATTTCCCTATTCATACATAAGCAATGTGCTTTATTCCTATCTGTTCATCTCTCGTCAGTCTATCCGCTCTAAGTAAACATTGTCCTCAACACTTTGCTTCTGTGCATTGAAATATTTATACCTATTTAAAATTTTTCTTCTTGGATTCAAAATCGCCATGGACGGAGCTGAGTCGTCCAAAATTAGTTTCAGGGGTTTAAAACTATTTGACATGACAACACATTTCAATATATTAGAATGTTTGATGTACCTGAATGTTTCTTTTTATTTATCATATTTTTCTCTAAAATCAATCTTGAACTATGAAGTGTGTGAATATTCTCTGTAAAGAACATATGGATTAGTTTTGCAGAAAATATTTGATATATAAATAACATGCTTTACATGTTCTCTGATGGATTTTTTGGTTACCTTAAACACACGACTACACTCAGAAAATAAATAACACTCATCCGGTTTGTAAAAATAAATTTCGCGTTTTCGTTTGTGCAAAATATTCCGTTCTATTGAATACGATAAATAGCATATTTGATATGATTGTTACACTTATGTGAGAATATTAAGCCTTTTGAATATTTTAAAATAGTGTGTGTACTTTATTGCAGATTATTGTCTTCTCATATAGTTCATGGTTGCAATTAATGAGAGAGAAGGAAGAGAATTGTTTACTTTACTAATTCATTACATAATTGATTTGTGCATTGGTAAAATCATTAGTATACAACCAAAATCAATATTTTAATTTGATATTTAAATGATCTCAGACTTTTCTACTTAATATAAGTCCACAACCGTTTTTTTAACTCTCAAAAAACATTTGAAAACTTTAATATAAATTTGTGTAACACAAAAATTAAAAATGTCCTGAAGATAAAATGGGACTCAAGAGAGGTCAAACAAGTCGTATCAAAATAATGTTCTTTGTGGTGGACAAACATCGTGCTCGTTGGTTTTCTTGGGATTCTCCCGTTTCCTCCTACTTTCTTCATTCTACCATTTCATTCATTTCTCATCTTCACCGTCTCCTTTAGCCTAACAGGCATAAACGTGGGACGTAAACCATACGAACAATCCGAATTTGTCACAAGTACCACCTCAAAATTGTTTAACAGTCCATCAATTCAATCCCAATTTCACTTCACCTCTTTAAAATGTTTAATGCCTGTCACAAGAAATGTAGTTTTGTGCTGCTTATAATTTATTGCACCTTATAAGAATGTAAGGGATGAGAAGTCACTTCAATCTAGACACGTTCATTTTGTCATTAACGTGAAATAATTTAAATTATTCAACTATGAGTTAATGCTAAGAATGTTTTGCAATTACTGACGCAGCTTAGGCAATATATAATGTATAATAACATCAAAATTGATGATTTAAACATTCAATAATAACTTCTATTTTTTCGTAATTATTGGCTTATTTTTAATACTTACAATTGCTATAAGTTACGTTGAGTACTAACGGATAAATTATAAGTTATTTCTTTAGGACAGGCAAAACACTTTCTTGAGAGGCGGACTGAAACAAGAATAGAACAATAAAATTCTACCTCATAACAAGGATCAAATCTTGACTGTGCGGAATGCAAGAAGGTTTTATTTTCTACTTTTGCTCAGGTCTCTTTTCTTTTTCTGAAACAACATCATAGATACCTTGGAAAATAAATATATTTTATGTTACTTAATTGCAAGTTGTAAATAGTAAATGATATAAATATTGAATAAATAGAAATCAATTCTTTCTATAGTAATGAGTACAGTCGTATTACATAAAGAAAATATTCAGTACATTTAATCCAAATCGAATACTTAGTAGAGAATTATTTTGAACATGCAAACTGTCTGAACATGCAAAATGGGGTAGACTGATAGCGTTTCCTCTAATAATCGTAACGAATTCATTTTTGAATCAATGCGGTTATTTATTCAAGTAGTTGAGAGTGCCTTACAAGCATAATTAAAACCGAATAGGTTTCTGAGAATTTTTGTTAGACGAACTGACGTCAAATAAACAGATAAAAAGACACAAAAGTACTTACAATGTCCCATGATAGAAACTTTATTTTTAAGCAATGTTGTTTTGTCTATTATTGTGACAAGATATTACCCTTTTAGGAAATCACAAACTTCAATCCATGTCTATGGTAATAAATATTCAATTTTAAACAAACAAAAAAAGTGTGCTATATTAAGATCTAAATAATTTTACTATTTTTGAGACCACAATATTCTCTACAAAATCAAATGGAATGCATTCCCCGTTATTGGTCCATTTAAAGTCATTGCGGCTATTGCAAACTCTCAGAAAAAACATTCTATGAAATCATCGTTTAGAAATGTTATCACGGGATTGTTCTGATAATATAAGTGTGTTAACTGACTTCTAATATTTGACTAATTTCTCCTTCAGTTAATCAAAATTAACTTCAAACTTATTAAAAGTGATGTTTTCAATTTTTTGTATGATAGATTTCAAAACTAAATAGTGAAGAAGTAGTGAAGATTTACTAAACATACGCATGTGTATCTAATATTATTATGAAACATATTCTAGGTCGTTTTTTTTTTTTTTTTTTTTTTTTGTAATTGCGGGAAAGAAGTAGTCCATTATACATTATATGGCCAAAGTCATCGCTCAATCTTCAATGGTATAAATTACAGGCATTTGGAATTACGGTATAGATAATAGGAGAGTGCATTACCATTCTATTAGAAACGAACGAATTTTACAAAACTTACCATTGAACTGAAAAAAAAACACCTTACTAGCTTATCTTCTCGCGATTCCAGTATTAAACTGTTCAAATATTAATGCAAGTTCAATGAAACCTATTTGAAATATCATTGAAATTACATATATTTTACATGAGTTATTCTGTAGCAGACTGACGGACAGGCAGACACATATTAAGGAAATAATCTCATGTAGAAAAGTGTTCAATTTCAGTATTCTCACTTCAAACAATTGAACGCAGTAAACGAGAAATCAAATAAAAAATAAGTCCTCCTCTGTCGTTAAAATAAAATACTTAGGAAATAGTTCAAAGGTTAAACAATCTCTAAATTTAACCAAAAACGTTCTGTAGGTTTTTCACCCACCACCTTCGAACATTAATATGTAACCTACGAGGTACCTGGAAGATCACAAATAGTTCCCATTAGCATTGACGATCTTCTGCCAACTTTCTGGAAGTCCGTAGATTCCATCGCGTTAGAACTTGATGGGAAGTGAAGCGAAGAAAATATCAAGTACATTTTGGGCCTGTACTAGAGATTAGACCTGACGTCCTCTATAGTGATTGTCCAAGAAATGGAAAAGTTGATAATCCGGCGGTAAAATGTCGGGGAGTATTGTGGATGTTATAGTGTTTCCTATTCAAGTCGTAGAATTGTGTCCCTGTTCATCCTAATTACGTGTGGATTAGAGTTGTCCTATAACAGGAGGATCCCTTTGCGATTCACAAGTACTTGATATGGAGTTTTGATTTTTTCTTGATGCTCTGACTAGCTGGTAGGAGTTCAACAAACACACAGGAGGAACTTCCTCTGGTGCAGTGCTGGTTGCGACTGTTTTGGAACCTACCACTTAATTGAAGACAGGACCCACTTCACACGCTGTGCCGAAAAAGGGTGCTTCCTCAATCGAGACAGCAAAGGAACACAGGTGTCTGCTCGCGTTCCCTTTTGGACCGGAGTGAAATCATGTGGGAATCATTCACCAAACCTGCAGTGCTTCCCAAGTTGATTGAGGTGTTGCTAAATGCTTTCTCCACTCACATTGAATTGTAGTCCGAATCTCTCACATGTCTGGCCAATGTTCGCCTCAATTGCTGATTGAAGGTCTTCAATTTGTACAAGTATTGGTCTTCCGGCACGTGGTGCGTCTTCGAGTGTTTCATTACTATTCTTTATCTTGTTAAACCACCGTTGCACTGTCAGGGTTGTCACGATACCCTCACCAAAAGCCGTCTCACTGAAGCGATATTTGACCGCAGTTTCAGCTCGTACACTATACACTCCCTTAAAGCGCTCCGTGGAGGTCCCATCTTTACTCTGTCCTTACGCAAGTTGACGGTGTAACTGAACTGCCACAACCAGATAGTATGTTTGATTTCCCCAGACGAACAACTGACCTTCGCATTATCTCACTTCGCATTTAACTCACGGTATGAAGTGTGTACAAAACCCTCCACAAAAAGTGACAAAACTTTGTTGGTAACTTTTATAGAAGCATAACTCACACGGGACATCACCCAATTGTCCAGCTCCAATTTGAATGACATGTTTCTAGGTGATAGAGGACATATATGTATTATTTGTGATGACAGAAATTTTTGCCATAGTGCATGTTTTCTATTTTTTTTATAATTTTTAAATTTATAATATGTGGTTCTTAGAGATTACTGGAGAAGTGCCTTACAACCTTTGTAAACGGAACGTTAATGAAAGAACAACCATGTAGATACATATAAGGCCTAGGGAGAAGTTGTATGGTAGGTATGATCTTGACGGCAGCCATCTTGAAATCCGCCATTTTGAATTAAGGTCAAGTTTTTAAAATGAGAATAGGGTAATATCATACACAATTTCGTGCTAGAATTTAATCAGGAAGACTATGGTGAAGCTAGATTTGAGATATACCCATTTGGGGAAAAGTTACAGGCATTTGATTGTTCACTTACTACGCGCGAAAGTCCCTTACCTCCGCTTCTAACCAGCGTATTAATGATAATATGTGGATAAAAGCTTTTGTAATACATATTATGCCTCGAGGAAAGTGATAAGGTAAAAATAACCTTGACGGCAGTCATCTTGATATCCGAAATTTTGAATTAAAGTAAAGTTTGAAAAATCAAAACCATAGCATGTGACATCTTATTTTACTAGCAAATTTTCCCAAACAGCCAATGGTATGCTTATTTCGGTTCTATAGTTAACCAGTATGAATTTCGATCCATTATTCAATCCTTCAAATTGGCGACCAGTAACGTCCATTATTCGATCCTTCCAATTGGCAACACTCCTAATTTTCACCGCATGTTTTAAGATTCCAACTGGCACTTTGGAATTGTTGCCATGGCTCATGTTTCCTAAATTTATTACATTTTTAAGAGTTGTGATTTGTCAGTTCGTGAATTGTGTTGGGATAAGCATCCAGCAATCTTTCTGAATTTTGAAGATTTGTAATGAAGTTATTTATTTTAAACGAGAGTACATGAAGAACCTATGGACATATGTGACGTAAAGAAATACAAATGAAATTATAAGAAATTGGTGTTATACGAACACAAAATTATCAGGAAATGTAGCATACAGGTTGCGCAAACGACAAACAATAACATATTTTTAATAAATACAACTTTAAAGGAACAGTAGCAATGATAGAAAATATCAAAGAGGCATAATATAACTGTTCCTAAAACATTGTACCATGACCATAATATGAAAACAGGTAACTTGTTTATAAAGAGGTGTAACTTAATTGAGTTCCCGATCAACACTGATTATAAATCTTACAACCATGAATCATCGACAACAATCGCTTGAAAACGAACGACCTTTTTTGACTGAGTAGCTAAAAACATTTCCAAAGAAAATAAATAAATAAATAAATATAGAATAAAGAAATAAATATAAAACAAAACAAAAGACCCTTGATTTACACAACAATCATATTTTCTTTTCCTTTTTAAAGTGAATTTTTATTTGATATTTCGTCTCATGTACTATACAAGTTACGTCTTCGGCATCACCTGGATGCAAAGTTGGAGTTCTTTCGTTCTGCAATGATTCATGTCAGTAAACGAGTTTTTGAAGGGCAGGTATTGGAAATACATAATTACATGGCAAGTCTTCAAAATGCAGGAAGATTTTATGAACTGACAAATTACAACTCTTAAAAAATGTAATAAATTTAGAAAACATGAGCCATGACAACAATTGCAAAGTGCCAGTTGGAATCTTAAAACATGCGGTGAAAATTAGGAGTGTTGCCAATTTGAAGGATAGAATAATGGATCGAAATTCATGCCGGTTAATTATAGAACCGAATTAAGCATACCAAAGGGCTGTTTGGAAAAATTTGCTATTAAAATGAGGTGTCACATGCTATGGATTTCATTTTTTAAACTTCACTTGAATTCAAAATGGCGGAATTCAAGATGGCCGGCGTCAAGGTTACCCTTACCCTATCACTTCCCTCGAGGCATAATATGTATTACAGAAGCTTGTATCCACTTATTATAATTAATACGCGGGTTAGAAGCGGAGGTAAGGGACTTTCGCACGTAGTAAGTGAACAATCAAATGCCTGTAACTTTTTCCCCAAATAGGTGTATCTCAAAACTAGCTTCATCATTGGCTTTCTGATTAAATTCTAGCCCAAAATTATGTATCATATTACCCTATTCCCGTTTAAAAAAACTTGACCTTAATTCAAAATGGCGGATTTCAAGATGGCTGCCGTCAAGATCATACCTACCGTACAACTTCCCCCTAGGCCTTGTATGTATCTACATGGTTGTTCTTTCATTAACGTTCCGTTTACAAAGGTTAGTAAGGGGCATCTCCAGAAACCTCTAATAACCACATCACAAATTTAAAAATTATATAAAAACAGAAAACATGCACCACGGATAAATTTTTTGTCATCACAAATAATACATATATGTCCTCTATCACCTAGAAAAATTTCATTGAAATCGGAGCCGGACAATTGAGTGATGTCCCTTGTCAGTTATATTCAAATATTTAAATAGTGTAGCGTAAAACATGTAACAAGAAAACATCTCCAAAAATACAGCTTTCACGATTTTTATTGTTAGATGTTTGGTTGATTCCTTACAGTTTAGAATATCTGTCAGCACCGATGCTAATAATACGTGAATTTCAAACCACAAGTGCTCTTACTACCGAACGCTTCCTTATTGTATACAGAAATTATGGAAGAACATTGAAAGCTTCGGTGATCATTTTCTATCCTTTTCTAAACCTTTAATAAACTAATCGAAGTTTGAAACGTGTTGTCGAAATTAAGGAGCATTTCATATAAATGATAAATAGATCAGGTTAACTCCTGAAGTCTGGGAAAAAGAGAATTCCACGTTTTTGAAATAAAAGTTTTTCAATTTTCGCAGAATAGTTTTATGATTGCAGATGATTCCTGGATTCAGAATCAATATTGAAATCGTAGCTGTAAAGGATATATTTCTTTGTGATATAAATTTAGAAGTTACGAAGCGGAAACAAATACCTTAAGCTTAAAGGAAAAAGAGAACAATTACATTACTATATGTAATTGCTCACTAATTGCAATTTTATATGTAATTACAATTATTATATTTCTGTGGCTTTTTAGTACGTTTCTAAAATTTAGATTTTTAGATATCTAATCTCATGTTGTATTTTTCCAAAACTAGGTAACTCAATTTCCATAGTTTTGTAATAAATCGAAGAAATATCTATACATTAAGTATATATATTTCTTTTATCTGTGTATCATCTCGAAAGAAACACGTTTCTATTAAAAGTATATAAAAGATAAAAAAAACAAGATTTACAAGGTTTCAACTACATAGTTTCGATCTAATTTCAGTGATAGACTGTTAATGTGTATTGCATGATATCCTAGGTTTAATACTTGCTTACTCCAAATCAAGTTTGTAGTTGGAAAAAATGGTCCGTGGGCTTTCTTGGGTTTCTCCAGTTCCCTCCAACTTTCTTCATTCTTCCATTTCATTCATTTCTCATTACTACTGTCCCTTCCTAGACGGCATAATCGTGGGACGTAAAACTTCCATATTTTATATCTTAGCTTAACGTTTCAGATAAAGAGTAGTGAAACTTAGTATACATTTTAATTAGTTATTCGGAATAAAAACTTCATCCGAGTGGAAATTCTTTTTGAACCTTCCTATGTGTTATTCGAGGCTAATATTTCTGTAGGCAACACTCGTGAGGCACATTTGTTCACGATGTTAATACGCAATGAAATGAAAACGAAATCTTAACTTTTTCCGCCCCACGTTCATGCCGGCTAGGCTAAAGGAGACGGCGATTATGAGAAATGGATGAAATGGTGGAATGAAGAAAGTGGGAGGAAACGGGAGAACCCCGAGAAAACCCATGTACACGGCGTTTGTCCACCACAAATTTCACTTGGCTTGGGCTTGAATAGAACGCAGGACCCCAATCACAAGTGGTGAACGCTCTACCACTGAGCCACCGAGGCTCCCTTCATACGCAATGCATGTACATTTTTAAATACATTGAAATTAATATATACATTATTTTCCATACACACATCTCCTTCAGAAACTTATTTCTATTTTGCACGTGAAAATCAACAATGTAAACAATGGAAGACACAAAAGAGTGTACTCATTGTAATTTTGCATCTACATTATAGTTACCATAATATGGTACTAGAAATTACAAGATGATACACAAGTTGTTCGAATATGATTTTATCTGTTTTACTAAAATATGTTTACATAATTATTTTACATGACATCTTCTGCATAAAAATTCCTAATGAAATCTTTTATGATAAATTATTTAACCATTTACATTATTTCCCACAGTGTCTTTTGGAGGAATTTGCACCCTTTGTTTTGGTGGTAGCCTACTATCGCTAGTGGAAATAGTGTACTTTCTGGTTTTATGTCCATGCAAATACCTATACAATGTAGCGTTGCAATACACCTATAAAAGAAGGAAAGTTGGAGTATTGCCAGTAGTGAGAGAAAAACGAAGACCTCAGAGAAGAATGCTGAATCTTCTTAGAGTATTGGGAACTTATCAGGATGTTAATCCAAACACAGAATCATCCTTATGGATAAACTTTGAGACATATATGAGAAATAGGTAAAGTATCGAGAAAGAATATAATTTACGTTAATTAACAAAAGAATTGCACCAGTAGAACAAAGAAAACTTTTATATAATGCTGCTTGGCCCTTGAGAATTATTTTGGGAATATAAGCTTATCAAGGAAACGACTTTAGAGTAAAAAACAAATCGTAACACAGCTACATCAAATTACGTGAGCAAAACGACTTGAATAATATTCTCAAAAAGATACAAATATTCGATAAGACCTACACCTATATCTATGTCTCTCTTTCTCTCTCTCTCTCTCTCCTTCTCTCCTTATATATATATATATATATATATATATATATATATATATATATTGTGTATATTAGAGCTTTATAACAGATAAAAAAATAAAAATATTAAAAGCTGACAAACCAGCAGTGTAGCTTACATCTTTCACAATTCAGAATAGAACGCTGATACTCAGGCGCTTATGGTCCGACGTAAATCAACAATATTCAATTTCATCAACCATAAAAGTTACTAACAATACAGTAATACGTAACTAAATATTCTGCGGCTACAGCAATTTAATTTCATGCAAAATAGACTTATCAAATATAATATTCCATTCTTTTTTCAATATATAACGGAAGAATTCAAGAAAAATTATAACTTAATATCAAAACTATTAACAACAAATTGAAAAATAACTCTCTGATATTGAAATATAATCAACTATTTGTTGATATATGTAAATCATACCTATTATGCCATCATTGGCAGGTCACTCGCTTCAACTAAAAGACTACCATTCTATACGGTCTTTAGTTAACATTCTCGTCTTCACGAACGATTTTTCTGATTTCATGTCGTCCATTAATTGTAGTCTCCTTCACCCCCCCCCTCTCTCTCTCTTACTGCCAACATACCCTCTGGCACGTCCTTCAGAATACAGTTCCTTCAGAATACAATGTCCTAACAAGTTTCACTTTCCCTTCTTAATAATAAGCGAAATCGTTCTTTTCACACCTAGTATTTCTAACATCCTCTAATTCATTTTCCGCTCGATCCAGCTAGTTCGTTTTATTCTTCTCTACACTAACATTTTGAAATCTTACTTTCGTTTCTCATTGTTTCTGCATAATGTTCAAGTTTCTAACCTTTACAGTACAATAGTTCACACGAATTATTTTGTGAGTCCCATTCAAATTTTTTATACTAAGTTTCTCAAAAAAGTATTTTCCTCCTCCTAAAGACTTCTTTCGCCATTCCTATTCTTGCTTTTATTTCACGCTCAAACCTCAAGTCATTATTAGTAGTACTACCCAGCTATCGAAAACTAATAACCTCTTCTATTTTATCCCCACCTACTTCTACATTTGACGCTTATCACTTCCTTCCAATCAGCACACCTTTCTTATCCTAACATTTATTTTTTTGGCATATACTTCATGGCCTTCCCTCAAGTTTACTAATAGCTTATTGATTTTCTCTTCGGACTAAAAGAAGCACCATACCATCTGTAACCGAATATGCATAATCATTCTACTTCACACTGAAGTGCCGTTTTCATTTCGAAAGCTCCTTTTCACTGTTTCTTCTAGATGGGTAATAAACAACGTTGTCGAGAAACAGCACCTCTATCTAACTCCCCTTCGAATTAAACTCTCCTCTACCATTTCTTCCCTCATTGTAACACGTACTTGTAGGTTCATATATAAGTTTCTTACGATTCTTCGATTTCTCAATCCCACCCAACTGTCTTTAGAACTTCCAGCAACAATTCCCAATTCATGCAGTCAAAGGAATTTTCTAAATCCATAAATACCATACACACATCTCTTTCTCTTTCTCTATGAACCTTTCACCGATGACTCTTAATAATCCAATATGCATCTTTTCTATTCATAACTGTTCTGAACCAAAACTGTACCTCCTCGGGTTTATCATAAGAAAGAGAGTTATTTCTATTTATGTAATTTTCAAAGACATCGAGAAAAATTCTGTACATAAGTGTAAAATCACATATTCTTGATAGCCAGATATAACTTCTTCTAAAGAGCGATAATTTGTAAATATATTATTTTATGTGTGAACATTTAGTGCATTTAGTGCTGATTTCGAAGAAAATGCATATAATAATCAACATTAGGCACTAAAACAATTATTTAGGCAGGAAGGGGCCAAATAGGCAAAATAGGCAAAATAAAATTGGCTTAAATTGACACTATAACAACCTATAAAAACTTTAAAAAGTTATTTTTGACCATATCTTTAATATTAAAGAATATACATTTTGCCTAACATCCGGTCTCTAATTATATATCTTTCAAAATTAACGCTCTATTTAGTTAGAATATTATGACTCGTTACATAATCGTAATTCATAAATATGCAATGCGTAACTTTAAAAGCAAAACACAATGCACTTAAGCAAGTGATACATTGTATGAACCTTCACTTCTTTGTTAGTAAGAAATGTATAGGAGTGTACAGTATGGTATCGACAATTCTAGGGTAGTGATGAAAATGTTGAAACTAAGAATTTTGAGATCTAGAACTTAGAATCCCAACCAGGAATTGTGTAAGCTGAAAGCTTTAGAGCAGAGGTATTGGGTACGAAATCCAAGTTCCTAACAAATGATATTGAATATCATCAAATTGGAAACAGATTTTTATGTTAGTCTCTGATAAGAAAGTAAAATAAACAAAGGATGAAACAAGGATAGATAAAAGTTACGAGATATGTTGCATTTGACTGGAAGACTTGACTAATCCCCATATGGAATGCCAGAGTGCTCGGACAGATTCCCGGCATGAAACAACAGAATTAAAATAACCTTATGGTGTAAAATGAGTAAGAGTAAGAACGCATTCTAATAACAAAGTATTTCTTGATATAAAAGTACGCAAATTTATGTATTACTCTTAAAAACATGAGGAAAGTTTAGTTGCCAAAATCAAGTGCCGTTTCAAAATTCTTATCTATATCATCGTAGTTGCTCAACTCTGTGTAACAACACGTTCTCGCTATAGGTTTGTTCCAAGGTATCAATCATTGAATTCATAGTACAATTCATCCTAATGAAATGCAAAAGTTATAAGATAATGTTGGATAAGGTGCTTTCTAGAAATGCGGCCAATTGAACAATCAGTATTTTTATTCATTAATTAATACGTGTATATAAAAGAAAAGAGTCAATTAAAAATAATTTTGTCTGACGTGTAAAATAACTATAAGTTGTGCTGAAACGAATGAAAATAAAAATATAATTTTAACTTATATGTGACAAAAAATTCACTGTCCATGATCTTAAATATATAATATTTATCGTTTTACCAGAATGTTAGTCCAATATATCACATGTCCAAAACCTGTTATTATTAATGTTCGTATTATCTTTATTTAAATCATATTATTTATCGTGCTGGATACGCTATTCACGAAGGTTGAATGGCAATAAACAAATAATAAGTGTATATAAAATGAATCTAATACCTTAAAATTTTCCAACAAAATGCCAACACTTTAAGTACTGTTACTCAGACCCCCCATTAGGATCTGTTTGAAATTATTTAGTACAGATTGTATCACTGTATGCACACAACAAATGTATCTAATCTCAAATCAGTGTTCGAAATTCGCGTCTCGTAATAGCTAAATTTTAACGTCATTTTTTAAATGAACTGTATCACTCTTTTAAATAAATGTTGCAGTTAATTATAACATTGAATGGTAAAGCAACACTACCAAGAACATTCGTGCACCAATGAAACAACTGTATCAAAAACTGACGAACAAATTTGAAGAATAACTGAAGATGAGAACTACATTAGATATTAAGGATTTAGGAAAATAAGAAGGAAGTTCATGTACTGGCGAGAACTGATAGACATGATTCTAGGAAACTATTCTAGACAAAACTTCCAATTAATAAAATTTGGTTTAAGCTAATTTTAACCACCTCGTGAAAATTGGTGGAAAGTATGAGTCCATCATGTAAAATTCCTCTGAGTTTTTACAACGCTAAAAGCTAATACAAAGGAGGACCATGAGAATTAGGTGGTTACTGCAGAACAAGACAACAACCTCGTTAAGTACAAATGTACATCACTAAATGCATCTTAGTTGGCGACGAAAGATGATATTCATAACTTCGTTTGAAACTTCACATTATATGCATTTCTCGCACACTTACCACTGTACAAAGTAGATAAAAGCTTTTCACAAAGATAATAATACAGAACGTAGACAAAAAGTATTTATATTGTTTTCATACTGTAATACGAGTGTTCTACTGAAAGATTCGGAAATCACACACTAGGAACAATGTAATCTGTTACATTTTGTTGCAGTTATAGATTGTCACATGTGTTAACTCTAAATAAAATACCTAATGTAACTCGGGATATTTGTCGTTCCGGGGCACTACTTCGAACTGAAGTGGTCGTGATCGAAAAAGGACCTGATGTCAGATCACTTCTATGCCATGATTTATTACACATGAAGAGTGTGTTCGCTGGATGACTGCTACCTTTTCTGATGGATCACCATCCCAGACGACGATTTGCAGCTGATTTTAGGAATTCCTATATCGGGTCAGCCTAGGTGATAAGGGAATTGCAGGTCTTCCATCGACAGCCATTGTGCACGGAAACATCTAACGAGGGAATCTATCCAACTGCAACTCTGACTTCGTGTCGAGACTATGGCCGTTGGATACCTTGCCCCCCCCCCAAAAAAAAAACGTAACACGAAAAGAGATACATCCTCGATCGCAATCGTTGCGAAGATATAAGCATGAAAAGTTAGAAATTGAGCTCCATACTATACATTACAAAGTCAGATTCCGGATCAGATTTTCGGAAACGGTGGGGTAAGGAAACTCAGTGAATACATATCAAATTAGTGTGGGGAGCCCAGCAACTTTTGAATAAAACATTTTAGTCCCCGGGGCACTCGCAGGATCCCAGGCGGGGTCCAACTCAAAATTTGCAAATGAAACCTGAGGTCAAGTAGCATATTGTATGAAAGCTATTGTTAAATAAAAGAAGATAGAACAAATCTCAACTCTCTACGATAACCCTGTGCAAACGCGGAAATGGTCAAAATGTCAATACAACCTACATCAGAAAATCTAGGGCCACGCTTCTAAATCCGTTAAGTTGCGACAATAACAAAACAGAAAAATACGTTCCGGAATCTGACTTTGTAATGTATAGTATGGAGCTCAATTTCTGATTTTCACGCTTATATCTTCGCAACGGTTGCGATCGAGGATGTATCCCTTTTCGTGTTATGTTGTTTTGAAACAAGGTATCCAACGGCCATAGTCTCGAAGTCAGAGTTACACTTGAATAGGTTCCCTCGTAAGATGTTCATGAATTAATTTATAATGATCGATATGTGGCTTATTGCATAATTCAGGGAACGTTAAGCATTGTCATGAGATAAATACAAACAATAATGCATGGTCATTTAGGTGTGGGGAAACGTTGCACTCGTTGCATCCCGCATAATTTAACTCAAGCTTAAAATATACCTGTGTGAAGTGGTGCCAAACTGTGACGAGACGGTTCAATTATATCTTCTAATTTGACGTTTAGTATCGTAACAGGTAATGGGGCGTGTATTTATGCATACGAATCGAAAACAAAGCGGCAATCTGCTGCGTGAGGGTTTCGGAATGAACCTAAACCAACCAAAGATGTTCGTGCATACATACACGCCCCGAAACAATTGAAACAATTTCGAAACAATTGATTTTATCATTTTCATTAAATCAGGTCATAATAAAATTGTACCACTGGAGAATAATAGATATGTACGTAACAAGTAACCATATGTCTACCAGAAGTACTGAAGTTGAGAAGACAATCCAAACCGAACTGCCGAAACGCTCTGCATCATAACAATGCTAACTCACACACAGCAGCTGTCATAAGTGATTTTCTAGAACAGGAGAATATTTAAGTCATGACACACCCGTCTTATTTCTTTGAGTTCATCACCAATGATTTCCTCTTGTTCCCAGCAATGAATAACATGTTGAAGGGAAAGTTGTTTTGCGTTCCTGAAGCTGCCATCGAGGCTTACAAACTGCATGTTTCACAGATGTCAACTTCGGAATTGCATATCTGTTTCAAGATAT
Source organism: Thermobia domestica (assembly GCF_964235325.1). Taxonomy (NCBI): domain Eukaryota; kingdom Metazoa; phylum Arthropoda; class Insecta; order Zygentoma; family Lepismatidae; genus Thermobia; species Thermobia domestica. Next base: position 20,255,037 of record NC_137468.1, on the reverse strand, counting down.
GGTTCTTTCGCATGATACAATGCATTGCTGCACAGGAGAAGTACTTCGAAAAGCAATAAAAGTATTGCTACGCTTTATATTTTTGCGCTCTAACATTTTCTTGAAACTTTCAGGGCAACTTTCATAACATTGTTAAACAAATAGCTGTTCTCGAAAAGTGCAATTACATCATGAGAGGATCGTATAGGATGTTATGACGTTTCCATGTTTATTAACTAATAATATTTTTACTTGCAGTTTGTTACAGTTTCGGATTGTATCATGCAAGGAATAAAATATTAGACGTAAAATCTCTACGGTCAACTTTTAGAAAGTCGTATTACTAATAATAGAATAAACAAAAAAATAATAATTAAACTTAACCCTGTGTTCATTTTTCTTCTTGTAGAGGTATTGTTCCCGTCAATAAGAATATGAAAATAAAGCTGCAATATGTATTTTCATCATTTTCATCTTTAGTCCAGACAGTTGTGGGAGAGTGTCTTACACAATCTTCAATGGATAGTGTAAAATATATTTGGAAAGCGCCTAACAGAATTTTAAGGTATTTCTATCAACTTATATGTTATAATTTGCTTTGTGTTACTATGAATGTTTCAGCTAAAGCAAGATCATAAAACAATTTGTCAATTTAAGACTGATCACGCGTTTTTCGTAAATACAACCTGTAGTGTGAAATGTTATTCGTGAAAAAACGTTTTGTTGTTAGGGAAAGAAAAAAATCATTTTACTATATAATCAGGGCTATCGACTGTGATCTGAGTTGGATGCATAAAAAGATGGAAAAGCCCCTGAGAGCTCGCGCTGAAACAGGAACTACAAACATTTAACCCTTAGAATTCGGAAAATAATAATGACGTTACATACCACTCGGGTCCATTGGAACCATCTCAACGATGTCAGAGAATATGGCTTTCTTCTCATTCTCCTGATGCTAAAATGCCGAAAAATTTGATCCATTTTATCCATTCCTCTTTTGTTTGTATTATAACCTTCTATGATTTGAGGTTTGTGTTTCTCTGATTTATCATCTATGGTAGGGTGAAAATTCATTGTACTAATTGGAGATACAACTTTAGATGGCTTAGTACAATAGGATATTATTATTACATTGTCTTGAAACATAAACATGGTTGTAAATTTCTTTTTCCCTTAGGAAATCTGATGGCAATTCTGGATTATTCGGTCCTATTGTGCCAACTAACGTCAGACTCTTTGAAAGCAAATCATACGCTTCTCTCAAATACCCATTCCACATATTAACCAATATCTTCATTGGCTCTAATTTATCGGAGGATCTGTTCTGCGTCTCTCAGCTTTACTATCAAATCGCGTCATTCATCAAGAACTGTAATACGTTTCGACTTATTATCTTGGAAAATATTGGACGCCTATCCGAGCAACCTCATAATTGATTGATAGATTCATTTTTAAACTTATACACACCAATAAGTAACAACTCACCTACAAATTTCGTCAGTTCAGTTTCATCCATTTCGTTCCACCGATTAAGAAAACTATCTGCTCCTCTGTGTTTGTCTATTTATATATCAATTTCAGCAGCGGAGGCCGAAAAAACAATATAATTACTGATGACCTTGAATCACATTCTCTACCTGCAGAGTGTAAAGAAGGTTCTGTCTTTTCACTAACATATATCTGCACTAACATATATCTATCTTGAATCGCTGTACGTAGTTGAACATGCCAAATTTCAGCAGTTTTTGAGACATAGAATTTTTCTTCATTACATGATGTAATCGGTCAACCCAACGTCTCCTGCTGATTATAATTAACATCTGAGCCACAATCGTCGCCACTTCTTTCCATAAAACATCTCGTTAATTGTTGTCATCTCAATATAAGTAGCCATTGTCTTAATCAGAATCCACAATTCCCTCCATACGAAGCAATTGAGCAACTTGATCACAAATAAGATACTTTTGTCCTTTCCCACTCATTGTCAACACACAACACACTAGCGAAATCCCCCGAAACTTTCGGAATACACTTATGTTTTGTCGTCAATGTTGCATTGAAAGATTATTTCAATTTAAGCAAGCAAAGGTCAAACCGACAGCTAGAATTTGTATTTTACTTACATTTTGAAGGAAACTTGTAAAAATCAGTAATAAGCAGTACATTGTGCTTTTTATAATATTGATATTATAGTTAACTGTAATTTGCACTTAAAAGATCTAAAATAAATAATATTATAAATAAGAGTAGTAACACATTAATGACATCATATATTGGAAACTTAAGAAACGAGAGAGAGCAAGTAAATAGTCATGGGGTCCATTGGACTCCATTTGGTAAACAATGCTATATCATTCATTTTTCAGAGAAAATAATGAGGAAACAAAATGATACTTACGTAACGAAAACAACAACCAAAAAGTGAAGAAAGTAACGGTTAATTCGGGTTAAACCAATACGAACGGTAAACTGCGAAACATAATCATGGGGTTCATTGGACCCCACCGGGAGTTCTAGGGTTAAAAAGAAATTTTGTATTACCATGTTTATAATCACACAACAAAACGTAACAAATAATCACCAGAACAAAATACTGAAAATAATCAAGTATTACGCAGCCGTGACTTACATCCCAACGTTAACATTTATTTACGTCAATGAAAACGTAATGAATATGATATTCAGTAAATGAAATGTAAAAAATAAAAAGAAATAAAAAGAAACGTTAATGGATCTCTTAAGTTAAAATAAATATATTGTCAATTTAAGAATACTCTCTTACTTGAAAACCGATGCATGAGCTAAGGAACCTAAACTATCCAATTTTAGCATGCATTAGAAAATAATTAATTTTTACACATCTATTTTAGAACACAATATATCTAAAATCAAGCTTATTTACCCGTTAGGAATAATTATATTCTGACATTATTTTATTAAATCTTAGTTTATATTCCGCATTTTGCTTCTAAAAATAACTTATAATATTCTACATTTGGATTACTCGAAAACTCAAGAAGAGACACATTTCAAAAAAATGAACTACAAAAGTAGATGTTTGGGTTACTAGGTAGGTATATATTATGTGGCATAAAATTAGGAAATATTTCAAGCAGAACGAAAGGAAGAAGCAAGAGATTTTATTAACAGTTTCCGTGTTGCGATTTCGTAAAATATATTTTACTCGTATTACAATATTAATGAATTATTTTTATTGCATGTAAAATTATTTTATATCAGATCGTCTTCATCTATCACATGATAAATTAATCTTTATTTTTTAGCTTATTCATTCTGAATATATTTAATCCTTGAGAAGTCAAGACATTGGTTTCTAACCAATATGAAAGGGGCGAACTTTTTTACCATGTTGGTAAACGTAGTTAAATGTGAATTTCTTATTGGAAATGCTAACTATATTGTTTTAGTTGTATTCTGCATTTGATTAGATGCTTTATTCTGCTTTCATAGAATAAAATAAATTGATTTACATTTCCAAAGCTACGCCAAGTTATGTAAACATCTCATATAATTTGTGATATGGAGTACATAAGTGAAATACGGGGTTTATGAAATGACTGTGTAAAAGTACTTTATTAATTTTCGTTATTATACTTTACACTTCATTTATCAATATTATCTATTTTTATAATGCTCTTCAAAATACGCGCCCCAAAAATTGATCAGGATATTTGAAAGAAAAGGAATTATGTAATGGATGTACTCCCAATAAACAACTAGCAACTAAAATGAAATAATAGCTGGCGGTTGTTCAGTGCTAGAGTACTTACCGGTTTCTGGTAGGATTCTTGTTCGATGCCAGCTTCTTTCCACCAGGATTTATGGTGGACAAACATCATTTGCATGTATGTTATAAACCTTCTCCATTTATGTTCTTCAATTACTGACATTCATCTCATAATCACCGTCTGCTTTAGCGACAGTGTATAATCGCAGAAGGTTAAACTTAAGTAAATAAACAATAAATAATAGAAAGTGTTAATAAGTGTTATAACCAGTTATTAGAATTATATCCAGTTATGGAAACGTATATTACACTTTGATCACAAGAAAAATTACGTTTAAATTCATTTTACTTGTGGTAAGTTTTAACTCAATTATCTAAATTTACTGTATTTATACACATTAAGAGACATGATAAGAAAATGGCTTGACGAAAATTTTCCCCTCAGCTGCTAAACTCACACGAGGCAATTCTTCAATTAAACTGAAAGTGGATTAACGCTATCTTAACTATGCTCCTTTCAACTCCAGTTTATTCAATGCCAACGGTCGCTCAAATAATCTAAAGTCAATATTTCCTGCGGAGAGTGTTGATTCACTAAAATTATAGAACTTACTCTGATGAAAACTTATGATCAATTTCCAGTTTTTGAGCCACAGTTGTAATACCTTCCTAGGACATTTATTTTGTTGGTGGAACAGCCTTCATTTCTCAAGTCCCTGTTATTTCGTGAATCTTATGTTTAAGTTCAAGGAAAGGTAGTTGGTTTAAACGATGAGGTCTCACAAATTCGTAACAAAGTCTTTCTTCCTTTTCCTTAAGTTTTTTTAGACACCATTTAAAATTTCCAATTCTATATGCTATTTCAAGAATGAAATTTAGCTTTAGAAATCTGTATGTTGTGTTATTTCTTATCGATTAAATATTCGACGTACTTAATAAAGCATCCGGTACAGCACAAAGTATCTAATGCCCCTTTAGTAGAATTATTTACTATACACTTAATGTTTCTGTGCGTGTCTGCCTTCTTTTCCACGCTTACAAGTGCAAACAACATGAAATATACCGTGACTAGTAACACCGCAGCACACGTTATTCCGAATATAAAAAGAACGTAGATCTTCCTGTTCCCATTACTTTCGATTTCCCTGCGAAGCATTGGATGTGCATTATTGGATTACATCTTACCTATTTTGGATCCACCTTGTAATCAGTGCATGTCTGAAGAACACAATTGGGGGCATATCTGAGAACAGCACACTTTAGAGAATTTCCTACACACCCATTGAACATTGATGAAATATGCAATTTTGGATTGCGTATGCGTGACTTTTCTTACGCTGATAAGGAACAATATCCACAGTTTGAAGACTTCAAAATAAGGCCTGTTGAAATTTATCTTTTCTCGATATTTTGGACAGCCCTTGCTCTGAAACTATGTACTTTTCTCCATATATCTAAAAGAAATTCTCTTATTTTAGTGTGAGAAATCATCTTTCTTTAATTTATTGTAGATTTATTTTGTTTCTGCAATATTGAAAAGTATCAATTATCGTAACTCAAAGAAATCAAAGAGCACTTGCCACCTTTCATGACAATGTCACCAATAGTTGGAATAGCGCACAAAATAGCTTCCAATATTTTAACTTAATTTTATTTCGTAAATAACGCAACATATATTTCAACACTATGGGGAGGAATAAATTTTATTTAGTAGTTTATGCCAAAAGAAATTTTAGGATGCATGAATACTATAAACAATTAGATTGTGTAATAAAGATGTTTTCCTAGATTAATTGGTACGGCCTAGCTATTAGAAGAAATAGTACAATTGTCAAAAAATACTTTTCTAATAAAGTAGAAAACCTATATGGAAAACATGGATAATAATTAAATGAAATAAAATGAATGATTTATATAAATACAGAAGCAAAAATACAATTTTCATGGGAATAGGAAATACAATAAAGCTGAAAAGAATGTATTCTAGTTGGACGTTTACACAAAATGGTCAACATCGTATATTTTGCGAAATTGGAGAAAATTTAGAAAGATATGTCATAAATATACTAGCAAGTGTACGACATATGCAAGAAAACTGTTAAAACCTATAGTAATGTCCGCGATTGCCTCAGTTAAATATTGTCTATTATTACCTCATATTCAAGAAAAGTAAATAACACAACGATTAACAACTGGTTTAAACGCACATACTTTCTCCATGCCTCCAGTCCTATACTAGACTAACTAAATTACTAACACTACGCACTATGGAACTACAACGGTACGTTGTATATTGTATTCACTTGCGGGTTATAAGTTACACGTGTTGGTTATAAGTTATTCTAAATATGTACTAGACTGGCTGGTTTAGGCTGGCTGATTTTAAGATCAGAAGAAGACAATGAATTGTTTTAAATAAGATATTTTAAATTTTCTAAAATAATACGATTTTGGATAATAGGTTGTCAGGAGCAACCAGATATATTGAATATAAATAAACGGAGTCAGAATGAGAAACGAAGTGTGTTATTATTAATGGCTCAAATATTATTAACAAAAAGAACCAGTGATTTTATTTTTATCGTTGTATATGGTGCTGAAACCCGGGATTGAAAAGGAAAAGTAACAGTATCGTTTTTTGAAGTTTAGTAAAAACAAAAACGATCAAGATTGAGCCATACATTAATTGTACGTTTTTAAGAAGTGGCCGAGTCATATATAGGAACAGTATGAATGCTACGAATAGTGGAACAGTTGATAAACAAGCGACAAATTCTTCCGATAACATGTTGGAAGCCTTAACACTACACTGCTCGCGCGGATTACTATTGTAGTCCAGTGGGTTTCAGTTTTCTGGTATCTGAGGGTTGGCAACATTGTGACCTTGATCTGTCGCCTACCTTCCTCCCCCATTTCTAGAACAACATTAGTCGAGTGATAGCACCCGAAGTCAATGCACTGATGTTATACGGATTGTTATTTTCGCATGGACTACTATTGTAATCCGTACGAGTACTGAAGTGATAGTTTGTTTTCTGGCTAACGTTTTAACTGTTCTCGTGTTGAATGTATTATTTCACATTATTCGCTCAAATATATGTGATATATAGGCCTAAGTTAGTTTAAAATGTCAGAGCAAGAACAGATACGACAGTGACTAACAGAAACTGAAAGTGACGACGAAAGTGTTTTGAGTATAGAACACTAAGATGAAATAGAGGATGATGTTGTCGAGTAGTGAGTGAAGAAAGTGGTAGTGACGATTGGTAAGAAATAGAAGATGAAGAAAGGAACGGTGTTATCCAGGAAAACAGGTTTCACGAAGAATTTTACATTGGAAAGGGCAGTATTACCAGATGGTATATTGATCCAGTGCACCCAAGAAATACGCGAACACAGCGTCATAGCAAAATACCTACACTGCATAGTTATTACTCCATAGAACAGCAACAAATTTGGAGTTGACATATTGGACAAATTGTGTTGCCAGTGTGATACAGCCAAAAATTCGCAAAGATTGCCACTCACTCTCTTCTTTCACGTATTAGAAGTTGCTAAAGTAAACGCTCTCATTGTTTTCAAAGCAAATAAAAATGATGCTATGATCAACCGTAGAGACTTCCTGCAATCTGTGGCTATAGAACTTATAGAATCTCTTTGTGGAAGATGCAGAAACAAGAGTACCCGAGGAAGATGTTTCAGGTGCAGTAAGTGGATCTGCTCTGACCACAAGCACACTTTGCACTGACTCTTATGACTGAAACACCCAAAATTTTGCCTACGTTGACGTTGTTTTCAAGTGTGAAAGTTAAACTTGCAAATAATTTAACAACTTCTTTTTATTTTTTATAACAGGTTTTAACACTTTTAAGTGCAAATTTCCTCATTTATTTCAATGTTTAATCAAATCGCAAGAAATTAAACGAACATTCAAAAATATAGTAAATTGCATACGCATTCTAAAGTTTTGGCTTCTAATTTTCTTTTGCATTAAAAATCAAAATGTTTGCACCGAAATTTGTTCTTTATTGCTTGTGAAAACCCCCAAAAATGTAAAAAATACCAATTGAAAAATGAAATGAAATGAAATCTTTCAGTTTTACGACCCACGGTTATGCCGGTTAGGCTAAAGGAGACGATGGTGATGAGAGATGAGTGAAATGGTGGAATGAAGAAAGTGGGAGGAAACGGGAGAACCCCGAGAAAACCCACGAGCACGATGTTTGTCCACCACAAAGTCCACACGGCGCGAACTGTGATCGAACCAGTGACCCCAAGCACCGGAGGTGAACGCTCTACCACTGAGCCACCTCGCCCCCCAAAATACCAATTGAATAACCACTAAGATATATATGTTTATGAAATGGACTACAATCGTAATCCGCGCGAGCACAACTCAAGGATCAGACTAAGGAACAAGCTGAGGAGTTATCCCGACAACTCAAGGATCAGGCTAAGGAACCACCTGAACAGTTTGCTAGGTGAACCAGCAACTGGAAAAGTTGGACCAAAAGGTAAATCAGCAATGTCAACACTTTGATGAGCGATTAGAGCAATTGCTACATCGTAATGACTGCCTACAACAGCAACTGCAACAAATAAATCAACAAATTGTATCTACAGTAAATTCGAATATTGCGATGAATAAATGGGCAAGATAGTACAAAGGTGCACTGAGACTCAAGACTCTGTGGATTCTGTCGAGACGGTGGTAGAAGAACACGGTAACCGAATTAAACGACTGGAGGATGAATTGAATTTCATCAAAGAAAAGCGTATGCAAGAAGGTACAGTTTAAGACGGTGGGTACGTGAATCCTGTACATCCCACATCTAACAAATTTTGAAGATAAACAATCCTAGAGTTGCAATGAAGATAGTGCAGAAAGAGAAAGAAGAGTGAGACGATCATCTCAGCAGAAGCGGGCTCGTCACAGGTATTTTAGGGTTAATGCAAGTAAATCTTTGCGATTTAGCGAAGTGAAATCACTTACAAAATTTAGTTGTCGCGCCTGAAGAGATAACAGCGAGGTGATTTCTCGAAAAATTCGAGGACAAGTGCGAACTAATGGGCGTAGATGAATCTCAATATGTGAAGTTATTGCGTCATGTATTGTTGCCGCCATGTCTAACTTGGTTCAAGGCCATTAGGAATAATCTTCGCAGGTATTCAGACTTTAAAAACGCATTGGATTCTAACTACGAAAACGTTTTTATGATAGCAAATAGAGACGCTTTGTTAAGATAGAAACTCTTCAATCCCAGGTTACATAGAAATATTACAGAATTTGTAATTTCTACATTTAACGAGTTAAGAGCGTTAAATCCAGGTCACCCAGAATCACGAATCCTCGCTTCTATCCGGATATTATTACCTTTTCGACTACAACAGCTACTAATGTCCGCGCAATATGTTAATTTCAACCATCTGATAATGGTCGTTCAGAATTATGAAAGCCAATTTGTAGCACAAAACATTAATAGAGAACAAGACAGAGGTCAAGTCATTTTGGGTCGTAATCATAAACAACAAGCTCCAATTTGCAACTTAAGTATACAATCTGAAAATACTTGTAATAGCAGAATAAACAATGCTACCGGTAACTAGGCGCTGCCGAACCGTGAGAAGGTAAGCAGGAATTTCAGAAATAACAACCGTAATTTCAGCAGAAACAACAACCGTCGCCTATTTATGCAAACTCGAAGTACAGACGGCAGAAATTATTTTGATAGGAATAGGAGATATACAGATGGCAGTAGTTACATACATAGAAATCCGTATGCTGTAACCTTGCATAATCGTCAAAAAACACCCAAGATTGTGCAATACAATGTGACCTAACTGAAGCTATAACACAACGTGATTTGGGTTAGACTATGTTGATGTGAAATGGACGGAATTCGCTTTGAGGAAAATGAAAATATTTAATGGATATGTGAATCGGTTTATTGTATTTTACTTTATGTTATTTAATCTTGAATTTTATATCCATGATCGTAATTATTCAATTTATATCAACGTATGCCTTCGTGTTATGTGTTTTCTTTAATATTTGTGCTTCATGTTATTTATGTGTTTCACTATGATTGCAAACCGCAATATTAATCGTATTATTCATTTTTTTATGTTATAAAGTTTGTTCCAAAGCATTTGTATAATGCAAGACTATAATAACTTCACATTTTAAACAATTGTTGCTTTTATGTTATTGTTCTATTTGAATTTTACGTAAATAATATAAATGTTAAGGAATAAAGGTTATATTTTTCATGTAAACATGTAAAACTAATGACCATTATATAAATTTAATGTCTTGTATATTATGGAAAGGAGTATGAGTAATGAAAGTCGAGTTTATGCGTTATTCAAATAATAACTATATGAATATCACATACATCTTTTCAAAACCTTCTTCATGATGCCCAAGTAAATAATTATTAAATTGTAGCAAATCATGTAATGGCCCCGAAAAGGAATCAAACAACTTGTAAAGGCATTAAATGGACCGGAAAAAGCACTTAAAAATCAAATAACTTGTAAATCAAATCTCGAATGTGCCTTATCGTCATTGAAGCGTTTAATTAAGTGAAGATGATGATAAAATTTAAAATGGATATGATAATGAATATGGTAATAATATTGTAATAGAATTAAATATGATATGTGTGTATAATTATATGAATTGTAATTTCTAAGTATACGATGTGCATTCGAAAACTCGAATGATGTACATGTATATGTAAACGGTCCAGAATTCTCTTTCTTTTTATAGAGGTAGTGTATAAAAAGAAAAGTCCGTCGGGCGTCATAATATACAACGGTACGTTGTATATTGTATTCACTTGTGGGTTATAAGTTACACGTGTGGGTTATAAGTTATTCTAAATATGTACTAGGCTGGCTGATTGAAGCTGGCTGATTTTATGATCAGAAGAAGAGAAAGTATTGTTTTTTTGATTTTCGTTATAGCGTACTCCACGACAAAGTTGAATTATACTGGCGACAACACATCTCCTTGTTTCATTCCGGTATCGACGTGAAAGATGGCGGACAAAAATATTCCTACTTGGACTTTACTTTGGGATTCATTTAAACATATCTTAGTTAATTTAATTAGCTTTCTCAGTATTCCAAATTCTGTAAGAATGTTGTATAATGTTTCTTTCCTAATCGAGTTGTAAGTCTTTCTAAAATCAATAAATAGTTCATGTACCGGGGTATTGCATTCCCACTTCTCTTCTAGTATTTGGCGAATGGGAAATACTTTGTTCATAGTTGACCCATTTCGCCTAAATCCTCACTGATAATCGCCAATAATTTCGTCTGTGTATGATGTTAATCTTGCTAATGAAATGTTTGAAAGGCTTTAATAGGATATTGACAGAAGTTAAGTGCCTCGATAACACTGAATAACATGAAATCTGTCCTGTACACGACAATATGTTTTCTTATGTATTTTTGCTTGAAAAAGTCAAATCTCTAACTACTTTTCATGTATCGCATACCAATTTTGTGCAGAATTAAAAGTTTGAAATTTCTTACTGTGGAATAACGTAGTTTTATGGGTGGTGATGAAATATTATTAATGTTTGGTATGGTTATTGAAATTCGTACATTTCAGTAGCGAGGCTATATGAGATGTGGACCTACGGTTTAAAGTGGAATCCGAGCCACCATATTTAATGTTCTCCTACAGGGAATCGAACACGAGACCCCGTGCAAAGCGCTCGTGCTACCTACTAAACCTGTGGGGAGGGGAGAATTTGCTTAACTTTATCACTATGACATGGTGTCGATGTGGAACCCAGGTACTTTTAATTAGTTCCCATTCTGTACATATCTTACTTCGGGTGCTCATGCTCAGTGACATCACATATCAAAATGTTTATAATCCTCTGCAAGCTTTTGACAGTATACCTGTCAACGAGTGTTTTGTTTTTCTTCTTAAAGTTTTAGTGTCATATTTCTGTGACCTGCAACCAAAGCGGACCCCAAATAAATTCAATGTACTATTCGCTTTGTAAATGTTGATTTGTGCACGTGCTGCATGTATGCGATATTCTCTGTTTTATGAACATGTAACAGAATATTCAAGGATTGCTTTATTTCAATTTGGCAGTAGATGTTCTATTTTATCAACAGATCTCACGGCAGTCTAAGTTCACGTAACTTCACTATTTGGCACCACTTCTTAGATTGTCGAGTTTGTGGCTGTTCGCCAAGCAGTAAATTCCTCTCATACAGTGCTTCTGAAATGATTTCATGGTTGTCTTCAGTGAAGATGATGTAGAATTTGGTATCTGCGACAAGTATTCCTAATATGAAGAGAGTGTAATGGATGAAAAAGAAGACTTGAACTGTGCATATGATCAATAACCTGACAGTGGTATTGAAACTAGTGAGTCGTATGTCGACCGACAGTCTACTTCTCGTTAACAGGCTAGACACAATAATGTTTTGAATGAAGATCGCATTTTTGAATCGAGGTCAGAGTGTAAGTGTACTACTGAAGAACATAATTCAACACAAACTGCAGCCCATAATGTTTTGCGACAAAAAGAGATGCGAAGGATGTGTTCGATAAACGTAGCGCTCTGAAATTACTCATAACGATTGAAATGGTGAATGTTATTGATCGGGAAAGAAACCGAAGGGGTAAACAAGTAATAACAAACCGGAATATATCGCATCCTGCAAGTAAAAAAATCAATGGATGGAAATAAAGCAGAAACGTATGGTTTTATTGGAATGGTGGTAGTTGGTGGAGTTTATAAATAGGCGAATGAAAGTGATGAAGAAATATAGTCAATAGACAGTCGAAGGAAAATATTTCATAGTACAATGTCAATGGAACCGTTCCATCATTTCCTTCGTTTCTGTCGTTTGGAACATAAAGCGATAAGAAAACATAAACTGGAGACAGACAAATTGGCTGCTTGTAGCGATATTGGACAGTGATCACCGGTTACTATTTGGTACCAAAATATTTACAATCCTCTTAGGTAATGATCATCATAATTGTCATCAATCTACAACTTATGGTTGCCGAGCGATGGCTCCTTAAATACCTAGAAATTGGATATTTTAAGCCAATGTCACGGGAACGATAAGTTATAGAAAGATGACATTGGTATTAATCAATAAATACGAGTGTGGTAAACATTTTGGTACTGATCATTATTGGCTGTCACTGGCCAGCTGGCCATGGCCAACCAGTGGCCAGTTGGACAGTGGCTACCGGTTGCTATTTGGTACAAAAATATTTATTATTTTCTTACGTTTGATCTCTCTATGGCTTACGGTTCCCGATATATGGCTCCTTAAATCTCTAGAAATCGGTCATTTTTTGGCCAATATCTGGGGAACGGTAAAAGTAACGCGAAAAATTTAATAGTTTTTTTCTGATAGTTTTTGATGCTCTATCGAATGCAGGGATCAAATTTGAAAAAAAAATCTCAAACAACAGACAATCGGACAGACAGACAGACAGATAGACACATAAAAGTTAGTTACTGAATTTTCTAAGTTCATTGAATATACGTTCGAGTAGACTACAATAAACACGGAGTCCATTGATTTATAAAAGCTGTTTAGAAACAAACAGAAAAAAAGGGAAGAAAATGACGAAAAAGGATGACTCAAAGTGCCATCATGCATTGCAGCATAGAAATTCAAGAATGGCCTAAGCTGTATGTTTGATAAACTGATGAGCTTATATGCAATTAAAATGAAATGTACGTTCTACGATTATGCCCTCTAGGCTAAGGGAGACCGATGATAAAGGTAAGTGAATGATGAAGGAAGACTAGGTCAAATGAGAAAGTGAGAGGAAACTGGAGAAAATTCACGGAAACGATGTTGTATACAACAAACTTACTTGGTGGCGGATCGAACCAGAGACCCCACACAGCAGAGACACCAGCTCTACAACTGAGATATTGTGCTTCCATATTCAATCGGGATTAAAAGGAATGAGTTATATTGGAATGTAATTGAAACTTACATTGATTACGAATGTAATTGAAACTGCTGCAGTTGCCAGTTGGGAATTTTAACAGATTTTGAGCTGAGGTAATTCGAATCTCCTGGCCTGCATAAAAGTTTCATTATGGGATTACTCTCGTCGTCTACAGGAAAAACAATTCTCTCAAAGCCACAGGGACTCTGCAGAAAGTGTCCAGAGGCAGGACAAGTAACAAAACATGCGTGAATAGAATCGCATGAACGGTAGCAAAGAAGATGCAAAGTATATCTGAAGAAACCGGTAACAATGTGCCATCAATGTAATGTTGGCTTTTACGGAGTGCTTTGCTTTGATGATTACATCATTATGTAAAAATACTGTGAATTGATTTTAGAACAAAATGTTCCGGTACCTTAATAAACTACGTTGTAAAAATTGTTTTTTTTAATAAAAGTGACGAAATCAGGTATAAGTGTTATTTTAAAAAATATCAATCTAAAAGGCGAATGTCCTATACATAAGACAGACTGTAACGGGCAAACCCCGGTAATACAGCCGAACTCTTATTTTTTTCGAAAATGTGTTCCATGTATAAGAAAATATTTAACGCTGAACCAAATATTCGCAGTAACATCACTATGGTAATAAATGAGTTAAAAGGGATCATGAACTGCACATTGACTATAGGGTTCGAGACCAATACAGGCTGTAGGGCTGTAGGCTTTGGTCTTACACATACGTTGCATATGTGGAGTAGGATTCAGAGAAAATGTCTACAAGAAAAACGTAGTTCTATGAAATTTGCTGTTTCTATGATTTGGCACAAACAAATAAATCTAAACATCAGTTTCAATACTCTAATTTAAAGTCAGCTATTCGTCAAGTTCCCCACAGTAAAGACAATCTATTACCTAAAGCTCAAGAAAGTTACACTATTGATTCATTTGGGAATTGTAATAAACAATATTTTAGTATGAGGCGCGAAATTTGAAACAATACTTTGAACTTTAGTTAAGCTCATAGTCTAAGATGTTTGGTAGTGGTTGATTTGACCTTGAGTTTTCAGATATATGATAGGTAACCTTATTGAATCTTATGACTCATAGACGAAAGGCAATACACGCTAAAACACTTTGAAATATAATCACAAGGTGATTTTATTTGACACTGGCAAAGTTATTGTTACTGCAATTTGATTGGCTGATCACTATCTTTCATGCAATCTGATTGTTGATCAATATTTTTCGTGCAATCTGATTGGCTAATGATTTTCAAATCTTTGCTACATTCAGTTTTAAGTTTTGTTTAACATTTAAAAGTCTTGGTTTGAACACTTTTGTTCAACATTTTGCACTCACAGATAAATATGATCAAAACCGTTTTTGTTAATCGAATAGTTAAAAACCGCATAATGTTTGACGGCTAACCGTGAAACGTAAAATTATTTTAGTTGAAATTTTTGGTTCGAAATTTTTTTGTTTGAGATTTTTCTTCGTTTCAAAATTTTTTGGTTGTTACATTTTTTGGTTCAAAACTTTGTTTGAAATTTTTTGACAATTTTTCTTCAAAATGTTTGAAAATTTTTGTTTGTTACATTTTTTGGTTCAAAGTTTTGTTTGAAAATTTTGAAAATTTTTTCTTTCAAAATGTTTGTTTGAAAATTGTTCGTTTGAAATTTCTGTTTGTAAAATTTTTGTTTCAAAATTTGTTTGATTTTTTGGAAATTTTTTGTTTAAAATTTTTGTGAAATATTTTTAAACATTTTTTGTTCGTTTCAAAACTGAAATTTTTTTTTTTTAGATTTTAGTTTGGAAAATTTTCGTTTCAAATTTTTTCATTTGAAAGTTTTTTTTTGAAAATTTTTATTTCGAAATTTTTCTTTGACAATTTTGGTTTCAAATTTTTAAGTTTGTGCACTCATTGTTAGAGAACCGTTTTTGCAACTGTTTAGAACGAAAATTCTAGCAACATTGTATATCATGATGCAATAGTATATGTCAGAACATGGTAATACAACGTCATCAGTTTTGCATCATCGTTCGTTATAGTATTCTTGATAACGTCACCATGGGTACTTGTCTCCAATTTTTAAACTCACGTGATGTGATAAAATCATTTACCGATTTACAACAGAATGTACCTTATAGAATCTTAGCTAGATAAATGATCCTTACGAAGTTTGGACTAAGAATCGTAGTGAAGCTTGAAAATGATAAGTATATTATTTTAACGGCAATTTATTTACCCATGGAAGCATCAAAACAAGAAGAACTACTACGTTTTTAAACACTGGATCTGTATCTCTATGCTATAAAAGACTGGTTGGTCGGAGTCATCAATTTGGATTTAGTACACAGCCGGATCAGAGAATTTGGTTTCTTCAGCAATTTTGATGAAATCATGAATTCAAACGTCAGCACATTCCTTTTCAATGACGTCAGCCGTAGCTGTATGAAATCAGAAAATACCGTGTCAACCCATGAAATCATTCGAGCAAGTGCGTTTCAGCAGGAACGATGTGTACTTCCAATGATAAAGAATTTGTCTTCGCAAGCTATTATCCAATAAATATATTTAAAACAAAACATGTCATGGTTGATATCTGTGCTACAACGTTTGGAACATGTGATTCGATTGGACAAAGCAGAACAATTTGGTGTACAACGGAACTTTGAAGAACGGCAAATATTATGTTCACGAATCGATCAAATCATTGATTATTTTCATGATGAGCTAAATATGACTTAGTCAAATCATTAGGCTTAAAACATGAAGCTGCGTAAAGTCCTCGAGAAGAAGATGGTGTTCTTACGTAAAAAGAGTACATTGCATGAAGCCCGCAATATGGTGTATCTAATGCAAACGGAATGGAAAAAAATCATCAGTGTGTTCCAGTGTGTTAAACATTCAGTGGACGTGTGCAACAAAACAAGTATATTCCTGAAAAAGTACTATTTTGAGAAATGTACAACATACATCTAGATATTGTGATGGATGTCAACATTGTTCTTGGGTGCATACCTGTATTGATAAACAGTTTATTTGTGATCAAATGGACATTGAGTTTTCACCAATTGATATTGCAATAGACTTTAAAAGACTTCGGTTGGAAATAAAATTATACCCTAAAGACAAATTAGTGCAAGAAGTTCAAAATACATTGTATCGACAACATCAAGATCCATTATCTGGTATGAATGTAAGTGATTAACGAGTGCACTGTAATAAAATGTTCCATTTCAATGATTTATGTTTTTCATTTCAAGTATAACCCTATGTTCTGACGTGTATTATTGCATCACAATAAATAGTGTTACTATTGTGCTGCCAAAATGTCTTGAGCCGTGGCAAAAATGCGAACTAAAGCTTACACCCTCACACACCCACGCGTTGAGCCAATAAGAGTTCAGCTGTTGCTAACCAAGAGAAAGCGAGTGGAATTCCTTCAGCCGATAGCAGCGCTTGCAACGGAAGACTAGGGATCAAGTCAATGTGGCATCTCTGTAGATGTTTTTTCTAAACAGTTCGGGTCCTTTATCAATGAGTGCACAAACTTAAAATTTTGAAAACCAAAATTTTCCAAACTAAAATTTCAAACAAATAATTTTACAAACAAAAATTTCAAATAAAAAATTATCAAATAAAATTTTGAACCGAAAAAATTTTCAACAAAAAACTTGAAACTAAATTTGGAAACGAAAAGAATTTCTAAAATTTTCAAAAAAAATAATTCATACAACATTTTGAAAAAATCAAACAAAAATTTGAAACAAATTTTTCACACAAAAAAGTTTCAAACGAAAAATTTTCAAACCAAAAATTTCAACTAAAATAGTTTCACGTTTCAAGGATAACCGTCAAACATTATGCGGTTTTTAACTATTCGAGTAACAAATAAACGGTTTTGATCACATATATCTGAGTGCAAAATGATTAACAAAAGTGTTCAAACCAAGATTTCTAAATGTTAAACAAAACTTAACACTGAATGTAGCAAACATTTGAAAATCATTAGCCAATCAGATTGCACGAAAGATATTGATCAACAATCAGATTGCATGAAGGATAGTGATCAGCTAATCAAATTGCATTAACAATAACTTTGCCAGTGTCAGATTACATCACCTTGTGATTAAAATTCAAAGTGTTGTAGCATGTATTGCCTTTCGTCTATGAGTCATAAGATTCAATAAGGCTATCAGATATCTGAAAACTCAAGGTCAAATCAACCACTACCAAACATCTTAGACTATGAGCTTAACTAAATTTCAAAGTATTGTATCAAATTTCGCGCCTCATACTAAAATTTTGTTTATTACAATTCCCAAATTTAAAGTATGGTCCTACGTACCTCTATCGATATACCTAAGTCTTAGAATTAACCTGATCATTATATGTCGTAGTTAGGTCTCAGTTAGGTCAATTGTTTATATTAGCAGAACCAACTGTTGTCTAGAAACGTGCTATTTGATAACTTGCACGAATTTTGAAAAGGAAATGAATCCCTGTACACTACCTCACCAAGGTCAATAACAAGGTACATCGTGTTGCTTACGTTTACATTTTGCGGGAAAAATGAAAACCAATAATGTAATTTTAATTTGAGAATTCTCAAATTATATACAAAGTTCAAATGTACCAATGTCTTGGACTCCTAATCCCATCATAGGTCAATAACAGATCACGTGACCATACTCATATTTGACAATGATTTACCCAAAGAAAGAGATACCACCTAATTCTAAGAACAATTACCAATTATTAATTTAACAATAAAAATGTACCCCTCGCAAAATTTAAGATTGGTACACAAATATACCTGTGTCTTATGAAAAAGTAATAAATCCTGTACTCATTCAATAATAAAACAGTATGAAAAAAGATAAAATAGTCAATATCCTTTAAATTTTGAATAGTTGGCCATAAGAGGGACAACAAAATTTGCAATGGGTCGTAGAAAACTTTTACCGAATTTTGTTATTTGATAATTCCCAAATTTAAACGGAAACATAAACATATGAAGGTAATAAACATCTATACATACACATATAACGTCCTAAATCCTTATCAAAGGGGAGATCAATAACCTCACATATTTACTTTTGGTAGTTATATGGGCCGGAGTCGAGGGGGACCATCCAAATTTATAGTGGTACATATTGAGGTCATGTACTGTGATACCAAGTGCTTATATTAAATAATTTGTAAAATTGAGTGGATGAGCCAAGATACCCCTCCCAAATTTTAACTTTGCATCAATGTACCCGTGTCGTATGATGGGAAATGAAACCCTGTACATGATCATATAGCCATATAAAGTAATGGGTCCTCTTCAAAGGGCATAAGTTGGGCCAAAAACCAAACATGTGGTCGTAATAATTTTCAACATGTTTTACCCATGAAATGGAACCAGGTGGACCACCCAAATTTATCATGACACATGTTGAGGTCATGTACTATGATACCGAATGCTTAAAGTGGAAAATTTTCAAATTTAAAGGGGTTGGCCAAGATAACAACTTTCAAAAATTTAAAGGGGTACACCAGAGTACCTATGTCTTGTGATCAAAAATGGACACTATACCTGATCATATAACCATATAAGATAATAGGACGTCATCAAAGGGGATGGATTGGGCCAAAACAAAACACATGGTACAACGTATTGCTTACGTTTATATTTTGGCAATTTTCAACTCCTAAAGGGAACGAGGTGTCCACCGAAATTTAGAGTGATCCATATGAGAGTCATATACTGTAAAACGGGCAACCGGCCAAAATGTCAATACAAGCTACATCAGAAAATGTATGGCCACGCTTCTAAATACGTTAAGTTGCGAATATAACAAAACAGAAAAACACGTTTGAAAGTGCAAGGTATTGAAGAAAAGCAAATTGCTGCAGAGTCTCTCTCTCAAAAGCACCCTCCGTTAAATTTTATTTCTGCACCAATATTCCAGTTTTCTCCAAAACACTCCTCTGCAAGTTGCCTTACAGTTTCAAGGAGGCTCCTTTTCGTCTTTAGCATCATCTTTCAAGTTCAGCAAATCCCCCGATAGAAATTTCACAGTGCAATCTGTGAATTTGGGGTCCCGATCCGAGGTGCATATACTGTTGCCTTTTGACCTTCTTACCCTCCACGACGATTGCAATTCACAATGTATCCTTTCTCTTCTAGGACATCAAATCTTCTAGGTCATGGTTATTTTATTGTCCATTGGTCATTCGAAGCCACACTTATACTTGGATAAGGTCTGTTGTGCGACTCTGTGAGAGACTCTGCAGCAATTTGCTTTACTTCAATATCTTGCAATCGTGTTTTTCTGTTTTGTTATTGTCGCAACTTAACGGATTTAGAAGCGTGGCCATAGATTTTCTGATGTAGGTTGTATTGACATTTTGGTCGGTTGCCCGTTTGCACAGGGTTATAGTAGAGAGATGCGATTTGTTTTATCTTCTTTTATTTAACAATAGCTTTCATGCAATATACTACTTGACCCCCGGTTCCATTTCGAAAGTTTGAGTTGGACCTCGCCTAGGACCCTGCAAGTGCCACGGGGACACAATGTTTTTATTCAGAAGGAACTGTGCTCCCCACACTAATTTGATATGTATTCACTGAGTTTCCTTACCCCACCGTTTCCGAAAAATCTGATCCATAATCTAACTTTGTAATATATAGTATGATGCTGAATTTCTAACTTTTCACGATTATATCTCCGTAACTGTTGCGATCGAGAATGTATCCATTTTCCTGTTATGTTCCTTTGGACAAGGTATCTAACGGCCATTGTCTCGACTCGAAGTCAGAGTTACAATTGGATAGGTTCCCTCGTCAGTATATTGCGTTTCGGAAGAAACAATAGCTTACGCAGTTTTTTTGGGGGGGTAAGCTAGGGGCTTCACAATATAGATACCAGGTTCTTGTGAGACGATCCAGCCATCGAGCATTCTTATATATATATATAAAACTGGTGTCTGGTATACTAATTCCAAATTGCAATGAGAGCCACGAATGACATCCTGAAATTTTGACACTTGGGAAATTGGGTACGTCTTGTAAGACATCACGTTGAAGGTCTTTACTATTTATTTTACTATGTTGGAGATAGGTGTTTTGAAAACATTGCAATTACAGCAACAATTTTGTGGGTTGTGAATTTTTTGCTTGATTTTCTTCATTAATAGCTTTATTTCTAGCATTTGTGTTCTCCATTGTTAAGCATGAACTGTTTTCACGGTGCATCTGCTCGTCATATCTGCTCCCACCAAATTCACACATTACTTTAAACTAGGAAAATTCTATATTATCGATTATGTTGACGGTTAGTCGATAGGTGCACGTTATTTGCTTAGCTTCGAATGCACGATACAATTCTACTTTCTACTACAATGATAATAAAATAGACATATACATCTCTTTTTTATCACTTATGATGAAGTTCGCAAATGTTTCAGAGTCCCATAATATTTCTTTTAATGTCAATTCATGTGGTACTCAAATTCCTAAATTTTGGATAATTACCATTCCTTTCAAACGTTTGTTATCGGTTGAGACATTGACATTTAAAGTTTAGGAAACTTTATTGTCTAAAATCAATCCTTTTCTAGGAATGCATCCTAGCTTTCCATTTTATAACTTTCTAGAAAGTTTAAAATGCTCTTTATCAACACCGTCTTGTTTTATCACTCGTTTTCCTTGCATCGTGTAAATCAACTCTAAAAGTTGATTCAGATAGATCATGCTTCGCGAAGGCTTGAGCAGCAAACAATGAATTTTAGCAGCAGTGTCCTGAGATGAAAGCAGTTACTCAAATTATTTTTTGATACAAAAGGTGACACAGTCAAGGCAGAAATTAGTATATTATTTTTACTAATTCATTGTCACACTCTAATAGTAAACTCAATAGATAGTACTTTACTATATGTATGCTGTTACTTCCTCTATGTTGATATAGAACCACTACAGACATTTATAATTCAATAGCCAGAATTAATTCAAATGTCTAAGAAATCGAGTTTTCATGTCTAGCATTGATGATTATGCTACAATTTAAGATACACAGTGATATTGTTGGTGAATAAAAATGGTAAAATGAAATATGTAAAAATGGCAATATCAGGAAATGACTTTAGTATGCCGTATCCGTCAAACATCAATTTCACTTATCTCTAACTGGGATCAGTCTAAGATTCTAAGTGCCAGGAATAGACTCTATACTATTTAGTCACCTGGATTACGTATAGTTGTCTATACCATAAACATAATAGTCTTCAAATTTATTCTGATTATACATATAGACATGGAAACGGTAAGTAAACGTCGAGAATACCTGAGAATATACTGAAATGCTTTTTCGTTTCATTAGGATATCCAAAAAGCTCCAAGGAAGTATTATGACAGAAAATGGTCCGAATCACTCCAGAAATTAATTTCGAGTCATTAGTACATATCAGATGTAAATCTAGATTATAAATTAATGATATATAGAGTAGCTAGTCCTCACAATACTAATCTGAAATGAAAGGTGTTATCATTACGTTATAAATAGTTTGGTTCACATTTTCTTACGAATGACATGATATAATTATTGTACTCGTAAGCTCAAGTGCTTTAAGTATGTATTCATATTTGTTAAACAGATTGCTCTGGTTATCAGTGTGGATAATATTTGCAGCAGCGAGTATAATTGCTGCTAGGTCTTTATGGTATAACTACTACAATAACTCAGTGTCATATGTTGTGGAGAGGAATGACAAGCAATTCAAAACTAATCTTCCGGCTACTTTCATTTGTCCCACTGATTCACAGCATAGCTTAAGGTAAGTTTTTTTTTTTTTTTTTTTTTTAATTTCACTTATGGTCACAAAGGTATCTCAAATGATGATTTCTCTTTAATTAGACACTGTTCGGGTGTTTCCCATATCACTTTATTTGAAATATCAGTTTTTTCTTGTTATTGATGAATAGAAAGTTTTTTTAGACTATTTCATGTTAATCTAATACCAGTGTATGTTCGTTGTTTGAAGAATAAGTAATTAATGACAATTGTTATTACACTTGTTATATAAGTGCTGAAAGTTCTAATTGCGTATTCCACTCTAAGCTCTAGAAATAAACAAAGCATTAAATAATTTTTATAATATATTTCATTATATATGTGATTCGTGTATAGTAGGATATTTTTTTCAAAGTTCTGTCCATTATCATCCATAATCACAAATGTTATTTCCGTTCTTGACAATTTAGAAACTAGAATGTTATTAAGTACCTTAGCATAAAGTATATTTGATCTACGTAAAACAAATAATACCTTATACATTTCCTTACATAAACTAGTTTGGTTTAAACATAATGATAAAAATATATATAACTATTGTACAAATTAAACTGTCTTTATTAATTTGAAATCGAAATGGAATAAAGAAAAAAGGAAAATGATTAAAAGTAATAGAAATATACAAACTTTAGAAGTTCTAGCAGTAAAGAAAGAAAACACAGGTAAAAGCGCAAAAAAATACTGCAGTGAGTGTTACTTATTAAATGATCACTGATAAAGTCTACAAATTTTCAACCGAGACAGTTTAAACCCAAAGTTCAGACAATTGTTAGAGACAGGCTAAAGCTGTCTGTAGTCTTTGAATATTTCCAATAGATCAGAGCAATGAGAAAAACGCTTAATGGGGAAAGACATTCTGAAGATTGATTATTTCGGCAGTTTATTTCAAACATAAAATAAAAAAAATTAGGCAGATAATTACTGAAAACATTTTCTATTTATGGGGTGCATGTCTGCTTGCTGGTGGATTCGCAGCACTTCTTTAAAATAGCTAATTGCAACGATTGAAGAAAGACATTCATAACTCAGTATCTGTTTCCTCAGTACGACTGGTCCCTATTTTCTCACACTTCTAGTGCATTGGCACGATTAATTGACTCCTTAATGCATTCAATCAATGTTTTGTGTCCTTAGATTTCTGTCATGTGAATGGTTTTTGCCATATCTCAAACACCTGCACAAAACTCGAACGGATAATATACATACTGGGAATGCATGTGATATCGTTTCCTTCTGTTCTACGGATATCTAAGAATACTGAGACAAATATCTTAAACGAAAACAAATATATATGAGAAAACGCTTGAACGCGTGCCAAATTACTTTAAATGCCAATTCAAAATAGGAAATTTGATGCATTTAACGTAACGCATTTCCAGTTGTGAGTATATTATTATAATGTAGGAATAACATTTGAAAATCTAATTTCACTACTTTTGCACAACCACTATCTCCAATTCTAGTCAAGTACAAAGTTCAAATACAAGTCTTATTAATTCAAAAGAGAAGTCCAATTGCATATATATATATATATATATATATATATATATATATATATATATATATATATATATATACTAGGGCGGGTTGAAAAGTTCTGTCTCTGACCCAGAGATGCCACTCCGATCGGCAACATTTTATTGTTCTTGCTTGGTGGCGCTTTTCAGTTGTTCGTATAACAAGTGTTAAATTGTTCTCTCAAGTAGGTTGTGTACCGGCATTCTTGCAGTTAAACGTTTGCGTGTTAGTTGTGAAAATAGATATACATGAATATCGTTCGGTAATCAAAGTTTTAGTTTTTATTAATTAACCCCTACGGAAGTTCATCCGAGGTTGACCAAAGTTTACGGAGACTCGGCTCCTCTCATGTCAACCGATAAAAAGTGGGCAGCTGTATTTAAAAGTGGTCGCATATCCCACGAAGATGACCCACGTGAAGGTAGGCCGAAAGCAGCAACCACACCGGAAACAATCGAAAACTTGCATGGTATCGTGTTGGACGACAGGAGAGTGAAGGTGAGTGAGATTGCTGAGAGTGTGGGGATATCGGAGGCACGGGTGCGGGCCATCTTGCACAAAGAACTAGCGATGCGAAAGCTCTGCGCAAGGTAGGTGAAGCATTTGCTGACTGACGACCAGAAGCACATGCGAAAACGATTATCGCAGCAATCTTTGGACCTATTTGAAATAAATCTGACCGATTTTGTGCGGCAATTTGTGACATTGGACGAGACAAGGGTTCACCACTACAAGCCAGAAATTACACAGCAATCAAAACCGTGGGTGAAAGGAGGTGGTGCAGCGACGAAGAAAGCGAAGACGATAGTATCGGCCGGAAAGGTCATGGCCAGTGCGTTTTGGGATGGGAAAGGGATCCTGTTAATTGATTACCTTGGAAAACGGAGAACAATTACAGGCGCATATTACTCCAACCTTCTTGACTAATTGGATCCCAAAATTCGCGACAAGAGGCTTGACTTCAAGAAGAATAAAATTGTCTTTCACTAGGACAACCCACCTGTGCCCAGAAGAGCGGTGGCGATGGGAAAACTGCGGGATTTGGGGTATGATTTGTTTGGTCACTACCTATATTCTCCTGATTTGGCACCATCTGACTTCTATCTTTTCCCAAATTTAAAGAAATTTATTTCTGAGGGGCACTCCACATCGAATGAAGAAGTTGAGAAGGTCGTGGATGACTATTTTCACAACCTCCCAGACTCTTACTTCCGGGAAAAAATACTGATGTTGGAGAAACGGTGCATCAAGTGTATTGAAATTAAGGGAGATTATGTAGAAAAATAAGATAATTTTTGGACTGAAATTCGCAGTTTTTCATTATCAGACTGAGAACTATTCACCCCGCCGTTGTATATTGGGTTGTACTGAATTCAGGTAAGATTTGCTGGTTTAGGAAACCATGGTAAAATTAATGCTCCGTGGCGTTGTGGTAGTGGGAATAAACGAAATGTGTTTTTTAATCAATATCTACGGGACCAGCTTTACCTTAACATATGGATTTTCTGTCAATTTCAGCCATACATTGAGTACACATTGTATAAGCATTCTTTACTGCTACCTCAGTTGTATAGTGATGCAGATTGCAGAAAACGTCACATCGGAGCTCTATCCAATTACAAACTAAAATGTGTTAAAATAATTCATTCCAGATTCCTTTGTAGATCATAATGGTAGCTTGCTTCTGTTCTGATTTCAATAACAACGACAGTGTAGAGTGAAGAGTAAATATTCTCAAATTCTTACATGCTAAATCAACTGGCAGTACAAACGTTCACACAAAATTAGAATTCGTCTGTACAGAAGGTATTTCTGTTCGAGAATGTTTGTTTTGTAGTAACATGTCGAGAAGAATGACTAAAGACCCTGGTACAAAAAGCGGATATATCTTTGACATTTTTGACATCGACCGAATGACACGGACACTTTGGTAGAATACTTTGTTGATTTTGAACCTAAATATTACCGTTTAGGTCTATAACTAAAGGTGGAGGGATAATGGGAATACTCTCGCAGTTTATTAGTTTCATGTAGATAGTAGTAGCATTATGATTAATTTTGGTTGCTTTATATCAATGCAGAGGATTTGCGCACTGCTCAGAGTCTTCTATCTTGCTTGAAGTATATGCCGACATGAAAATATTATTATGCTTTGCTTTTCATTAGCAACACCAGCAAGCAAAATGTTTTCAGGATGGCAGAACGAGGAATTGTTTAAGAGAACCGGGAGAAATATGATGTGGTCCTTGGGGGAGGGTTTGATATAGTGATACCATGAGGTCATAATTGTTTGTGCTACCTTGAACCTTATGGGAGCATAGCAATTTAGTATAATTCTCCGAAACCTTTCACTTTCTCTGATGGAGATTTTTCTGAAATGTATAATCTAAGTATTTGGGTAGCTCCAGTTAAGGTTCCTGGTTGTGCAATTTTCAAGTACGGCAGAAGAGTAGGATCTGACCTTTGGTACGATACTACGAAACAAATTTTCTCGAACAGAAATAAATTAACTGCAGACGAAATCTAATTCTGTGTGATAGATTGTGTTGCCAGCTGCTTTAGCATCTAAGAATTTGGGAATACTTACTCTTCACTCTACACTGTGGTAGTAACTGAAAACACAACAAAAGCAAGCTAACGTTGAGATCTACAAAAGAATCTGCAATGATTTACTTTTAACACATTTTAGTTTGTAACTGTATAGAGTTCGGATCTGACGTTGTCTGCAATCTCTACTACGATACGACTGAAGGTATTAGTTCGAAATGCATGTACAGTATGTACTCCATAACTGTCTGTAATTGACGTAAAATCCATCTGCAAAAAGTAAAGTTGCCCTCCTAAACAGTATTTAAATGCACAATTCTTTTCCTTCCCACTATCAGGACGCCAGGGTTCACTAATTTCTCCATGCTTGGTAAACACACCAAAAATGTTATTCGAATCAACCCACCCAAATATACGTAAATATATAACCTTTAGATATTAATAGTTATGTGTTCTTAATAACATTTTGTAGTCCTTTTTCAGTTCTCATTCCGCTTTTAATTTAAACAAGAAAAAACGACTGGAAAGATGATTTTAGATGAGAACTGAAAATACATAACTCTTATTATTACAATTGCGGTGGGAATACTTCATTTCAATGATATGTCCTAGCAGAGTCTCCTCTAAAATTTGGCCTTGGTCATTTATCTCACAGACTTAACATTTTGCTAAAACACATTGAACGAACACTTAAATTTTCGAAATACACAAAACTAAAATTGTTGCTAGGTGATGTAGAATCCTGGAACGTGTCTCTTTAAGGTTAGCAATCTATCACGTTTTCTTCTAAATGTAACAAGCATCACCAACAATTTAAATTAATGAGTAGTTTGACCTAAATCGCAGTCACTATATAACTTTGCAGTATTTCTCCTTATATTCTCTTCACCTCACATCCGTTCATTCTATTTCTCAGAAAATGGGTGCACTGGTAACGAAAGACATATTGTCCGTAATATAAGACATTATTTGCAGTCTGTAAATGAGCATTATTTGGAACTTTTTTTGTTTTCCTAGATCAATGTCATGTTTTGTTGCAAACATTTCATCCAAATATTTTAATATGTATTTGTATGAAAAGTAGATTATTGTTGAGATATATTTATGCCAAACATTTTCCTGTTTTACATTCAAATTGGACTTTATTTTGATTGGTAAATACTATTTTGATTGGATCTACTATTTTCTCTACTTTGATTGGTAAATATCTTTTTAACGTGTTTGGTTATCGTGCATTTTTATATTTTCACGGGGTCATGGGTGGAAGCTCTCTATGGTTTACCATTCATATCTTATATTGGAATTTCAAATAACTTGAACGCTGGCTGCAATAAAAATAAAGATGTTAAAATGTGTAATGTTTAATATTGTATTCTTTTGACAAGGGTTAGGCGGTAGAGCAGGCATGGCTCAACCTCGCCCGCTTAAATGAAGACATTTTCATTTCATTTCACTTCACTCAGAATGCGTTTTGGCCAAAATTAGAATTTTAAGGGATTTAGAAAAATTCGGGCATGCAATTATATTTTGGAGAATTGTACTCATTTTTAGTGTTATGATAATTATATTACATTCCTTCTGTACGTAGAACGGATATTTGTGCTAGTAGCGATAGAATTAACTCGACGTTTATTTTATTCTACAATGGCACCCTGTTCACAGAGTACCTAGTAATTAGTTCCTAGGGTGAGGATGTTTAGACATTCTTTTCTCTTTACAAGAGAATACATTAGTAGCAAAATAGAAGTGAGTTGAGATTTTATTTGGTATATGAGCTTTAGATGTGTGTATATTACAAAACTGTGATATAAGTTTCTTACTTTGCTTTACAACCAAATTCAGTTTCTTCTAAGAATAAAGTACTCTTGAAAAGAGCATACAAACGCATATTTAAATGGATACTAGTACAAAACTCCAAAATGCCGTCCACTCACCTAGAACGGATGACTACGATTTTAAACCGTTCTCTTCTGATGCTGTTCTCTTCTGATGCAGTGCCTTCTCTATAGTGTACAATCTTGCATCATGACGTATCTTTCACTTGGACTTATCTTCTTTTGTGTCAAATTTTACAATAGAATTATAGTTGCCACGTTTTGCATAGTCAATAGGAATGATTTCCTATGTCCAGATCATATAATTCATTACTTATGTTGCTCTAGTTGAAGGAAGGGTCGTATTTATTTAATTAGTTTCTTTTTCATATGGTCTCGGGAAGGACTTCTACGTTTTGGTGATCAGAATTGTACCATTGGACATGAGTTAAGCATATACTATGTGAATGTCGCTCGCCAGCGTTGTGCAATCGGTAAATTGAAAATGAAGAATTGACGAGAGCACATAATTTGACATGATCCAACACAAATCATCATCTGGAATTATAAAATGTGCCCTGGAAATGTTCTGCACATTATTATTATTATTATTATTATTATTATTATTATTATTGAAAAAACATATAAAGATATCGTAAACCACACTTGTGGTTGTGATGCTGCTGTGCAATTTGCGGTAGTCTGAGCAGGACTTCAATTAAATATACAATTTACAAAATCAGTAAAAAAAAACTATGTTACAATGTTTCCGTCGAGACATTTTCGTTAATGAACTTTAAGTGCTGATCTTAACAAGGCAGATCTGGAAAATGCACTGTACGTTTGACGGAAAAAATCTAGAGATGTTCTTTATAGGAGATGCTTTTCTTTCGTATAACGCTGCGCTCTTGAGTATACTTCAAACAACTATTAGATTCTTTGTGCGTTGTACTATTATTCACTTTATCACTCATCATATTATTCTAGAGAATTTTCGATTGACTATAGTCTATTCAAGTATATAGACCACTTGTTGAGGAAGATAGTTCCTGATGATAATACAGTTATAAGTACATTTGATGATTTCTTGGCATCGTTTTATAGAGGACTTAAAAGAATGTGTTTGTAAACTGCAACAAGGTTCATTAACAAGCTATTGTTCTTTTATACTTTCGGAAAAATAATTCTTACTTAACTTCAGCCACACAATCCTTCTCTTACAGTATTTAACCCCAAGGTGTAAGTTAAATTCAGCTTTTGAAGTTAGATAAAACTGTTAGAATACTTTTTGTGTAGGAGAGCAGAATGCCCTTTCATGTTAGCAATAAATGTTATTCATTTCTGTTTTTAATATTAATTCAATAATTACTATATATATATATATATATATATATATATATATATATATATATATATATATAGGTATTAGTTTGAACTAAAGTACTAATCAGTAGGATCTTAAATTAAATATAAAATCTACAATTCATATTTAGTAAAGCATTTTGATTTAAATATATTATTTAAATGTTCACTTGTAAAACGTAAATATAAAGCTTAGTCAATGAATGAAATTTATCTATCATTCAAACCTATCTCGTGGATATTTCATTAACTTCTATCAATTTTTGGATTCGTAAATTGGTAATGTCTCATTATGTGATGTTTTTCCAGAACGATAACTATGAATCTCAATGTTTATTAGACAAGATTCTATACTTTCCCTACTGTAGATAGCTAATATTTTAAACACTATAAATATCTATTTGTTTTGATCCTCAATTAATTATCGTCAAATATAAAAGGATAAGTTAGTGTAAATGTACTAGCAGCAAATAATTTTCACTGAAATGTATAAATATTTGATACATTTTTAACGATTTTAGTCCATGTGAAGATGAATTTGTGGGCTGTCGTATAAATGGAGTTCCGTTCAACTGTTGTTCATACATTGATGTCCTACCTTCACCTGGATATACTTGCTATTACTTTAATTCTAAACAAACCTCGTAAGTATATGTAATTTCTAATGTTATTTGTAAGTTTCTACACATCTTTAAACTTCATTCTCTTAATACATATCCATATACTATGCTGCACTATTAGTGAGAAATTGAAGCGTAAGCTAATGTTTTTGACTGCTAGTTAGATAAAGCCAGTGGCGGAAACTTGCGCATTACCTTCCTTTCCACGTACAGCAGATTGCTTAAAACAAACGCATATTTATAGTGCTTCACGTTAGCATTTAAGTACAATAACGTTTAAGTTGGAAAATTGCAAACGCATCTGATAACGATAATGTTCAACAACTCTGAGCAACTGAGTAATGGATCTGAACATTAAAAGGTGTTGATACTAAAGGGCATCTGTGGTATAATATATTGTGAATGGTAACGTTAAAGTACAAATTAAAGTTCAAGTTACTTCTGAAATACGACACTTCAGTGCATAAGTAAAATGAATATGTGATTAGGGTGAAATGTTTTAATATAATAAGTTATTCTTATATTTCAGTCAATAGATAGTTTCTGATTGAAAAAAATATGATAAGAGTATGTGTAATAATATTATCTAAATAACAAACTAAATTGTCAAGCTCGTCAGATTTCGGCTGGCGCCGCCATCTTGGTCAAATGTCGCCTAAAACAGAATTTTTCTAAATTAACGTGAAAAAGTTTGGTTTTTAAAAAATAACTCGGCTTCCTTATATTGTAGCACAAAAAGTTAGTATCGCAAACAAAGAGTATAAACTTTGCTGCCATTAAGCCATTAAGGTCCTATACATTTTTTTTTTTTTGTAGAATCAATAGTTTCGTTGAAACATCTATAAGATTTTGACATTTCTTTTTCCGTACATACGAAAAGTTAATTATCAATATTTATGTCATTTATTTTCTCCATCCCATATTTCTTGATTCACTTGGCTTCTTTCTATTTTCTTATCACACTCCTTTTCTCCCTTTCTAATCCTTTTGTTCCTTCTTAATCTATATCATGTCCCGTCTCTTTAATATGTTTATTTATTGCGTTGTTCTCTTCTTTTAGTCTGGCATCGTCCTTATGTTGATTTATCCTTTGTTTTAATTTCTTCCCTGATTTCACTACGCATTTCATATCGCACTCTTACAATTAACTTGGTACATTACTCCCTTCTTTTCTGATCTTCTTTTCTTTCTTCTTTCCTTTCTCTCTCACTAAGTTCATTATCATCTTTCCATCTGTTCTGTAAGTTTTAATCCCTTAACTACTTACTTCGGGATCTCCGCGCCTAAGCGTTCAATTAAAAACTATTTTTTCCTTCTTTCTCTGCTTCTTTCTCTTTGTCTTTCTTTTAAATGTTCTCTTCTGTATCCGTTTCCCTTGAATAACTGTCACTGTATTTTATGTCTTCTTTCTTTCTTTCTTTCTTTCTTCATCGGTATCTATAATTACTATTATTTTTCTCGTGTGGTGTATAAAATTCTTCTTGGTCCCCATGTCTACGTGACTCCTTTTATAGCAGTATATCGCGCTATCGTATTTTTTCCTGGACCAGGTCGTCTCGAATTTTCCTCCTATTTTCTCTCTTGTAATGTCTATGAAGTTGATTTTCCTCTCTTTGTTTATTTCCATTTCTAACCTAATCCCTTTTTCTTCGTCCTCAATTGTTTTAACAAATTTCTCCTACTGTCTCGTAGTCCCTTTTCATATTCAAAGGCAATCATCAACACATTCTCACAATGTTATAAGATTTTGTCCTTTTTCTTCTTTTACCTGTTCATTACGATCTCTGGTAGTACCATGCCCAGTCTCGAACCTACGCTTAGCTCCCATTTTTTATCCTTATCAATGTTTCACCAATCATACATACGCTATGCTCCCAGACGAGCTTTAGGGCCTTCAACACTTTCTCCTTCTTTCCATTTTCTTATGATCTTATTTTTCATTTGTTCATCTATTGTTTTTAACACGTACTCCCTCTTAATGTTCGGGAACATGCCTTTACATCAATATGGTTCTTTTTCTTCTGTCTCCCACTCGTTCTAGGGCACGTTTTACCTCCTCTGTGTTTTTCACTCTGTTACTCTTGTCCTTCTCTTATCTCTTCTTAAATCTCCCTTATTTCTTCTTCCAAAGGTTCAAAAATGAATGAATGAAAGAATTACTTAGGTTTGCAAAATTGCATTCAAAATATCTTTTTCTTATTAAAACATATTAATAGCTATTTACTACAAAAAATTTAAATATGTTGTCTTATCTGACAACAAGCACTGACGTCCTTTTAGACTGTAAATATTTTTAGTAGTTTGCATTTTTTTCCACATGACATCCGTGTTGTGCTAAACATAAATTCACTCTATGTATAAGTGTCTATGTGGAATTTTTTTCAAGAGTGTCTGGAGGTGTTTGCTGATGGGCAAGCTGTATCGATTATCGATTTTCTTCATGTGTTGTTGATAGAGTTTTATAAACGGACACAGATCATTCCGCAAAAAGCACTTTTCAAATCGGATTATTGGTAGAGCCTCCAATTCCAATGTTGGTGGGGGGACATGCATCCCCATTTCTCTGGAATTTGTGCCCGTACCTACAGCTGAGACAACTTTTCAGCATGAGGAGAGGGGTATATCCTCCTCTGGCCTCACAGGCGTGCGAAACGTGGGTGCCATGGGTGCCTTGGCACTCCCATTAGACAAACTTTTTTTTATGTAGAATTATTACAAACTGAGAAGAGATTACGTGTTAATTATTTCCCGTCTGCATGTGTGCCGTGCAGCGCCGACGCAGCGTCGGATGCAATGATGCTATCTTTTCCTAAGGTAAAGGGGGAAGGGGGAGGACGACATTCCATTTGGTGGTACTTTAGATCTGGCACCCACACTCCCAATGTCGTGCGCAAGCTAGTGTCTGGCATTTATTGCAATTTGTGCCCAAGTTGTGGAAGTGGAATTAATACATATTGATGAGACTACTAAACGCACTACAGCACGAAGTTCAGTTTGAAATACTACAGATTACGATTCTTTTTAAAAAATGGAAAAGCCAAGAGAAATCAATTTCATCTTACATTCCTTTGTGGCAGTCGGATACAAATCATCAAGCTATCCCAAAAAGCACTTCTTAAGTCAGATTATTGGGGGACTGTCCCCCCAATAACCCGGGATTTGCGCCAGTGGTAACTTAATATGTTATCGGCGAGTTTAATTGTAGAAACCCCGTTATACGCAGTGTTCTTTTTTATTGAATTTAGGACAACCAGATTTAAAGCTCAGTAGTTTACAAATTAATATCTAGTACTCATTAAGTTTGTAACAAATGTTCGATATGTTAAGGCTTAAATTTGATATGCATCACAGTTGTCCTTAGCTTAGCCTATGATAACATTGAATACTTCCCACGATAGTAATGACAAAACTTGTAAAAATGCCTTAGAAAATTATAGCTAATCTCTAAATAATATTATATCTCCAAGAATCAATCAGAAAGAGTAAATTGTTACTTGTCAAAAACAACGTATCTCTTCCTTTCAAGAGATGGAGTGGGTCAGTGGGTCAAGTCGGTCAAGTTTTCAGAGTTGGCCAGTGGGTCGTGGGTCAACACCATGTAATCCACTTTGACCCACCACCCATGACCCACTGCGACCCACCGCCATATAGTTAGGCCTTAATCCAAACTGGGATGTTATATTGATTTCATTATAATACATATCTTAAGGAGATAGTGAATATACGAATTTTCGCGAAAAAAAAATGAGTATTTTGCAAGCCGTTAAATTTATGGAGTTGAACTCAGTATTAACTCAGTGTACTACCTCTTAACTGAAAATAAACAGAATGTGTCTAACAGTTTTTAAAATTTTCCGTTATGGGGGTGACACTTTGTACATATGAAAAATTGGTAGCGAGTTGGTTTGGGAAAATATAGGAAAACGAACGATATTAGTTAAGAACAAATAGTGTGCATCGCTTCATATATTCATTGCTTTCTACTATAATAATTGATTAAGCTTATTTTTATTACATGGAGCGGTTACGGTACAGGATAATCAACCCATAAAGTTGTGAGAAAATAGACATAAATTTGGACTGTAAGCTTAATTACACAACAATTTTAAGTTTGGATTGTGCGAATAATTATCAGGAAAATTTTACACTTTTTTCTTTACGTTGGTCTACTTACCTTGATTTCGGACTTTCAAATTTAGTACTTTTTCCACTGAAAAGTGACGATAATTCAACAAGAAAATAATTATACTATGATAATTTAATTGAAAGTAATCGTAATTTGGCACATGAAAACAACAGTGTGGTAATTGAAGGGAAGAAGGAGGGAAATTCCCATTCACCTCTGAACACTTGGTATCAGCATCTAACATTCATGTGTAATTATAAAAATTAAACTTAGAAACAAATAAGAAATCAACAGTTTATCATGCTTTAATTGATAATTTATGCCAAGATTAACTACCGAAGGTGTGGTAGATAAAGTTTGTTCTCCATGAGTCGACATTGCCAACTGACATGGTCGATATGGAAAAGATGCTGCATGGTGATAGAGAGGTGATACTTCTTGCTGAGTAATTCAAAACTGACCGAGAAAAATCGTTATCAGACTAAAGATTAACAAGCAGATTGTCAATGAGGAGTTACAGAAATCGGGTAAAAATATTATCAATTTTCACGACAGAGTGAGAACGTAAATTTCTTTCTATGGATTTAAAGGTGACTGATATTAGAAATAGACTAATTGCTCAAAAACTGTCTAACTTCTTGTTCATCACTGTCAATGACCCACCGTCGGACAAGCTCACAGTAGACAAGTTAGTTATTTCTTGATTGAAGGATGGATATCATTCCACTGTTGATGATTTACTACGAAAATGTCCTGGGGACTAACAGGAAGTAAGCCTGATTTCACATTTATTTAAAGGTGGCAAATTACGAGTTATGGAAAATGTATACTTGTATTACTAATGGCTTATTTGTGTTATTCAACTTTGAACCTAATATTAATAAGTCTTTTCTTTCCTTTTTATAAACTAGAACGTAAACTACTTTGAATAAATATTCATACTAATTGCAATTATACATATTTGTAACTTGATTTTAAAGTGGTGGTTTAGTGATTACACAAATCACAATTATGAGCACACTTTATGGAGATGCTCACACAGAGGGAACCCGAGCACCTTTATACGCTATAAAAATGAGTTTTCAAGTCTTTTGTGAGAAACATACTGTGAACTGAGAGAACATAAAATTTTCCATATTGTACAGGGGTATTTTTCTGCAAATAGAAGTTTCTTTTGGAATGCATTGAGAAATTAACACTTTGCAAGAATACTCTCTTAATACAAGTATATTTTAGGCACACACTAATTTGCCTCCACCTCGAAGTGCGTCAATTTCACGTACAGCAAGATATCCCCCCCCCACATACTTTAGAAAATTGAAACAATGACTAGGTCATTCGTTTGTACTACGTTTGTACCGAAAATACTTTCGTTTGTATCATGTTCCTTATAGGGTTACTTGAGAGGTCAACTGGGGGGCTATCTTAGCGCCAAGATAGCCCCCCCGTATCACAGCACAAAAAATGAAATACACCATTCGAAAGCAAATCGTTTGAACCGTTTGTACCAAAAAAGTTTCGTTTGTATTCTGATAGTTTTCGAGAAACAGGGGATGACATTTGGGATGGGGCGCTATCTTGGCGCCAAGATAGCCCCCGCCCCCGGTATCACAGCACAAAAAATTTAAATACACCATTCGAAAGCAAATCGTTTGTACAGTTTGTGCCGAAAAATTTTTGTTTGTACCCTGATAGTTTTCGAGGAACAGGGGATAACATTTAGGATGTGGGGCTATCTTGGCGCCAAGATAGCCACCCGTATCACAGCACAAAAAATTGAACTACACCATTCAGAAGCAAATCGTTTGTACCGTTTGTACCGAGTTAAGTTTTGTTTGTACCTTGATAGTTTTCGAGAAGCAGATAGGCCCCGTAATGTGTACTTTTTCCATGCCCATTAATAAGTATTATGTGTTTGTTTATATGAATTTATGTGTATTTAGAATTCTGGTTGTTCATATCCAAATAAAAGAAAAATTCGGGAATAACTCAATGTTAGAATTGAATCGGCGAGGGGAAAGACAACGTGAGTCCAAAATAAGCCAGTTTGAAGTAGAGGCAAAAATAACACTAAAGATGTCGAACTACAACTTGTAATGAAGAGAAATACAATTTAGAACAACTCGCACGTTATAGGAGAATGCTATAATGTCGACTGTATATTTGTTGCATTAACAAACGAACGTTCTTTCTTCAAATATCTCAAAATGCGTTTATGGACTAGTAGTCTTTTTCCATTCACTGATTCAATTAAATTTTCTCTATTTGTGCCCTTTAACGTAAGTAAATACCTATTATTCAGCAACGGCCTATTTGCTTTCCGCTATTGTGTATGAAAGCGGCTAGCTTCTCAAGGCATTAATGTGACAGATATAAACAGTTAAATTCTTCAGTTGGTGTAAAGCTGAAACATGGAAGGACGCAGCTTGGGTGAGTAAACATTTGATTTTCTATTTTTTCATTGTTTCAGATTATTTCTGTAACTAAAGTTTCTTTCTGAATTTGTACACACTTTGTTATCCTTTTTACTTTATTTATTTACGAACAAGGGTAAAAATAAGCACAATTTGATTGAATATGTGAGTGGAAAAACACCACCAGTCCACAGAACACATTTTGAGATATCTGAAGAAAGAACTTACGTTTGTTAATGCCACAAATGTACAGTCGACATTATAGCATTCTACTATAACGTGCGAGCTCTTGCAAATTGTTTTGCTCTTCATTACAACTTGCAGTTCTACATCTTTAGTGTCATTTTTGCCTTTACCTCAAAATGGCTTTTTTTGAACTCACACCGTTTTCCCACTCGCCCATTCAATTCTAAAGTTGAGTAATTTCCAACAAGTTCCTTTTTTTATTTGGGTATGTACAACCAGAGTTCTAAATACACACAAATTCACATGAATAAACACATAACACTCATTATTGAAAAAAGTACACACTACGGTGCCTATCTTGCGTACAAGATACCCGCCCCCCAAATGTCATCTCCTGTTTCTCGAAAACTATCATTGTACAAACGAAACGTTTTTCGGTACAAACGGTACAAACGACTTGCTTTCGAATGGTGTATTTCAATTTTTTGTGCTGTGATATGGAGGGGCTATCTTGGCGACAAGATAGCCCCCCAATTCCAAATTTCATCCCCTGTTTATCGAAAACTATCAGGGTACAAACAAAACGTAATTCGGTACAAACGATTTGCTTTTGAATGGTGTATTACATTTTTTTGTGCTGTGATACGGAAGGGGCTACCTTGGCGCCAAGATAGCCCCCCATCCCAAATGTCATCCCCTGTTTCTCGAAAACTATCAGGGTACATACAAAACTTTTTTCAGTACAAACGTTACAAACGACTTGCTATCGAATGGTGATTTCAATTTTTTGTGCTGTGATACGGGGGGGGGGGGTTCTCGAAAACTATCAGGGTACATACACAACTTTTTTCGGTACAAACGGTACAAACGATTTGCTATAGAATGGTGTATTTCAATTTTTCATGCTGTGATACGGGGGGCTATCTTGGCGCCAAGATAGCCCCCCATCCCAAATGTTATCCCCTGTTTCTCGAAAACTATCAGGGTACAAACAAACCTTTTTTCGGTACAAACGGTACAAACGATTTCCTTTTGAATGGTGTATTTCAATTTTTATGTTGTGATACGCGGAGGATATCTTGGTGCCAAGATAGCCCCCATCCCAAATGTCATCTCCTGTTTCTCGAAAACTATCAGGGTACAAACAAAACTTTTTTCGGTACAAACGGTACAAATGATTTGCTTTCGAATGGTGTATTTCAACTTTTTGTGATGCGATACGGGGGGGGATATTTGGCGCCTAGATAGCCCTCCATCCTAAATGTCATCCCCTGTTTCTCGAAAACTATCAGGGTACAAACAAAACTTTTTTGGTACAAAAGGTATAAACGATTTGCTTTCGAATGATGTATTTAAATTTTTTTGATGTGAAAAAAATACCATACACAACTAGATACCAAGTATGCAAAAAATATCCTGGCAATACACGTATTTGATAGAGAAATGATCCCAATAAATTCCTTCAAATTAGAAGCATTTCATATTTCAACGGAATAAAAGAAAATCACCGATAGTGATCAGTCTTTGAAAAAGATAAAATTCGTTGGGTTAAGTTGTGACCTGTTAAGCCCGTAATCTGAAACTGCATAAAATTCGAAAATTTTATTATTCCCCTTGTTTACCTTCATTTTTAATATGCCCGCTCAAATAGCAGCTTGAATATGTGTCTTCATTTCTCTCATTTTTCATATTTTCATTGTCACCGTCGTGATAAATATGATGAGAAAAGCGTGATTAACTAACCATACTATCATCATCGAAACGCCGAACACATATTTTAGACTTTGAAAAGGCGCCTACGTACATTGTAAGTCAATACTCGGTACCTTGTATATCATATCGTTACTAACAAATCATTATATAATAATATTCTGTAATTAATAATTAAAAACCTGTGAGTTTTACTGAAACGTTTGGATTGCGAGCATAGCGAGCAGGAAACATTTTAACAAATCTATTTCTTTACAAACCGACAACAATATTGATTTAATAACGCGACAATATATTTACGGGGCACCATATCGTTTACTCATTTTCAACACTTCTTTTTTCTTATTGCTTGTTCGGCGCCCTCTTGCTACCAGCTTCTCCCCACCACCACTCCTTAGCTACGGCGGTGTGGTATCTTCTCCGTAACGATGTAGGTTTTGTACATTTGCTAATCGTACGCATAAATATCATTCTCTGACAGAACAGTTGCACTAAGTTTTAATCTCGCTATCTTCGATTCTGGAGAGTGAACACAATGGCGAGGAAACATCTTATATTTCCCACTTCAATTTTGCTTTATTTCATCACCATACGGCCAACGAGTGTGATTACAGAGGTAATGGAGGAATACACACGTGAGGAATTGGCAGGCATGGATCTGGCATACGGGAAAGCGGGTGATAATGGCTGAGTGGCACAACGGCTGCACAGACAACAGTTTCCTAATCTTAGAATACCACACCACGCAACGTTTTCCAGTCTAGATCGACGATTATAAGAAACAGTCTTGCTGGAAGCACACAGGCCCAATGCTGGACGAAAAACAGAATCGTATGGACCATGGCTTTTGAGGAGGAAATTCTTGCTTGAGATAAGAGAAAACCGTTCACCAGTACACGGGTAGTAGCTACTGAAATTAACACCCATCATCGACAGGTTTGGGATATGCTTCACGAAAATCAGATGTACTCTTTCCATGTTCAAAATTGCATGCATTACACGCCATCCACGTAGGCGGGAGTTTGTCCAGTGGTTACGCAAACTATGCTAATGTATCCCGCTTCATGCTTCTTCAAAGATAACGCTATGTTTTCCCATGCTGGAGTGATGAACACTCACAATCAACATTTGTGGTCTGAGGCAAACCCATATGGTGTAATGGGTATTCCATATACACTCCTGAGTTTTGTCTCCAAGGAACGTAACTGGATATAGAAATGTTGTGAGGACGGAATGGAGCTGAGTGGATTAACAAACTAAGGTGTGTTGCAAAATGATACAACACCAGTTATTTAACGTAACTGAAGACTCAAGAGAAAGTGACAACGAAACAGAACATAGAGTAAAATCTGTTAGTATGCACTAGAAAAAGACATGGAAAACTCAGGAGTTAGTTCTGATAACGAACAGCCAGGAAAGAAACAAATAAAACGGTGTAAATCAGCTGTTTCAAAATAATACTATATGATAGAGGTGTTTGTTCTGATAACGAACAGCCAGGAAAGAAATAAATAAAAAGGTGGATATCAACCCTTGCAAAATGATACTATATGATAGAGAGCGTTTGCTATAGATTGGTGAAGATTGTTGGCGCTGGAAGCTTTTTCAAGCGGAAAACTAGATTTAATGTGATTGAAGAATTAACTGTATCATGTTTGGAACGCGCTCGTATAGGACGGAGCATTAGGAAAATGGGTCGAAGGGGCGCTCTCTCTGAGTATAAAAAGGGACAAATTACGGCTTATAAAGCTGTAGGAATATCTTCCAGAGCTATAGGTAGGAAAATTGGGCCCATCGCGTGGTTGGTGAATAATTATTAGAAATTCGGAGCAAAGTTTGGTGTAAAGAATTCGACTGGAAGGGCACTGAAACTAACACCTTAACAAATAAGATATGTAGTGCGTAAGCATAGTCGTAGCAATACAAATCTAGGCAACCTGGCTGGTAATCATACCATAAACATTCACAAATTAACCTTGTGTCGAGCTGTGCAGCACAGCAGCAAGGTGACAAGTCTATAATGGTCTAGGGTGGGTTTGGTGCTTATGGTAAAATCAATATCGCTTTCTTTTCTTGCCGTATGAATACCACTGGTTATCAAACTGTGCTCGAAGATAATCTGCTTCGCTTCGCTACTGTAATTGGGGGACCTTTTGGGTCTTTCAACAAGATAATGAACCTATTCATTTTGCCAGTTCCACAAAATAATTGTTTGACTACAGAAACGAGCGAGTAATGGATCAGCGTGCAATCTCCCAGGACCTGAATCCAATGGAAAATGTTTGGTGTACGTTGTGTCCTCAAGGGTCTACAAAGCGATAGTATCGAGTGTTTGAAAGATGCTATTATTACTGCACCGGATACACTTGACATTTTGAAAAAACTAGTGAATACCATATTTAACCGCGTGTTTCAATTAGCAGTGAACAATAGTTCATACATAGGGTACTAAGTGTAATGCTGCAACAGTGCATTTTGCAGGAGTGCACATCTCTGTATAAACATTGTTTCTTGTATTTCTTCATTCTGTGCCATACAATACGTGTATGTAGTAGTTGCTTGATTTCCTGTGATTTCTTGTCAGTGTTACACCAACTATCCAAATCCACCAACTCCAACATTTTGCATACAATTTTAGTACCTTAATGCACTGCTCAAATCATTTTGCAACGCACCTTATGTAGGTAATATATTTAACAATTGTAACCCATTTGTAACTATCATATTGACTGTACTTATATCATCTTCTCTATTGTTCCAGACAAAAATGTGTAATATATATTTTTTATTTAAAATAAAAGTTATCTTTATATAGTATATATCAACTTATGTACAATGAATAAAACATATCAATACTCTAATCTAATTGCTTATTTTACGTGCTTATTTCTGGCAGAAATGTGAGGAAAACCAGTCAAGTCGACAAATAATTTGTGGGTTTGTAGGGTTATTTTTTAAACCTAGTCTCGAAAATATTTTCGTGAACAAACTAGTACCAAAATAACATTGAAAGGAT
Source organism: Thermobia domestica (assembly GCF_964235325.1). Classification (NCBI taxonomy): domain Eukaryota; kingdom Metazoa; phylum Arthropoda; class Insecta; order Zygentoma; family Lepismatidae; genus Thermobia; species Thermobia domestica. Next base: position 20,213,193 of record NC_137468.1, on the reverse strand, counting down.
TTAATTTCTAATTGTCTTACTCTTCATTAAAATTATAATTTATAATAATAACATTCTTGGAAATGTTCGATTTATTAGCATAGACATAATTCTGTTGCTGCAATTGTATTTTGTTTATTCTCGTTCCAAAAATAGTATCAAAAATACAGTAATTCAGTCAAGTTGTATTGAAGGAAGTCATAGAGACAAAACTACGTTTCTTAACTTTTTATTTTAGGGCAGCAACGATGGACGTAGAACTGACAATTGGCCAAACCATGAACATCGATTTTGATGAATTAGTAAACGGGAGAGAAACAGCGGTAAGACATCATTTTCTTAATATGAGTAGTAGAAACTAACTGTGTGGTAACATGTGTTGTAATGTATACCTTAAATTACATATTCTTCGGCTCTAATAATGCCTTTACAAACAATTTACAGTAATAATGAACCAACAAGATATATTTTATTCTCTTTTTTACCAATGATTATCAGATCTTGAGCGAAACTCAGGACATGATTATATATGGGATGGGACAATTAAAATCAAAACTAATTCGGAAACTTAAGACGTTTGAGAGCTCTGACTACGTGGAATATATGTACTTCCATGATTTTGTTAAAATAGATCGTGTCGTGTGATATACCTATGGTCTACTACAAGAAAAGGCTTTAAAATAATGACTATAGTTTGGAATCATCTAAATTATTAGTAGGAGCACATAATAAAAAGTATGGTGTTTGAAAATCATTTTTGACAAACAGGGTTAAAAGCAGTATGTACTTAGATTCTAACTAAAGTTCTCTTCTATAACAAGTATATAATTATCTTTAAAGTATAGTAGTGTTTATGAGCAATTAAGTTTCGAAAATCATTTGGATATTGTTACAATTGCTGTTGTGCTGTTTAGCGTCACGCTTATTACTACAATTATATGAACAGTATGTTTAGAGCTTAAGGTAAAATTCACTGCTCATCATCTTCCATAAGTATTCGAACTTGAATCTACCAGCAGAAAACGCATTTGGCTATACGTAATGTGAGAAGAAACTTAAACCATAGATTAATAACTGTCCCTGGCAATAACACTTGAATATGGGAAAGCGTGACCAGGAATACTTCATCGGCTAAGAATCAAAAGCATTTTGTAAATGTAGGTCATTCTCAGAACGTCTACAACTTACTTCTTTAATTGTACATTTTGTTAATGACAGGGAAGTGGAACCCGAATTTGAGACACAATGTTACGATCAATTAGCCAGCGAAATTGAAATTCCTTATATATATATATATATATATATATATATATATATATATATATATATATATATATATATATATATATATATATATATATATATATATTTCAAAGAAGTTATATTGAAATTTATTGTTCACAAAAGAGCTACTGCCTGAAGAAAACGAATTTTTTCGTACCCTAACAAAACACTAACTTCGGGGATATCTGCAGCAATGATCACTTTTTTTTTTTTTGTAAAAATAAATTGCCGCATTTGAAATATTATTTCACTGAAAGATACATTAAAAACACCAAAGTTAGGATTGTAAGTTTACTGTATCACAATCTGTTACGATTACAAAAAGAAACATAAATATGTGCTGAGCTATTCTCGTTCGATAACAATTTCTCAGTAAATAAGGGAAGACTCTTAGAAATTTTCCTTAAAGCATAAACTTCACTTTATTCTGAAGAAACGCATCTTATAATAATCTGTATTGTATCCAATGTGGATAAGTATCAATGCTCTTACATTGAGTCCTTACAGTTTGGTTCCAACATGATATCTCAGAAACATATTCCGTCAATTTTTAGTAGTTACACTCTTTTTAATTAAAGTAACTCTGCAGAAGAATGCAGACATATGATTACACAGCTATCATTTGTAATATTTCAACATAATATAAAATTGTGAGATCTCAGAAAAAAAAGCACAAATCATCAATTCGAATACTTTGAAACAAATTGCGCTGAATGTGTGCTCGGGAATTCCAAATTGAATAATGTGTTGCTATAAAATGGAATCGCTCGATGTTGTCTTTATCTCATTATTTACAAACTTGAGCTGAGATTCAAGCTTATACATTATTACGGTAACTATGAGAGCAGTTTCTGAAGGTTTATCCAGTGGCGGATCTAAAAAGCAAAAACTAGGGGGGGGGGGGGCAGCCAGACCCAGACTATGAAAGGTATATCATTAGTTTATTAAAAACAAAATTACAAGTATATAAATAATAGCTTAAATTATTTTTTGACTCGAAAAGCTGGTGGGCCTAGGCCCCCCGGCCCTGGGCTAGATCCACCACTGGGTTTCTCATTACAAATTTTAGAATAACTGCCTTTCTAACTTCCTGGGATGGTAATGGAGAATCAACTATGGTGTCATTCGATAGTATGGCATCGATAGGAGATATTTAAAATATTAATTTTTCTCATCTGATGTGTATTTCTTAAGAAACTGTTTGTAACCGTTTCTGGTTTTGTCGATTTCAGCCCCATCCATCACACAACGAAAAAAGTTCAATAGAAAAATTACGTACTTTTTCACGGACAATTAGAACAAGCAATAGAAAATGGGGGTTTCTTATTTAAGATTTCAACGTTGACCCTTTTTCCGCACCCAAGGTGGGGGTAGGGGGTCGAGCGTGGTATCGCTGGATGTTCCCCTTTGAGACGATTAACTTTTGTTATAACTATTTTAAAATCCGATTTGTAGTTTTCCAGATATTCCCAAAAGCAGTTATAAATACCTCATTTTTCAACTGTTCGGAACCCATTTTGATATTTGTCGAGTACAGCGCCTATCACGAGACGGAAAAAGTGTTCAATACAAAAGTTACGTATTTTTTCAAGGAGAATCTGAATCTGTAATACAAAACATGTGGATTCTTGTTTCATATTTTAATATTGACCCCCTTCCGCCCGCTGGGATGGTATAGGGGGTCGAGTGTGGTATCGATGGATGTCTCCCTTCGAAACGAAAACAGTTTTAAATGTCTCATTTTTCGTGTTCGTATTTCATTTTGATTTTTGTCGATTACAGCGCCAACTATCATGAAATGAAAAAAGTGTTCGATACGAAAGTTAGTTATTTTTGACAAAGAATCAGAATATGTAATGAAAAAGGTGGGTTCCCACTTAACATTTCAAAGTCTGTTTGTCTTTAAGTTTTAAAATTTAATTTATTCCCATGTCTTTTGCTCTTTCCTTTCCCTCTTTCGTTCTTTTCTCATTTCGTTTAGCTTTCCATACCTTTTCGGTCTCTGCATCAAGCGTAATGTTCTTTTCGTTTTCTTTGCATTAATTCCTATCTCTTAGAACTTAACGTGAATTGAATTTCTGCAGATTTATCTCGTGGTTGTTTCTCTAAGTGATGCTCTCAGATAGTAATACTTTTTCCTCCAAGTGGAGGAATATCCTGGCATGTAATGTTTTCGGGCATGTATCTGCTGTCATGTTGGTTGTCCAACAATCAGGCATACAGTGAAACTATTCTGCTACTGGAAAAAGCTATCATTTCTTTTACATCCAACCTCCACTTATTAAAGTTTCTGACTGTACACTCCGCATCAAAAGAATTCACACAGCTAACGCCGTGCAGATAGGCCACCCAACATACACCTTCTTATCCCATAATCGTGTTTGGTTAAAAACACCCCCTCTCTCTCCTCCTTTCCTCTCTCCCATACTAAAATCAGCAAAAAAGATGAGTGCAATTCTTATTTCAAAATATCCATATATTAGTATACACAAAATAAAACAGTCAAAGCGAGACGAAACAAGATTCATAAGTTTGATGTAGGGAGAAACTTAAACACACACACAATGAACAGTTGAAAGCGATGTATGCCTGCTAGATAGACATACAGAAATGAAATAGACAGAGGAAAGGGGAGTGAAGAAGAATAAGAAGAAAAACTGAACACAGATAAAAATAAGGAATTTAAAAGTATTAAAAAAAGAACATAAATTTTAAAGTTCCGTTTCCAGAAATCCAACAGGAATATAGAAGTAACATTTGGATTATATATTTCTCCAGGACTATTCGAATACATTGAAGAAAGAATACTGTATTCAATTTCCTGTGAAATTGTAGAGCTCATATATAGTAATGTCAGTAGTTTAACACACGTATTTGTTTCACGTGTTTCGGTAGCAAATTCGGTGGTGTTCATTGAATGTACTGATCCGAAATACATTATAATAAACCCAGTAATAGCGTACCGATCTTAGAAACCGGATCCAGACTTGGATCCGAAAGCCCCCAAAGACCCGTAAAGGAGGCACAAAGTTCATCTTCAAAACACTGCAAAGAGGACCATGCGCTTGTGCCCTCCCCGCCCAGACACGCTTGTGCCTCCAGAAAAAAATTTTGTCCACCAGTTTGTGTTTAGCCAAATGAGTTTACCAGTTACCCAGTTTATTTAGCCAAATAAGACAAGCCGCTGCCGCCTTGGCGCCTGACTGTCGCTTCCACCATTTCATCTAGCACACTGTTCACAGTCTGCCAGCAGCTCGAGTTTAGCATAGGGATGGTCACAAAGTTTCGGTTCCAGCAGAAAAGGTTCCGTGAGGAAAAGGTTCTTGAGGATCCGGTTTTCAGAACCGGTTCCAGACCTGGATCAAGGAGCCCGTTCCAGACCTGGATCCGAAAAAAACGGTTCTGGGACCGGGTCTTCTAGAACCGGATCCGTTCCGAACCGAAAACCGGTTCCACCAGGAGTCGGTTCTGGCCATCCCTGATTTTAACCGGCGGGACTGTTGGGAGCGTTGCTCCTGCTCAGCTGTGTGGAATGGCTTTTTTCGTTTTATAGGAGGAAACAGCAAGAGCGAATTAAAGCATGCCCATGCGCACGTGATCTCTGATTCCATCTTAATCTTTCTCTCTCTCTCTCTCTCTCTCTCTCTCTCTCTCTCTCTCTCTCTCTCTTCAGATGTCTTACACTGTTTGTGTGGGATTTTGTTCCACAGAAAATAGCTGGTTGATAGGTGTTAAACGTGACGTCATACCGTGAAGAAGGCTAACAAACTACACAGGCCTCCGCGCTTGACCGGTCAACGAAAGTCATGTTATCTACTTTGTGGGGACATTTTACAAACAATGCACCCGTGTGTTTAAATTTTAAATCACGATTTCTCATAATCAATAAGGCCGATTCTAAAAATTAATCCACAACTGGGAATATTATTTAATGTCGGTCAGAATATATTAAAGTTTACTCAGGAAAATCGATCCTATGGTGCTGGGGGTGTAATTTTTCTTTTCATTTATATACAACATATTATCAGAAAAACTTCTGAACCGGCGTCAAAATTACTTTCGCTGAAGGAAAGCTTGCTTAATGACAGTGAAGATATTAATTATGTATATGAAACTATGTGAAACTATTCGACTGATTTCAAAACTCTTTTCAATGTTGGAAAGCCTGTCAAGTGTCAGTGATGATACGCTATATTTTATCTCCTAAAATAGACTCTCGAACTATGAGATCGTCATTTTTTGATTCGTGATTTATATCAAATTTTCTGAAACTATTCAAATGATTTCAAAAATTCTCTCATTGCTTGAACGCTTGTCTAATGTAAGTGAATATACGCTATATTATCTCTTTCTGGTGCTGGGGGCGTCTTTTTATGAATTATATATATACAATTCATACCAAAATACAAAAACCAATGTCACACGAATGATGTCATTGAAAATATATTCTCATTACTATGGCTTTCTGGATTATTATAATACTGTATACATAATTATTCAGTATATATAATCACATTTTACCTTCTATTGGGCTTTCTTCATTTTGGGGTTTTAAGGGACGAAACGATTTCCAATTAATGATATTTGTATTTTCTAATAATACTATGTATGTGTATGTCTTGTCTCATGTTCAGTAGGTCTAGTAATGATTTTTGTAATTAATTTATTTATTACTGATGACCAACTAGAAATCTATGAACAGCATTTTTCTCACATCTAACCAGAATAACGAATCACAAAGCTATTTTCCACCTGAGCTAAATTTTAGACTGAGATGTCCGCCAAAAATTGTAAATAAATTTAGCAAAAACTTGTTACGCCTGCCGAAAACAAGTCATCTGCGTGCAATGTTTGGCATGCGTGGCAACGGTTGCTTACCCCCAGACTTAGGGAGATAAGAAGCCTAAACTTGTAGATGTGAGAAGTTCACTTGGAGATTTTTTAACCCAACAGGTGCTCTGAAATGGATTGGTCCAGATAAACTCAGGTCCGGGATAGCCCAATAGTACCCGAAACTGACGCCTACTGTGACATCCCTGTCAAGGATTCATTCGATACATCTCATACAAATCAATTGCATTGGCTGCTATGGTCCAACCAAAGATGATGCTGACTGGCATCTACTTTCTTCCTTACCTTTCTATGAGCGCTCCTATGTAGTAACCATACAATCATTCCACGCCATATCCGACTATACATCCTTAGACTTAGTATGGTCGACGCATCTCGAAGAATAATGTCCATGAACGGTATTACTTGAAAAATTACAACACTTTTTTCTAAAAAAAATAATTTATTGAAATTCTATCCGCCCACGCTTATTTCTTAAGCATTTCGCCGCTACGCCTAGGTATCCAGCCTCTTCTATATACACTTTTAAAGAGAGACATAGTATCAATACTCCATTTATGATTATTTTCCAACATATAAAGCATTATGCTAACATTAGATTTCTGACTCCGACGCCATCTTCTCATAATAGGTAAATCGACGTTTTTGTCCGACGCATGTCAGTTCATATATCATGACCTCGAAAAGACCCTTGGTACATTACCTCGAAACTTACCTTCTATAAATTGATCCCCACGCCTAACAACGTTGACCAACTCCAACACTGCTGCCATACCTTGGCTGTAACTCCTCCGACTCTTTCACGGACCGGTCACACGATGTTGGGTTCAATTTTCCAGCATTGTCTTACCACCTGGTGGGCATGTTCCTAAACAATGACATATGCCTCTCACCATTTTCCAACGACGACGGCGATCCCTCGGACAAGTCTAGACGACTCAATCTGGATATGAAAAAGAGTGGATAATCTGGACGAACTCACTCTGTTCCCCTACAAATACTATCAGCAAACACTGTCTAGAAGCTTCTACCACGACGCTCATGTAAGTCTCACGCCGACGCTGCACGACGTCTTCGCTTATTTGACTGAATACTTTGTCACTCACGTAGGTAACATCTGAAATCTCATAGTCATTTTCTTTGTTCAACTGAGATTGCATCTTCGCTCCACCATTGTATTCCGATGCCGAAGATGCCAACGGTAAATAAAGAAAATTTCGCCTTCTATTCTTACTCTTGATATATAAAGAATTATTCCTACGATCTTTCTTAAAAGAATAACATGATTAGCTAACTTCGCATTTCAAATTTATACCTTGCACGCCGGTACTGTCCGCCACGACGTTCCTTGACGACGCTGAAGGATCACACAGCTCGACGGTAATCTAGGATGTAAAATCGCAATCAGGATATTTTGAGTAAATATTTTAAGCCCCGTCATACTACTTGCGCTGTTGTTGATTTGGGTGTAATCGTTTGTGACACTACTACTTGTTCCCAGACAATTATGTCAGATTGTTCACCTCAAAGTTTATATTGGATTCCGAATCACCTTCTTCACCTACATACAACGTATCCGATGCGAAATCTAAATTAGCATTCAAATATTTAAGTTCCCAGACTACAATAGTAAACTGTGGCTTCAGCCGGTCCATCAAACAAAACTTCAGCCTATAAAACTTATTTCTGAATTTTAAGAAAAAATAAACAAAAGACGTATGAGCCAATATTTTACTATCAACCCACACACCTGTGAACTCCTTCTTTAAAACTTTAACTGCGTTCCTATATTTACGTTTCCACTACTCAAAACATTGTGGACTGACTAATCTTACTGAGAAGCAACTATGACCTCTCTAAAATATAAGTCGTCCCAGTATGAACATTTCCACAAGGGTGTTACAAAAGTGTTGTTATATCAGTGTCTATCCGAACTCAATAGCATTTCAGTGCCACTTCCAATGTTATCTTTATTGTCAGAGGTTGGCTTTGATTTTCCGGTTTCAAAGTACTGAACCACTCACCGTCTCACAAAGAGATGCTTACATTAGCTTAATTATTTGAAAGTTTCTTTTAAGAGGTCATGGTTGGTCGGTAGTAGAGGGTTCTCCTGTAGTAAATGGGGTCCGCGGTTCAATCTGAGCTCGAGCCAAGTGATTGGGGAACAAACACAGTGTGGGTGGGTTTTCTCGTAATTCTCCCGTTTCCTCCCACGTTCTTCATTCCACCATTTCATTCATTTCTCGTCACCAGCGCCTCTTTAGCCTGGAAGGCATAATCGTAGGACGTAAAACTTAAAGATTTCATTTAATTTTTTCTAACTTTCTTTTACTGTGTAAAACTAGCTAAGGCATTTGACCGAAAACCACTGTTGACTCCTTTTTGCCCTGTGACTGATTGTTTGGTATCGATGCTTTCATAAACAATTTGGTTTCTGCAATGAATTTCGTACAATTACGCTTGAGTCATTAAAGTCTGTAGGTTCTTCAGCATTATCTACTTAAATAGGTTATAGTTAATGGATGATATCATGCCCTCTGTGACAATATTGAGAATTTGATCCATTTATCTAGTATAAACCATATAACTATCTATAACTTTCAGCACCTACTTAATGGCATTTTCATTCAGCTCTTGTAAACAATGAGCAATGTTACTTAAAATACGTAGGTTCCCCTAACGGATTAACAAAATGATCAAATAGTGCTTTGCATATAACTCTGCAATCACTAGAATTGAATAATAGTTTACTATATTAACTATTAAACATAACTGACCTTCGTCCCACACAACTAACGAATACACCCTCGTTCGGATACTGTCTAAACTGAATTATACGATATACTGGCAACAAAAACAGAAATGTTATTAAGTCGTTCACACCATTACAATGTGTGATTTTCTCTACTTGACTTTAAAAATTGTGGTTAGCTCACATAACTATAATTCTTTCTCCTTAAGGTTGTATGACATAAAGGTATTAAAGTTCCATTTATTTTCTGCCTAGCATTCACTTTTTTACTTACACACTAACTAAGATTTCCTAGCACAGTGATTCACAGAAGGAAGGTACAGGTAGATGTATTGCATTATATCATCAATTTAGCAGTTATACCAAGTCAACATAAAAAATGCCTTTTATTTCTATTGTCACTTTGACAGAATCTGTTATATTTTAGATACGCATACTAAACGAGAACTACAATACTGCAGGTATATTTAAGTACACAAATGGTAGATGATACAGTATTGCAGACTTATACAGTTTACAACATTTTATATTCCATTATTACGAACACATAATAAGATTTGATAAACTTTCCAACCATGTCTAAAATTATGTAACTTAACATACTTGAAATACAACTATCAAACACCATCACTGTAATGCTATATGTAGACAATCTTTATAATCATTTAAAACAAATTCCACTTTAAGCTTTCTTGTATATTTTGACAATTTTTATCACACATTTGGAACGGTTTGATATGACAAGTTGCTGTAAACAACAGTTTCGTCGTTATAAATCCATATACGTCATGACATAAAATATTTATCTAAAAAGTTTAGAAAAATATTTCTAAAAAAAGTATCTAAACTTGTTCACATTTTTTGATAAACGCTATTTTGTGGTAATTATATCTGACACTAGATTATACTAGATGTGAATTGTTCGTGAAAATCAGTTGTGCTACTGCTGGTTTGGTACCAATATAACCTTACAGTGAATTTATATATTTTATTCAATATTTATTACTTGATATGTTTTACACCAGCTGGAAATATATGTGTATTATTTAGTTTATTTCAACTGATTTCAGTCTAGAGCAATGTCTCAAGTGGATGTTAATTTGAGAAAACGTAAGCCGAATTGTGACTTCGTCAAACGAATAGAAGCGCATTATCGGATCACTGAAGAAGTAGCAGATGACGAAGTCCGCAGAATCCCAATTGAATCCAGAAAATGTAGATTTCCTGACGAAACCGAAGGATTGTGGGCCTTTAAGTATTATAGTTATAACGCTTGTGTATCACAGTGCATTATTAAAAGGAAGATGAAGGCATGTAATTGTACTGACAAAGTAATTGGCTACGTAACAGGTATTGCATTTTTATATAAAGTGTAAATGTACTCTTTCTTTTACAACTTTTCACTTTGCTCAATTGTTATGTGTAAATTATTGTAGCATCCTATGGAAAGGTTATGTTAGTTAAACATTACCATTTTTTTCTTTTTCGCGCTAACTATTGGGCACAGCTAGGAAATTGTACATGATCACACAACAGTGGAACCATTACTAAGTGTCACAGTGAACCGGAAGTAATTTTGGAAAACGGATTGTGTTAATTTCCTATACGCCACTATTTGAAAGGTTCATTTTAAAGGGTTACTGTTTTTTTCTGAAATTTGGAAATCGACAGTTCAGTATTGATAAATTAGTTTTAGCATCAGCTCTGAAACACTAACAAGGTTGGTTATATAGCAATTGAACTAAATATTCCGGACCACAAGAGTCCTGCTAGAACATTTCGGCAATGCACGCCAAAGACAGACTTTAATTGTATAGCTGGTGACAATAAAATATTATCATCAGTATACAAGTATCCTTGTACTGTATTGTAGGTAATTTGAATACGTTCCTTGATTATAAGTTTAGTATATCATGTTATGTAATTTTATGAATATGAATGATACCTAAAAAATATAGGCTATTTAACATTTTAATTTACGAAATTTAAAATTACTATACAATACAATTGGCAAACTTTAGAATATAAATTGAAACAAACACACACATATTCACGTCCCTACACACAGCTGTTTGCACTATACGAAAGTGTATGTTAGCTGGGATATAGGAAAACCGAGTATGCACTCATACTTGCGTAAGTATTGAAGGTATTTTCCTAATACACTTCCAGAAGTTGCGTTGGCGATAGTGCTAGGTTCACAGTGGGACCACAATTCTATTTCTCGATCTTGACTGGATACACTGAAGTGACCACCGGGACAGATTGGACATTTGCAAAGAGAATAACCTTAACAAAAAAAGAAACTAACAAACAAACAAGGATAAATGAAATAATGATTGGTGTAAAATGAGTAAAATTCGAGTTCAGTGAGTAAATGTGAGCAATGCAATTAGATAAATTGCTCTAAACACTAGTTGACTTTGCTGCAAATGAAACAAATCAATTGTTGCCGTTGGCTTTCTTGAGTCCTCCAGTTTATTTCCACATTTTCATTCCACCAATTATTTCACATTCATTCATTCTCATTAATAGCAAGTCTATTTTAAACTATACGGCATAATCAAGGGGTGGCAAGCTTTGAGATTTCATTTCGTTTCATGTGGAATAGAGAGTTGGTTAAATCCCCGGCCAAATTAGTTTGTGTTGAACAAATTGTTTCCATGTTTTTCTCAGAGTACTCCAATCTAGTCCTATATTCTGATTCCATTAATTCTTCCGCATTCATTCATTTGCTTTAACCCAACACATTTTGATCAATATATGCGTTTTTTACGTCATAATAGGATAGTTACATAACGTCCAATAAATCGACGGTGTGCACGTTAGTTACTATATCTCTAGGACTCGTTTTATACTGATTTTGTACCTTCTTAAAATCTCCTTACAACGAAAGACGTTAATATACATGATTTTGAATCACATAACGGAGAACACATTAGTATATATATATATACAAAAAAGAAAAGGAGACAGCAACATTTGTAAACAATTTATACTTTTTATATTACAGAATTGTTCTCAATTTGTACACATTTTTATTCTTCCCAAAACATTGTTATTTAACTGATGATATGCTTTTGAACATTTAGGAATAACTCCTGTGAGCATTTACTATAAGCTAATCTTGGTTCAGTTTTTATCCTATAGGCCAATGATCATAGCGATCAGTGCACACATCTTGAAGGGGCTTGTTTAATTGACTTTCCTTGTCGAGACATCGTTCAGTGCTTCGTCAATAATGAGTCTCCTGAAGCTGAGAAATGAATCAATGTATTCCTTTTATTGAAGCATCTTTGTCAATAACTAACAATTCACAATTGAAACAAGTAGGAGATAAACAAATATTAGCCAGTATCATTTTCGATTCCTTATTCTTGTTGTATGCAATGCACACACTAATCTAGTAAATCTATCCTTCAATTCCAATACTGTAGCTGGCAATAATGTTAGGCTGCTCCACACTTATCATTGACTTCTTTTCGTGAGACCTCTGAGTTGTTGAACCAAACGAACATTTTTCGTAGCTTGTTGCCACTGTAACTATATTGCCGTAGCTCAAACTAACAAAATTGCCCTTTTCGTTGTTACGGTTCTTTCTTCATTTCTTTGATGTCCCTTAGTGGGCACTTGAAGATTCATCCTTGCGTAATTGTATCAGTTGCACAAATACCTATATTACTAAGACGATTAACGAGATCTGTGAAAGTAAAGTAACTTTCGCAGAATATTTTACATAAAGCATCGCGTGGTTTGCTAAAGTTATCAGAGATAATACAAATTTCCATCCAGTCCATAGTGATAGTCTCTTTCTTTTTAACTTCCTGTATACAATTGGAAATGTATCATATAACCTGAACTAGTGGAAATGTGCCAAAGAGGATGGGCTGTCCTCTTATAAATTGTTTTACATAGTGCTTACCATAATAAGGCTCTTACTTTTATCAATTGAAATTGTTTGTTTAATGTGATATTTTAATAAGATTTGTCAAATAGGATCTATTTATTTGTTTTGCGGTTAGTAGTAATACCTATTAGCTAATACACCACTAATAACTTATACTAATATGCAAGGTTGTTTATTTTAATGTGAAAGATTAGCAATAATCGTGTGCCTTCACTTTCCGGATAAGTTTTCTTTGTGTGTCTAGACATACAGTATTTTTTCAACTTCCATATCTCCATGAAAACCATACATTTGCTCCCTAATCGGTTCAACTGTTAATTTAATGAGAGAACAATATGACCTTGAAATCCAAAATTAGTGACCAACAAAACTTGATTTGCTATTTCTACTAGTCATGCACGTAACCAGGATTTCGTGAAGGGGGAGGGATCCGTGACAAGAAATACTATGGTTACCACACGAGGGGCTCGACCATTCTAAACTATTTTACTGGAACATATACTGGTTCTTTTAGCCAGGATTTCGTAACGGAAAGGGGGTGGAGTCGTGACATGAAGTCTGAAGGCCCAGGAGCTCGATCAGTGTAAACTACTTTACTATCAACATATATTGGTTTGTTAGAACAATAAAATGAGAATATGTAGGTAAGTATTTTAATAAACTATGAAGAAATCTCGAGTGAAAGAACAAAAAAATATTGAAAAAGATTTTACAACATTTAAGTTGTTCCTCTGTTCATTCAAATATAATAATTTTCCTTTCCGTATGACAACTCTTATGAAAAGTGCATACTCAATGATGTCTTGCAAAATATTTTAGAACATGTGCATTCGTTTCTGTGTTGAATCAAATGTTAACAGAACTTTCTTTCCATATAATATTTTGTTTTTATTATTCCGTAAACTACTGTCTGTTCCAAATGACAGGTTAATAAAAGAGCAATAGAAAATTGTTTTTGAAATAACATGTTTATTACTACAAGGATGCAATGATGAAAAATTATGATAAAAGATGTCCACGTTGTCACACAATGGCACTATGCTTTCGGACGCTTAATATCTCCCTGACTAGCAGCAGAAATTCTGAAAATTCCGTAACTTTTCAAGAAATTTCAAATTCAATGACTCTTCCAGGATATATTTCTCACCTCGCCACTATGTATTTGAAATAATACAAATCTCCTCATAATAAGGAGTAACCAAAATCTTCCTGTATTTTTTTTTTATTTTTAACACTGATCTTCCTTTTCTCATTTGATATTGTTTCATCCTTCCTTAATTTTTCTTATTTCTGGTCTCAAAGGGGGGTCCGAACCCCCTTCTGGGCTACAAACCTGTACAAGTGCACCATTGTTCTCTTGCTTGTCTGTCTTCCTGCCGTGCTTCAAAGACTCAGTGCCATTAAGAAAGTATTGCAAAACTCAAGTGCTAAGCCTTCGTTGTTGAAGTGATATATTGTTCTAGAGGATCATGTTCTTTGCAATCTGTTTTGAATCTCCATGTTTCTAATTTTGATTTCATTGTCGTTTCTTTGAGCTTTCCATCAGTTGGTACTGATTCAGCTTTAATTCTTGGTTCTTCAAATACTTCTTGTTTAAATGGGAATATATTTCTAATCTGTCTTCTGCTTTGTTCATTGTCATGTTGTTTAAGAAGGTTTATTAGTTCTGCTTTTCGTAATCGGGAATATCTTTTGATTCCCTTCTCTTTACATTGTCGTCTTAACTCTACTACAGTAAATTTACTATAATTACTCATCTTTTATTATATAGAAAATCTTTATCACTCTTCAATTTTTTATCTCCACCACATTATTTCTAATCATTTTCGTACTATTTTTACTTTTATGTCCTAATACAGCACATAACATTGTACACTCCTGCCATTGTCTATATATATTACGCGTTGTATTAGAACCCGACTTTGATGAGAATAACCCATCAAAGTTACATATACACATTTTAAATCTTAATCATTTTTGTAAACTTACTCATCGTCATAATCATCACTACCATATTCATATTCATCATCACTACTCAAATCAAATGTTTTTTGTTGTGTTATTAATAATTCTTTTTCCTTTAACATTATTTGCTCCTCTATTAACAGCACTTGCTTCTCTAGCAGTGTTGCTAAGATTTTAAGATCTTGATGAGTAGTTTAAGTCTATCATGTAATAAATCAAAATGTTTCTCCACATTTATTATATAGAAAATCAAAAATGAAATAAATTTTTAAAGATCTAAGAATAAAAACGAACAGGTGAATATGAGTAGTGCTAAGGGAATATTATCTTACAAACCTATATTTGATTTTGTATGTATACATTTAGATATTGGTGGTTATAATGATGAAGACAAAATAATATTTAGCGTGTCCTTAGGTATGTTAGATCATTTGTTCAAGTAAGCTTCTAAAGAAAAGAACTCGTTTCTTATACAAAATATTCTCTATGCAAACGTTATGAACTTGTCCGATGAGATAATAGATTCACTGACTGATGATCAATGGTTATCTATAGGTTATGATGATTATGAGGAGGAATATAACTATGATCACGTTACAGAAGACTTTGTACGCAAATATCATCAGAAAGTTAATTTGAGTGAAATATGTTCATGGAAAATGTTATCGGAAGAGTTTATAAGAGAATTAGCTGATAAAGTTGATTCGGAGATAATTTCGGAAAGCCAAGACTTATAAGAATACTTTATAAGAGAATTTGCAGATAGAGTTCATAGGAGAGAAATATCGCTAAATCAAAACCTATCTGAAGAATTTATTAATGAGTTTATAGACAAAGTTGATTTTGATGCTACATCTTATGGAAGCAAACTCTCTGAAACATTTATACGAAAACATGCAGATAAACTTTCTTGGTGGCGCTTATGTGGTACTCATCAATTATCAGAAAACCTTATAAGAGATTACGCTGACAAAGTAGATTGGACAATGATTTCAATATTTCAAAGTTTAACAGAAGGATTTATTGCAGAGTTCAAAGGCAAAGTTCATTGGCATAACATTTCAATTTATCAAGACCTCTCTGTAGAGTTTATATATGTATTTAGACATTTCGTGGATTGGAGAGTTATAATAAGAAGATACCATAACAATCCCGATATAGGTAGTATATTGAATTTAGCATTCGATGTTACAACAGATGGTATGTTTAATGCTTAACTAATTACCTTTTATGGCTATTATACCATAAAAGTCATAACCTTAATTATTAGATATTAACCAAATCTTCTTCTGATAGGGATGTTCAAAACTCATTATCCTTACCTCTACGAATATCTAAACACAAAACTTATTGTTAATTTTCTCTTATACTTAATAACAAATCAATAACAAACTCATCATCTTCTTCTCCATCTGCATTCTTTAGGTTTAAAGGACAACCATGCGAAATAACACAATCATATTTTTCTTTTACTTTATTTAGAAGGTTCATCGAGTTTGGGTCTTTAGTTTTAGACAACATAGTCATGTCTGGATATTTTTCTTGTAAGGATTGTAATCTTGTCTTTATGTTACACTCTTGAATTCTCCCAACCCAATACCTGTAACTCTCATAGCTCTTTACTTGTTCTCTTTTCTCTGTTTCGTACTTTTCTAATATCTTTTGTAGTTGAATAGGAGATATATTCTTTTTAATAATAACTAGTTTGTGTACTTTCCCCGGATTTTCTGTATGTTCTGCAGCTGTTGATTTTAATTTAGTTATTTCTTGTTATTGTTCTTCATTTTGAATTCTCAATCTCTCCATTTTTCTACTCTTCTTTGCAACTCTTCTTGGTCTTCTTGAATCTGTTTAAAATTAGAAATGAAATAGTCTCCGATGATCACAGAACATTTTTCGTAAAAGTCATGTGATATCCAAAAAGCAATAGCTAGGAAAAAATTTTTGTATACAGATGTGCCAGAAATTAATAAATCTTTCTCGTTTGTAACTTTTGGTTCTATATAATACGTTAAATTTAGCCTCCTACAATTATAGGAAGCTAATTTTTCATTGTAGTATTCCAATAATTCTTTAGAATCTTTATTTTTCAGCCAGTTATCAAACCTCTTACTACCACTCTGACACAACTTAGTAGCATTGAAGTATCCTGTATTCTTATCTATTATCAATTTGAAATCACCAAAAATACCATATCAATAATTGTCTTTAATTTGTTCGTAGCAAATATCATTTAAACTATACGAGTTATCCATAGTACTCATATATATTATATAGAAAATCATGATTTTTACCGGAGCATATCTGTTCCAGATAATTTTATAATAATATTCAAATAGTTTCTTACTTCTTACTAATCTTAAAGTCATTCTCACGAATTCGGTGCAATGACTTTATATAAGAAATTAACTCTTTAGATTGCTTATTTTCTAACCATTTATAAAATTTCTTTCCTCGTTCTTTCTTTATCTCCATCTTTGATTGTGTACATAGAGCTGTATTAGAATCATCCCCATCGAATTCTCGCTGTTTCTTTATCTCCACCTTTTATTAGATATATAGAGCAGCAGAGCAAAAGTGCTCCACTGCTCTTTTCTGTTGTGTTGTTAATTCATTCCTTATAGATAGCCATCATGATATATCTAGAATTAATTATTTACAAATATATGTTCCTCTTAGCTAATTCCATATTTCTCCTTTACCTCCTGTTACTTTTTTAATAATTTCATCTCCTATTATTATAGCATTGGAAATATAATCAAATAGTTCTTTTTATTTTTTATTTCTAATCCAGTTCTTAATTTTTTTCCACCATCTTAACCTGTGTTCACCTTTTATGGAATAATAACCATAAAAAACTTACATTACAACATTACTTTTATCTATCCAGCTGTTATGTGAATCATCAAATTCTAGCCACTTAACGTATACTTTATCACCTTTCTTTCTCAAAACCTTTTCTACCAAGTATTCATCTTTAAGCTTCGTCTTTAATAATTCTGGTTCGTAAAATCTACCTTGCACATCTTCCTCTTCTAAATCTTTAATTCTATACGTAGGCCGATTAGATGGAATAACTTCGCTAATAACAAATACTTCTATTGACCAATTAGGTGTATATCCTTTCTCAAATAACCCTTTCAATTTACTTATACGAACATGATCACCTAACTTGTATTTGGACCTAACGCGCTTATATTCTTTCTTATACACTTTCTCCAATATTGTTCGCTCATTCTTCTTGTTATCTTCTATAGGCTTTAAACCAATTGTTCTATGTACTCTATTATTATACTCACTAACCAATGAGGGTAATATCTCTATCCATTTGTAATTCCCTTGTGTTGTAAACTTCTTCCACATGTTTTGTTTAAGTGTTCTATTAAATCTTTCAACAATAGAAGCTTTCTTACCACTATAGGTTCAGTAATGATTAATCTTATTTTCCTCCATCAACTTCTTAAATTCTTTATTGTAAAACTCTTTGCCTTTATCAGTTTGTAAGTTACTAGGTTTTCTCGCTCTTAATATAGATTCGAATGATTCTGTAACATTCTTACCACTCTTATCTTTAAAAGTAACAGCAAACGCATATTTCGAAAACACATCTATAATCGTTAGCAGATACTTATAGCCTTTATTTAATTTGGAAACACCTTTTAATACTCCACTATCCATTTCTACAAGATCAGCTTGCCAAAGGTCATCGATGCCTTTTATAACCACACTTAGTCTGTCAAAGTTTTTTCTAGATGGTTTGTGAATTTCTTCTATAATGTCTTCTGTACAACCTTTACCATCATATAGTCAATCTTTCTTTTTAACGAATTGAAATTTAGTAACACCGCATACAGAAAAAATACCTTTCTTTAGATATCTTCCATTCTTTGTTTGTTCACTTCTAATTTTATCTTTCTTCTTATCTGTTGATTTCTTACATTTAACACAATACATCCTGATTTTTATATAGAAAATCAACAAAAAATTTAAAATTTATCATTACCTAATACTATAATTTTAAGATTATCGTCATCATTACTTGATTCGTTTTCACCTTCATCTTCTGTTCCTATATACATAATAAGCAATAATAATTTACCTTCTTTCAATTAAGAATCTTTGGATGGTCTAATTGTTAACTGATCATACATATTAAAGTGTAATGGAAAACTTTCAACTTGTGTCTCATTTAAAAATAGATCTATAATATGTTCATTAAGACTTGATTCTATATGCATTAACCTACCTCTATAAAGAAATTTGTGAGCAGCAGCTAAATTATATACAAAAAAGCTGGTTTCCCAAGATCATCTTCTGCCAATCGACATGGAAATTCAACAATTTCTTTTCGTGTAAGTAAATTAAACTCTTCTTTCACTGATTCAAGCTGTACTAATGTTACAACATCTTGTTTATTGATAGCATTAGTTACATTAACCAATCTTTTGTTCCTAAAATCAACCCAGGATGTGTAGTTTGACGTAAAAACTTCTCTAGATTCTTCTTTTTTACTCTTAATGTTACCAAAAATATCCATATTTACTATATAACAAACGTCTTTACGAAATCTCTCTTTCTATGTACATTACAACAAACAATAATTGTCCTTCTTCCATAGCAGATTTTTTATTTGGTTTAATTATATCGTTCTTCTTAAAGCTAAAAGGTAAATTTTCAGTCAAAGTATCACCTAGATATATGTCCAAAAAGTATTTATCAAAACTTAAATCCATGTACATTATTGTACCATTATAGAGAAATTTGTAGCCATTACAGCTATTAAATATTCTAAATATTGGTTAACTAAGGTTTTTTGCTCTCAATCGACATAAAAAGGGTATGGTTTCTTTCTGCATAATCAATTTAGTAGTATCCATCCTAATCTTTTGAAAATCTTCTTTCTTTATGTATATGTCTTGTAACGCTTCTAATGCATCTTCAAATCGTTTTCTATCGTTATCTAATTGAGCTTCTATTGACCTAATTTGACTTTCGCTAACATCATTCAAGTTCTCCAATAATTTTAATTTTTCTTCACTAATATCAACATTACCTTTTCTATCTGCAACATTACCAAATATATCCATACTCATTTATTATAAAGAAAATGCCCATCTTAATTTTTCAAAACATTTCTTTAACTTCTCTATTTGTTTAGGTGAGTGTTTAAAATCAGTATCAACATGAACATCATGCTTTTTCAACAGATAGTACAATACACATTTTAAGTTAATAAACAATAACTTCTCTAGATCTTAAGTACATTACCACCACGATTCTGGAATGATGAGAAGCTTGGGAAAGAACTAGTGAATAAGATTTTAAACATGAAGGGAATACCGGAGTTACATATACCAGGCTACGAATTTTGTGGGACTTTTACGAAGCTGCAAGAAAGATTAGAAAGAGGTGATAAAGGTATTAACCCATTAGGTGAGGCTTGTAAACAACAGGATATATACTACAGAGATAATAAAGATACAGAGGCAGGACATATTGCAGATAAGGAACTAGAAACTAAAGCATGGAATAGAACATTTAGTAGTGATGCATCAGTTGGTGAACGATTAGCTGCTTTGGAGTTGGTACTGCTATGAATGCTAAGGTTTAGTTAGGATGGGGATTATAAGTTTTTAAATGTTATTATGTATGATTCTTTTATGGGTACATTCCATAAAAGGTTGTTTCAACATTTTCTTTATAATAAAGGGATAGTATTGAGAGTTACGAGTTACAGAATTTTAAACCTAACAGAAGAACATTTAATAATTTGAATGATTCTAACAAAGATATTGAGTTTGATTTCAATGTGGGGGTTGGCTTTATACATCCACATAAAGCAGATTGTCATATGACTTTTGAAGTTGTTGGTGCATCAACTGGAAGAACATTTGGTGCAAATGATACTATAAAACTTGTAGATAACTTCTTACCATTCTTCTTTTCTCAAATTGAAATTAGAAAGCATGGAGTTGTTATAGATAAGATTGAACTACCTGGAATAACATCTACAGCTATTGGAACATTAAAGATTTCCAAACCAGAAGTTGAATATCTAAATCAAGCAGGATTTGAAACAGATGATAAACTTGGTCTACGAAAGGACTTTAGTCTTCTGTACCCATTAAGATTAATTCCAGGCTTTTTAAGTGATTATAAAAAGGTTACGTGCAAAGGTGGATTGAGAATAACATTTACAAAAGCTAACAACAATAACGATGCCTTGTACAAATGGACTGGAACAGGAGCAAGTGCAACAGCTCATCACGATGGAAAAATAACAATAAAGAGTATGGAGATAGGAATGCATATTATTGAATACGATTCTGATTACGAAAGCAAGTTAAAGTTGAATGTTCTTAAAGAACCTAAAATCATGTTTTCATTCCATACTTATCAGTATGTTCAAAAGGCTGTCGTAGGTTCTTTCTTGGAGTTCGATGTTACTTCTCAATTTAATTCTAGACAATTTGATATGCCTGATTTCGTAGTTGTAATGTACCAAACTGATAGAAGTGGTAAACAAACAGCAGATGCAAGTAAGTTCGATCATTGTAAGGTAAAGAATATCTATCTTAAGAATGGAGGGAATGAGGTATTTCTAAAGGATCAAGAAACTTAGATATTGCTAACAGGGATTATTTTAAGATGTACGAAGATCATACTGCATTTAAGAGAATAACATGTGGCAATACCGAAATGTACTATGATCCGAAAGAGTTTATAGATAATAGACCAATATATGTGATTAATTCTAGTAAGAGAAAGAATGTATCGCTAAATGAGAGAACAAACGTAAAGATTGTAGTAGACTTTGCAGAAGCTGTGGCTGCTAATACTATATGTTACGCGATTTTAATTGGACAAAAAAACTTTACATATGACGCTAAGAATGAGAAAATAGTAGAAGAGATTTATATAGTTTTATGTATTTTTGTATTGTTTATGGAGGTTTTCCATAATCGAAAATAAAAAAAATGATTAAAAGTTTTTTGTTAAAGATAAAAATTGAAGATTGAATATTGATTTTCTATATAATAAATACGATGGCGTGTCATATTGAGCTTTTAATTAAACTTGGAAGTCTTGAGCAAAAACAAGTTATTGGATTAAGAGAATTAGAATTAGATACAGAATATAAGATTGTGAAAATGGAAAGGATTAAAACTAAGTTTGGAAAGAGCATTTTAGTTGAATTTGAAGAGTTTAATGTCTTTCTTCAGCTTAGATTTACAAAACGTTTAACAGATAAAATGATTGATGAGATCATTAAAAATGGATTAAAAATCAAATACACTGGTCTAAAAGATAATTATCCAACTGTTGAGTTTTGTATGTAAATTTTAAATGGGAAGCGGTTTTATGATTTGTTTTATAAAACAAACATTTTCCTTATAACAAATAAGCAATGGCTAATTATTTGAATAAGAAAAATGACGTTAAAGTATTGATTCGTTCGCATAGATGAGTTAGAAAAAGGTAAACCGTACGAGATAACATTATGGAAATTGATTCAAACACAACGTTTGGTCAAAGATCTTCAGTACATTTAGATGAGAAATATAAGACGTTATTACCACAAAGATATAATGATGATACTGAGCAAGTGTTGAAAGACATGAAAAAATATAAGCTGTTTGTTAAGTATGAGGGTTTAAAAGATTTAGATAAAGGTTATAAAATACATCAGTTTTACTTTAGAAATGAATCTGAAAAATAACAAAAATTATTAAAAATATGTTCTCAGAAGTTAAGAAATGGAGTGGTTAGAATGGATCCCCAAAAGAAGTTTATCCTTACTAATAATTAAAATGTAATTGTGAAAAAATATGCAAACCAAAGTCCAAGTATTTTTTGATATTAACGGCTGTCTATTCAGCTTGAATTACGATCAGTGGACAGAGTTTAAGAAATCATTATTTCCCATAGAGAACGAAGTTAGCAGAAGATTCCATTATCAGTGCCCGAACTTGTAATTTTAAGTATGCTCTAAGTGTATAAATGTTTTTATGGTTTTAAGACTATAAAAACTAAGACCCCTGGATATACAAAACGCATCACCATTTGAATTTTAAAGATACGTGTATAAATAAGAGATTTATTTGAGTTTTTTTGTAAATATATCCTAGAGTTATGCAACCTACAAGGCATTCGGTAGATAGTAAATTTATTTCTCTATTGACTTCCGTTCGAGTTTTGAAAATCGGTTAATAAACAACGGAGATATAGCAGTTTCAAAATATTATCCTTAAAGGTAGGCAACCACTTGGACACCGAAAAAAAATCCAGATTTATTTTTCTGTCAAATGTCGTTTGAATTTTGAAAATCCGTTAATAAACAACGGAGCTATAGCGGTTTGAAAAACAACACCCCTTCAATACGCCACTAATGACAGGGTTAGTTATCGTGTTCAAAAAATTATCATGTCTACCTTATTTAGTAGTAGTTCATTTGTAATAGTTTCAGAGCTTAATTTGTAATTTTAATAATTCTGGAAAAACATGATAAAAAGAATTAGTTTCCAACCCTGTTTGTCACGTGAAGGCAAAAATCATCACGTTACAACTAAGAATTTTAAAACTTTTTCGATTGTGAAGAGAGAGAAAATTGTAAGTATATAATGTGACAGTATAACGTGACAGAATTGGTATTGTTATTACTACACTTCCATATGCTGCTTGATTACTAAAAAGAAAGAGAAGAAAAAACATGCATGACTGCCATCTGGCGGGGGTTTGTATAGACAGTTGTATAAACATAAAGAGGAAAAATATGTTAATGTAAGGAAACGAGAAAGAGAATCGGATTGCAAGTCACGTTCTAAGAAGAAAAGAAAGAGGCTATAAATGTAATGCATATATGTATGCTCATGCTTCTCTCAACTGAATGCATGTGTGTGCGATGAGAGCTAAAGTGTATATACATATAACAACCTTATGCGATATACTAAACTTTAAGTTCATATTACTCAGCTTTTAGTAGACCGATTTCGATCAAACTATTTTTTCAAAGACAGCACTATAAGTTATAAGTTTTAGATGTAAGTTCCTATGATTCTAAATGTAGTAAAAGCCTATGCCCAGAGACAATACTCAATCTCACTTTGCGCTATCCTTCTGTGTTAAAGTGTAATGGTCAGTGGTGGCTTCGTAATTTTAGGCAGTTAGGGGTGGAGGGGGAAAGTGGGCCCGGAGTGAGGTGTGCATTCTACTCATATCTCTGCATAAACATCCTTAAGAAAACAACATTACCGGGGGACAAACAGATAATTATTTTATCACAACACGGCCCGTATACTTGCACAAAATAAAGAAGCTTGTTCCTCATGGACAAGCACATTACTTTACTGGCACATGTCCACAAATTTATTCTGGTGATTGCAAGATGACTGACTGATGATTCTGTATCTTTTTTCGTATGGTTTGGTCAAGGATTTCTAGGTAAATACAAACTGCAACCTGCTGAGCAAACGATAGATATAAATAACATGTCTGCTCCAAATATCTGTTCTGTAACATTAAGGAGAAATACGCCAGTGGCAAAGGTTGTGGCATGTCAGGACTATTCTTTTGCAACTTTCTATACCGAAGAAAATCTAAATTCTGTAACAGAAGATGAGGTTGTCAAGCGTTTGATATATGTTAAATTATCTTTCTCATACTAATAACAATTTGGATCAGTGGTATAACCAGGCGATTTACGACTTAATATACAAATATAGAAATGGATTGCATACACTTCGGACGACACTGGTCATTTTATGTTCCACATTCACAAGATAAGAATTTCTAAGTCTGCAGTGTTCAATGACAAACGCATGTAAGAGATAAGCTGTACAGAAACATTAAGGAACTCATTAATGCTAAAATTATTGGACTATTGTTTCGCCTCGACATAGATTATTGTCAATAATCCATCTACGAACTAACTTAGAGTTGTTCTGAGTTTACAGAAGTGTAACACGTACAATACATAACTGTCGGTGCCATCCCTGTTAGCTGAGGATGAGTTAAACAGTTTACAAAGCAAAAACTGCATAACGGCATTATATATCTCTTTGAATCAAAATGACGTCGAGAACTACAAAATAAGTGCATTATGTGCAAATATTACTAATATTATTTTGACACGTACACAGTCATTTTGCTAACAAAAATATTCGGTATTTTTATTGCAAGAAATATAGTTTCGTAGGAGTAGCTTTTTATTATGTTTCCTTTTCTCCTGAAGCTATGCTTCTGCCTTCAAGAATTGCACAATATAAAATTTCATCAAACATATCTTGCGTAATAAAATAACCCCATGCACCTTGTGACGTAGTTATTTTGAGGCCACGTGCTGAACTGTGTTTGTGCGACGCATATTGTGTTGACGAGTTTCAGTAATAGGCTTGGGAGTAGAAAATCATAGTGTACCATCTCTTACCGTTAAGATATTTGATGCACAGGCTTTGGAATCTGACGACAAATTTTGTTGCGACTAGAAAATTAAGTTAAACTTCAACTATTTGTTAAGGATTAAGTATCTGTGCGTTTCTGAAGTATCCTACTGCATCATTCCCCTCATGACTACCAGCAGGACTTAAATAGAAGATTAAATGCCTTCTCGAAGCAACTCATACACAACTTCTCTAAAGTTACTATCTTTTGGGATCACCGAACCTTCGATGATCACATTTCGTTAACTAAATTTCACTGGCTAGTCGGCGCAGCTTGCAGTTAACGTAACATTACACTCGCAGGTAATAATGTAACATTAACTTGTCACGAAATGCACTAATTCATCTACACTACTCACATATTAACAAAAGAGGTTTATATTAGGAAGAAGATACATAAATAAGTCCACAATGTGCAAAGCTTACAAGGGAAGTGCTGCACACAGAAAATCACAAACAAATACAATGAGTTATCTTTATAGTCAATTAAAAAGATGAGCTTTTGTTTGAAAGATGAATACTACAATCTTAAATGAGCTTATTCAATAATGCAATTTACGAAACACTTGTAAAAATTTCACTCTACATTTCTATGACAATAAAATGCATTTACCTAACAACGTTCATATATAGCATTACAGAGAATTATTTCTTGTCGGGGTCTGAGAGACCTAAGCTATGGAAACTTGTTATGAAATATTTAACTATATTATGAACTATATTATTGAAATACTTAAAATAAATGGTTGAATCGTGAAAATATGAAAGATAGACAATACAAACAGTGATAGTTTCACATATTGTCAAAACAAGAAGGGGCAGATTAGATCGCCAGCCTCCACCGCCATCTTGAAATCCGCTATTTTGAAATATGTGATATTTTTTCAAATGGAAAGGTCGTCATGTGGTACATCAATTAGGGACACCATCTTTTCAAAAAGTAAATTATGAACTTTAGTCATTGTTATCTGCACTTAGTTGGAAGATTTAGGATCATCTTTATACTTATTTACGAAAATCTAGGATAGAGATATTACATATTTTAAGTTTGGATTATCATCAAAACACATGTAATTTAAACATATCTACTAGCCAAGAAAACTAAAAGTGAAATTTGATATCCAAGTTGTATATTATTACATTATTATTACAAAATTTCACTGATAATTTTCTTGGCTAGTAGATATGTTTAACTTACATGTGTTTTCATGATAATCCAAACTTTCAATATACAAATATCAGGCTCCTAGATTTTCATAAGTAACTATAAAGATGATCCTAAATCTTTTAAATGAGTGCAGATAACGATCACTAAAATGCATAATTATTTTTTTTGAAAACATGGTTGCCTTAATTGATATATTACATGACTATCTTTAAATTTGAAAAAAAATATCACTCATTTCAAAATAGCGAAACCCAAGATGACGACGGAGGTTCGTACTTTACTTTGCCCATTCTTCTTTTGACAATATGTGAAACTATCACAGTTTGTGTTGTCTATCTTTCATATTTTGTGTATTTCAATAACATAGCTTAGCCCTTCTCAATAACACTATAAAAAACTCAATTATAGTGTAACTGGTATGCCTTTAATGTTATTGTATCTAGTGTAAAATTGCTTTATGGAAGCGACATTGATACTTTTAATTCTTCTTAGAAAAGAAAATGTATTCATGTTTATTCAGCCAATAAAGTGTCACTAATCTAAATAAGCAGGACTATTGATTATTATACTAATCACTATTGTGCTCTGTAATATGTGTGATACATCCACAGTTGACAATTTTACTTTCTTGATATTCTTATGTGTTTATCCAATATGTGTTGTAAATCCCCTTACGAATTGGCATTCATTTGGCTTCATTTTAAGTAATATCTTTTATTCTTTTTTCAGAAAGACAAAGATTATGTGATGATCAAGGCATTGCTTGCGTACATGAGTTAATGAGTATGTATTTTAATTACTGACAAGAAACAATAATAGCAACAAATAACCTCGAATATTTTATATATATTGTTAGTATTGATTGAAGATTAGTTGAGATAGATAATATTTCCAAATTTTGCAAATTAAAATGTAGTGAATTCTAGGTGCAATAAATCGTTTTTACTCATATGTACTTCTAACCAAAATGAACTTAATATAGTCAAGTATTACTAATTTTTTATATTGGTTCTATATTGTCGGTTTACTATGAAGCAGGACTGTTCACATTGAATGAAATTCATCTCACATCTTCAGCAATATCAATTAATTTCGATTTCATTACATACATAATATTTACCATTCGTGCAGAATGTGAATTCCCTAAATCTTATGTTAACTGCAGCATTTAGATTTGATCTGAGACTAATGATATACCAACCAACCATCATTCTACGCCATCTATAAAAAACAGAAAAAATACAATATATTTTAACCCAAATTACAACAATTGTAACTTCAGCTAGAAATCATATATCTCAAGCATTTATTGTCCAAGTGCCCTGTTTTATTATTTAATACCTAAGTGAAAACTTCATAATCTACGATAAGATAATATTTTTGTACTAAAACAGCACAGAGGGCAAAAAGTATGCTTTAAAGTAACTGTCCTCAATTGAGAACGCTGAGCGTTAAGCGCACGTGAAGCAGTTTGTAAAGGAATCACAATTAGAAAAATTTCTGAACACGACTAAACATTCCTGTTAGATTAAATGAAAACCAGCTCGGTATTTATTAACAACTCCTCAGATTGGCGGAAATTTATTACTAACTGTCAATTGGACTATATGTCACGTCGATTGTTGGTCCCAAATATATAAATTCATTGCTTGCGGATTTAACGAACATCCTCCAAAATTCCCATTATGAATTAATCATCCCTTGGAATGATCTCTCAATATTGTATACGTATTATATATTGAACGCATTGCTACTTCCACGAGAGTTGTCTAAGCACTTAAGATTCCGTTAACATCCCGTAATACGAAGCTAAAAATTTACATTTTAGAATTATTCCGTTTAAGATAGATAATTTAATTTGCCATGCAAATTTAATGACTAAGGATATAAGTCTACAGGTTTCCCTAGACAAGCTAATTGCTCTTGACTGTTATCTACAAAGGAATATAACAAGCAATGAAATTTCTGAGTTCAAGTTCATTCATGCTATAATTCATAAAAATACAAAAAGAATAAAGGAAGACTGCTTACTAGCGTGTCTAACTACACCTGCAGTGGTCGTATTTAAGAGAATAAATTTCACTATTATAGCTATCCTAGCCAGAAAAGACATTTCTATACATGTGTCCTGTCCAGATATACCTATCTCCGATATTTCCCGAACGGATAATATGGGGCCTTTATGAATTTAGGATGCTCATGATGAGTTGGCCTTTTCTGCCTAAAGAATGGAGCAACAGGTCCTCTTACCTTGCATAACTCAAGAAAAGCTGGTATCCCACACAATAAGGTGAACACATTTACAATGGTTAACAAAAATAACACATACATCACTCCCATACACCTGCAGAAGTGCATAGTGGCAAATGCTTTCAAACCTATCCCTGCAAATAAAAATATATACACATTAGTTATAATGTACAGTATTTTCTCAATTGATACGTTAATTTCGGCCATTACAGCGTTATTAACAGTCATTCTAGTAATTAGAAGAAGAAAACAAATAATGCGACACAGTCGTCCCTATCATGACAGACAGTCGCCTTGTCTGTATTTACAAGTCCTATAGTGGTGACTAAATAGTACAGAAAAGAAAACTAAAAAGTTTCTCTCAAAAAGTTGGCAGTTCAAAAATATAATAGCGTACATTTGTGTTTCTTTTTCTTTTCTTAAGATATCAATTAAATATAAACAAGAAAGTTGGAAAGGGAAGTATAATAAATAAATAAGTTTACTGATTCCTACTGCGAAACTACCAAACCAAGAGCTTTGCTTATCAGCTAAAAGAACTTTCTCATAGATGTTATGAAAATATTGCATAAGTTATAATCAAATAAATAACAATGTTTTTCTTAAGTTTTAAAAGTTTAGTCCAGGCCATATTCATTTACAGACTCGAATAGATTGGCATGAAAAAAGCAGACCATAGTTTTGGGCGGAGTTTCACCCGAGAAAAGGAGAGCATATAGATCTGTACGGAGATCGAATTGATTTCATAAAAAATGTCTTACGTTCAACTTATGAGAGCTCCTTATTTAGTAATGCTACAATGTTTACGATATTCGAAGATGAAGGTTACAGAAACATAATAATTTTTGAAACAGATTTGGATCAAGAATAATTTGATACTTTTGTCCCACACCGACTAAAGAAGTATAAATTCCGTCCGGATGTACGAGAAGCCTGTAGGAATTACGGAAAACTAGAACGATAGGTGATATCTGATCAACCATCACTGTTGCATGGATTAGCATCTAGTGGCACATAATCTAGAACACCTGACCTAATAAATAAATCTATAGCATATGCACCTATAGATCTACATCTTTCCTACTTAGTGTGAGTATAAATGGCCTTCCAAGTAATGATCTTCCAAATGTATCTCCATCGCTTAAAAAGGAACAAGACGGAGAAGCTATGTTTTATGATTTGACTGTAAGTTATATCTCTCTTAAAGATTGTTCAAGAAGTGACTTTTACTTTTATCAAGTGCCTGATATCGAAAATTGCTGGGTTCGCCTTCTGACCTGTTGGAAATGGAGGAAACGGATGACTTGGAAGCTATTCATCACGTTAATGCTCCAAAATGTATGTTTCTGTTAACAGAAGAATGCATATATACTTATGTGCATATATAGTTATGAAGAACCTTCGAACTGCAGCTTCACACACCTATAATGGTGTATACAATCATTTCGATACTAGTCCTCACAAATCGACCAGTCTTCTGAAGAACTTACCAGGTACAAGTTTCTTTTATAGAGGACGGGTGGATTTCACTATGTTTCCATTGCGACTTGCAAGTTCACTGCTGGCTAAAAGCAGAAAATCCTTACGACATTCTCACTGTATCAAATCATGCAGCTATCTAACTTTAAAGAAGGAAGAATTCGTCCCTATACACTCCCAGATCCCTGAGCCCTCCAAACTCATGGTTAATACCGTCTGCATTCTAAAAAAAAAAAAAAAAAAAAAAAACTATTTCACATCGTCAGCAGAAAATCCGAAGGACAGAGGTCCAGCCCATAATGATGAACTCAGTGATGATGAGGTACCGGAACCAGGTTGAGGTACAAAATATGCCATCGTGAGGATATTTAAATAGTCTTATGTCCTTGATCACAACTTGTAACCTGTGTTGGATTGGGCTGTAGCGCGGCGATAGTGTGTGCTTTGTTGCCCCAATAGTAGTTAACTAAATAAATTTTATATACTAGTATTTAACCTCAGCCACCCACTCATTATCATGGTGATAGTTACTCGGTGCGAAAATGGCTAGTTTACCAGCTATGTATAATACATATAGCAACCAGTGACCAGAAGACTTTACGAGTTCTAGTCGAAAAGCGGCGGTAAAAGGCAGAAAATGAAAGATGTGTTCAATTTATCTGATACCTACCGGAAGGTACACATGACCAAGAACACGGCAGTAGTGTAGCACAAGCAGTGTTACCACCCCAAGACAAACTTATAGTTGTTCTAAGAGAAAGTATACCATTTTACATCTTTAAAACAAATGTCAGAAAACGTGAAAGAAAATCAGCAAAGGGTTCGTATATGTGTTGCCAAATAAAGGGAATGCGAAGCTCTAGAATTGAGGAATTAAGGGTTCTGTACGCTGAAACAAACAAATTTACAATAACAACAGGACTGTAGAAGGAAAAATCTACAGTAGGAACAAACTTACAGCATCCAGTGAATAATGGACCTGATTTGTCATATCGAGTGTGCGGCTAGGGCGGAAAATGTACGTGTTTTCACGTAATAAATATCGATTTTCTGTTGTATGCATTATTGTATTATGTTAAAACATTTTGCGTCTCTATACTACTGATAAACTGGATGCAGTGTGTTTTATCATCATCGTTGTCTCGAAGCCTAACCTCTCCTATAATATCAACTGACAACTATTAATTGTCATTAATCTTTGAGAATCGAATCTGATATATTTCCTGCTCACAGATATTTTATCTTTCGTGCCACAGCTTTTCTGCACATTTTTCAGACGCTATGCTGTTGTTTCTGTGGCTTGTAAGACATACAGGATTTTATGCAGTGTTGCAACACCAAGACAGTTCGTTTGATAGCTCCCAAGAACGATTCGATATATAGATTTTACATAAACGCTATTGTAATTGTTGCAATACTGGATAATGTGCTTTCACATTTCCACAATACAACATATTTGACTTCTTCTTTCTCAGGCTACTCTAACCTGTAAGCTAGATTTCTTTGTGGTTCCTGTGTCAAACCCGTTAATCATTTTTTGCTCTGCATACTGAAGTTTACTCCCTGACAACAGCAAATTCTGGACTTAACATCCTCCAATTGCCAGCTTCCATAAACCTCATCAATACATGTTTAGGTAATGATTCAAGTAATAATCTTCCTTATTACTAAACTTTCGCTAAAATAACTGGCTAACATTTACACAGTATTTTCTCATCTCTTCCAAATTGTCACCTACTACAATTTGTCAGCAGTTGTGATTACCACCTGCAAATTCTCATTTTCCTGCAATTGTAGGCAACCCAAAAAGCAAAACCATTGTATTGGTTGTGAAGTAGAAAAGCGCTGGACCAAACTTAAATTTTGTTACAAACATATCATTGGGAAAAACTACAAATAAGAGAATAAAATTATTTCTTAAGAATGACACTTTTATTATTGCGAGAGAAATTTGTGACAAAAACTTACAAAATGATCTTAAGCAGTTCAAACCAGATAAAATGTAGAAAATACATATGAAAACAAAGCAGTTATTTTTCTTTTTAAAAAAAACACTCGAAAACGAAAAACAGGTTTACATAACGTAAAGGTTTAATATAAAAACCTAACAGCTCAAAAACAAACATCCACAAAAAACGGATAGAGAAACAAACACAGACTAGGAGACATCATTTACGTAGCAGACTTGAAGACTTTCCATTCAAGATAAAAAGGTGAGACCCTAATTGTGAACCCAATTGTTATAATAATAATAATAATAATGATAATAATAATAATAATAAATATTATTATTATTATCGAAAACTCGTTTCCTTCCAAATCTCTGACTCTGCCTAAGACTATCTCTGCACATAGTCGTCATGTATGCAGTTTTTGTCAATGAGCGGTTTCAAAGTCCAAATATGACCTTAATCTGCGAGAGAGGGGAACAAAAAAAACATTATGATAAATTCTAGGTCAAGTATGAAGCACTTGCTTTCTCTTTCTTTTTTTCGGGAGAAAAAGAGGTTTGGCACCTAAGAAATTACACTACATAAAATTGCAAATTTGCAAGTTGATTTATTTCTACTGCAATTTGTGGTAATAAAGAAATTGTTATTGGGAGATATTATTATAAAAATTAAGTTTTGTATTTTTATCCATCGCAAGTCTCTGGTTCTCCTATGCCTCGATATCGAAAATTGAAAATTTAGTATATGAATATATCGATGTTGACATGTTTGCGATATGGAATTCTGATATGTGTTAATATCGATATATCGATATATCGCACAGGCCTAGATCCGAGAAGTGATGCTTGAAATATACAAGAATCAGTAATCAAAATCTAAATATGTTCTTGCATTCCCGTAACAAATTTCGAGAGGGAAGGGACTGAAAGTTAAGTTTAAAAGTTTGTTAAAATATTTCCCCTTAATAGAAAAATATTACTGTTTATCTTTTAATACTGTCTCTGGTTGTCATAAGAAATCAGAGGCAGTAAACAAACTTTATGTAGTATAGCAATATAGTCTATATTTTTCACAACTAAGCAATCGGAAGATGAAATTGTTGTGGTATTTAAGTGGAATATTCTACAAAATAATCATAAGTCATTGTCCATTTTTCTGTGAGAAGTTTTCACATAGACTCAGAATTACGAGACTAATACAACTAGAAATGAGAGATTTAATTCCTTTTCTCTCAGACTAAAAGCAATCTGTATTTTGCTAAGATTGATATTTTTAAAACTCCCGTGTCCGAGCTAATTCTGGCCATTGGGGTTTCGAGGTAATCGGTATCCTAAAGTGTAAAGTTTGTGGACTCTCAAATTTCGACAGTTTGTTAAAAGAGATATTAAAGTTAAGGTTATTTTTTCGTTAAAAACACACTTCTGATTGACTCTATCCGTAGTGAACTACTGAACTTATAAACCCCGCATAAGAAACTACTGCTAACTTCTTGCAGCTAGGCCATCCAATCTAAGTCTTCTGGTGTCTGGAATAGATTTCCCATCTCTCGCTCCCTTTCGTCTCTCATATATTAAAAACACCAACAAATTGAGCACAATTCTAGTTTCAAAATATACATGTATCATGCTGAAAACGTACAAATGTTTAAATGGAAAATTGGATGTTTTGCATATTTTGCATTTCATATGTGGATAAAAGAAATTTAATTATAGGATAGAAAAGATTTTGTGTCAAATTAATATAAATAAAATCCCCTTGAAATAACTAAAAAGAGAGGCATGTTCTAGTCATTTCTAACCAGTTGTCTGTTCCGAACATCCAAGCTCGATTTCAACAACTGCGGAAGTAGCGTTGTAATTCGCAATAACAGAGTCAACACACCATATCTGAAATGTAAGACGGTCATCGCAGTAAGACGGTGATTCGATTCGGACTAGGTAGCGCACAGTAAAGAAAAACGACTTCACTTTCTTCCTTTACATAAAATGTCTGAGTGTGTGTGTGTGTGGCAGAGAAAGAGAGAGAAGAGAAAGATTCAATGCATGATAAAGAAACTTCAAGAAAAATTTATAGAGAGAGAGACAAAGGGAGAAAGAAAGAAAGAACAATATAAATACTTAAACTACTTGTCCTTACTCCATGTGATGAAGATCGCACACATTATTCGTTCAGATTATCGCCACTAATGCCTTGTATCTTCTCCAGCCAACGTTTGTACTGAATATTTTATGAGAAAATTAGATAATGCTTATGGGGATTCGATCCGAGAATTTCAGTTTGGAGGTCTACAATGGTACCAATACACCACCGGTTGCGCTACCAAAATATATTTAACAAAAGGTATCGTGTTTCTTTCTAAGAACAATAACGTGGAAAGTGGATACCTATTAAGTGTTTTGAATTGACCTAGCAGTCCCCATATTTATTATTTGTCCTTGCCCAACCAACATTTGTAAATCGTCTCTAACATGAAACATGTGTTTGCTTCCACGTTCTTATGGATTACTCGTTAAGTATGAGATGTCAGTCTTCGATTCTATACTATCACTTCGTGCAAAAATCTTTCCCATGACCAGGATTTGAACCCACCTTTCGAACCTACACTACTCCTGAGTCCAAGATGTTACCCCTACACTATCCTTCCACCTAAAACTATAACTCACGTCTTACTAACTTCTGCTATTTGGAACGAATCCTCTTGATTCAGTCAGATTACTTACATCAAAGTGCAAGCCGAAATTCTTTTATTCGAGAAACTGGAGACAAATTTGTGCCCACTAATAAACGAAATAACATACAATCCAGGAAAAATTACAGACATGATAAAATGCTATTCAGTAATGACGTCATAAGAGTTCAAAAGTACGTTAATAATAATAATAATAATAATAATAATAATAATAATAGTAATAATAATAATAATAAATGTTCAGCTTTACTGTATAATTGTCTTTCCAACGAATAATAATACGAATATGCGGTGTCAATCTGACGAATTCTTTGAAGATTATGCAGTTTTTCAATTTATTCTTGTGTTTCTAGAAAATCAACGAACATGGTGCTTATCCACCATAAAATTCTTATGACATCAGATGGGATCGATTTTATGTACAGATAAAAGTCGGAACCAGTACTACACGTGTCATTGTTGAATAACTCAGGTTTGCGTGCACCGTTACAAAAGTATTTACTTGTGTCTTGTGCGCGTGTAAATAAGATCGTGTCCGTTGGATACTATAGAACACAGAGGTTCTTAACATAGTTTAACCAAAATTGTAAGTTCCATAGTCAGAAGCTCAATCGTTCGTTTTAGTATTGCGTAGTAATTATTATTTTGTTTAGTATTTTTTGTTTTTGCATATTGTTTTTATTCTTTTCTTTATTTTAAAAATATATCCAAATAAATGCCAGCATAGGTACTCTTATTTTGAATGTAAATGCCATTTACAATTGATAAAGAACAAAATTACTTTATTTTTTTTAAAAAAATAAGCAAAACGTTTAAGTTTTGTTGTTCGAACTCATACTCCCATTACGGACAGTACAGAACTTGAATATGTTGGGCGTTACTAAGCGTAATCATCATGGCCAAGAAGTTTTAGGCCGCTGATTGTAATACTTTAATGTCCGTGACTATGGGCTCGAACTACAATACTTCCAATTTGGTTTTTTACTTTTCTTCAGCTACGTCGGAACGTCAATTTGTTTCTTTATCAATTGTAAATGGCTTTTACATTCAAAATAAGAGTAATTGTGGTGGCATTTATTTGGTTATATTTTTAAAACAAAGAAAGGAAAAAAACAATAATCAAAGAGAAAAATTACCGGTACTAAATTTTGTTAATAATAATTACTACGAAAGACTAAAAAGAACAACTGAGCTCCTAACGACGGGACTTGCACTTTTAGTTAAAGTATGTTAATAACCACTATGTTCTATAGTCCCGAACAGTCCCATATTCACGCGCACAAGACATAAGTAAATAGTTTGGTAATGCTGAACATAAGGTTGAGTTACTCGACAATAACATGTGCAGTACTGGTCCCGTATTTTATCTATACATAAGATCTTCCATCTCATGTCATATGGAGTTCATGGTGGATAAACACCACGTTCGTGGGTTTTCTGGAAACGCAAGAATAAATGGAACAAATACTTAAATTTCAAAGTATTTTTCTTCTATTGACTTCGTGTATTGATATTAATATTCGCTGATATGACAACTATATAGTAAAGCATTTATTTATGTTTATTAATAATATTATAAGCGTACTTTTGAACGTGAATGATGTCATTACTTAATTGTATGTTATTATTTCTGTAACTTTTCCTCAATTATTTCTGTAACTTTATTCTGTTTATTAGTGGGTACTAATTTGTCTCTAGGTACTCGAATAAATGAATTTTGGCATGCCCTTTTTTGTAAATAACCTTACAGAAAGAAGCCGGTTCCTTCCAAAGAGCACAACTGAAGTTAGTAAGATGTGAGTTATATTATCAACTGGCAGGGTAGAGTATAGGTAACGTCTTGAACTTACAAGTAGTGTAGGTTCAAATCCTGGTAAAGACAAAGGCTACTTACACCACAAAGTTAACGTGAAGAATCCAAGAGAGACTTCTTATACTAAACGGGCAATCCACAAGAATGTGGAAGTAAACACCTGTATCATGATAGGGACGATTTACAAATGTTTGTTGAGAAAGGGCAAAAAATAACTCTAGTTGCTACTAGGACAATTCAAAACACTTAACTGAACTGTAATATCCACTATCCGTAATATCCACTATTCTTAGAAATAAGCACGACACATTTTGATAAATATGTTTGGGTAGCGTAACCGGTGGTGTATTGGTACCGTCGTAAATTTCCAAAGAGAAAACCTCGTTTCGAATCAACATCATGTAGTATCCCTTTTCCCCATAAAACATTAGTTATCAACGTTGTTTGGCGTAGTTTCAAGACATCGCAGGCAAGAATCCGAATAAATAGTAAGTGTGGTCTTCACCACATGGAGTAAGAACAAGTAGTTTTAGTATTTATATTCGTCACTCTTTCTCTCTCTAACCATCTTTCCAAAATAAGTAAAGACTCTTTTTTATTGTGGGTTCCCCAAGTCCCAATCGAATTACGGTGTAACTGTGATGACCCATTTCAGCTCTAGCGTGTTCATTCTATCATTGCAAATATTACAACGCTATAATCGGAGTAGATGAAATCGAAAGTGGATATTCGGAACAGACAACTTTTCAGATGTGCCCCCTTTTTGGTTATTTGAAGATAGATTTTATTTATGTTAATTTGATACAAAATTCTTTCCATCCAATAATTCGTTTTATCCACATATGAATTGTGAAATATGCAAGATTGGCTACGTCTATAAGGAACCAACATCCAATTTTGTTTTAAATATTTGTAATTTTCAGTATGATAAAATTTAGACTTTGAATGAAGGCTCTTTCTGATACAAATTAGCAGTAAGGTAGCACTTATTTAATCTTTCATTCTGTATTTTTCTAACATTTCTTTTCTTTTCTTTTCTTTTCTTTTCTTTTCTTTTCTTTTCTTTTCTTCAGTTTGCATTAGTGGTCTGGAATGGAAGGTAAGGCCTGCGCTACCTATTAGATTTACTGTAATGTATTTCAGATCAGTACGTTTATTGAACATGCCGGATTTGCAACCGAACCATAGGAAAGACAAAATGTGTGTTAAACTCTTGGTGTGATATTAGATGTGTTTTGGAACTTTTCAGTTTCACTTGAAATTGAGTATTTAATTTGACCGCGAAGTTTGGTATTCATTTTGGTATTCACTTTACTGACACTAATACATGTATATTTTGAAATTAGGGGCGGGAAAGAGGCCCTAAGACTTGCGATGGATGAAGAAACAAAACACTATTTTTACAATAATGTCTTCCAATTACAAATTTCTATTTTTACCACAAGTTACAATATAAATAAATCCACTTGCAAATTTGGAATATTATATACAGTAATTTCTTAGGCGGCAAAACTCTTTTTGTTCCCGAAAAGAAAGAAAGAAACAAATACCCTTCAAAACCAAGTGCTTCGAACTTTGGCCTAGAATTTAACATAAGAAAGTTTATCTCCCATTCTCTCTCTAAAATTTCCATCTTTTTTTGTCTTTGGGAACGCTCATTGACACAAACAGTACATATGACTGGTATTTGCAGGCATGCTGTTAGACTGAGTCTGAGATTTAAAAAGGAAACGAGTTTTCATCATCATCATCATCATCATCATTATTATTATTATTATAACAATTGAGTTCACAATTACGTACCTATCTCTTCATCTTGCATGGGAGACCCTTAAGTCTGCTACGTCAATGGTGTCCCTTAGTCTCTGTTTGTCTCTCTCTCCTTCCCTTGTGGATTCTGTTGTTGTGCTATTAGGATTTTATATTAAACTTTTACATTTTAAAGCTTTTTGTTTTTTACGTCTTTTTAAAGGAAAGAAACTGCTTTCTTCTAATATATATGTATTACCGTTCATCTTGTTTGAACTGCATAAGTAAGATCAATTTGTAACCTTTTATGTCATCCACTTCCCTCTCAAATAATAAAAAAACACAATTCTTAATTATTTTATTTTATTCTCTTATTTGCAGTTTGCCACTAATATATCTGAAACAAAACTGAGGTTTTGTCCAACGCTTTTCTTACACTCGAGCATTCCAATGACTGATTTTTGGGTTCCCTACTATTCTAGGTGGTAATGCACTTTTGAAGT
The DNA here is from genome assembly GCF_964235325.1 of Thermobia domestica. Classification (NCBI taxonomy): domain Eukaryota; kingdom Metazoa; phylum Arthropoda; class Insecta; order Zygentoma; family Lepismatidae; genus Thermobia; species Thermobia domestica. Next base: position 20,174,413 of record NC_137468.1, on the reverse strand, counting down.
CGTGGATACAATAAATCGTATATGTTTTTTCTGCGTCTTGCAATTTGATTATCGTTTTCCTTAGTGCAAATTAGAAATGTAAAAATATCTATGATATTATAATTAAATTTTTGTCATTTGGTAAATGAATTGTGTGTCTATTAAATAGAAAATATAATCGAGTTGTTCATTTCAGAGAATGATGAATCAATAGAAAACTACGGAAAGCAACAGCATACTGAATGTAACTGTTTACCGAATTGTTTGGAAAAGATAGCTACTATTGTTTATTTGAATGCCATTAGGTAAGTTCTTCTACTCTAATTTGTTTTCAGAGATTAATTTTTATTATTCGTCATGTAATATATAAATGCATATCATAGATTGAAACACAGCACATAGTTCTTAGAGCATATGTTGTTATAATAGTTCCTCTATTATTGTAGATAATACATGTATGTATATGAACTTTTAGTTTAGGTATGCAAACACCTTCACGTGATATTACTATTAAACCAAACACAAGAAAGCTTGATTTTCTAAGTGCTCAGAACATGCCATTGCCTTTTTGTTTTAAAAAATAAAGAGAATTCATGTAAACATTTGAAATTAGTCTTTAGTAGAACACATAATATTGCAATAATAAAGGTGATACTTCAAGTAGTTCGTCGCTGACTTGTCATTTGTCTCGGTGGTCATGTAGTAAGAGAGAAGAAAAGTATTATACTTGCTATGGACCATATGATGTGCTAAGCTAGCAGACATCTAAGTACCAGAATCACGTGGTTTAATAGGAATTGTTGAGTATGTGACATTCGGATCCTGGTCCTAGAAATATTGGTTGATGAGTCGCTTATGAAATGTATTCTTTGATATTGTGTTTAATAACTACTTTTTCTCCAGGATATTATTTATGATAGGTCATAGGATTTATATCTTAAACGGGACAGTGCCATGCAACAAATGATAATTTGGCTGGTCCATCTCGGACTATACTAGTAGAAAAGTGGAAAATGTGGAATGTAATATAATCAAATATATATTTATGATAGGTTTCGACTAAACCACATGTTATTATAAATTGATACGGGGTCAATTATGTTTCACTGGAAACAGGTACTTTGATTGATCATAAATCTCGGGAGTTGCACATATCGACAACACGTAAACTTGAAAAAAGTGAAATGAAATGAAATATTTGAGTTTTACGTCCCACGATTATGCCGGTTAGGCTAAAGGAGACGGTGATGATCAGAGATGATTGAAATGTTGGAATGAAGAAAGTGGGAGGAAACGGGAGAACCCCGAGAAAACCCACGAGCACGGTATTTGTCCACCACAAATTTCACTTGGCGGAGGCTGGGATAGAAGCCGGGACCCCAAGCACCATAGGTCAACTCTCTACCACTGAGCCACCGCATCCCCTACTTGAAAATAAATTTGATAAATATTATCTCTTGGTAGAGTGTGTATTCTAATAAGTTTAGCTGGTTCAACTTGTATCTTCACATGGATAAATAATTATTATTAATACGTTTGTTCAAGTGCTTTCAAGCATGATTTGGGTCGGGTTTTCTATACGAAATTTTCTTGCATTGTATGTTCATATGGATTGATAGAGGAAGGGTTACCTTAAATGGGGCAAGTGCTATCCTGATATGAGTTTTTAATTTTGCAAGCTGTAGATTGTCACACTTATATATTTAAAAAATTTCAACTAATATACATAGTTAAGATATTCAGTAGGATTACGGTATTGAAATCTATATATTTGAGTGAAACGTGATGTTTAAGTGCTTTGTAGTACCAGAGTTTGTACCTTAGAAAGTTTTCTTGTCCAATAAACACCTTCGGTGAGTAATAGAATGGAAAAATATATAACTAAGGAGTATGTTCGCCATGCGGTTTGTGTTAGTCATAATGTAGCTTCTACGATGTTGTTTTATCGTAATGTATGGCTATATAAATGGGTAAAAACGTTAATTTACTGTCACCGCAAGTGATACTATGATTAATTGTCTCCAAACATTAACAACGGAACAAGCATTACAATAAAAAAAATGAAATGAAATCTTTGAGTTTATCGTCCCACGGTTATGACAGTTAGGCTAAAGGAGACGGTGATGATGAGTGGTGGAATGAAGAAAGTGAGAGGAAACGGGAGAACCACGAGAAAACCCACGCACACGGTGTTTGTCCACCACAAAGTTCACTTGGCGGGGGCTGGGATCGAACCGGGATCCCAAGCAAAAGAGGTGAACGCTCTACCACTGAGCCACCGCGGCCCCCAAAGCATTACAATAAATTATGTTTGGAAATTTTCAAAATGTATAAATTGGAAAATATTGTTATCATTAGAAACGTTATTCCACTTGGGGCCATGGTCCACGTCTGTTTTTACTTGAACAGAAATAAGTACTAGGTTCACCTTAAATTTTGGAAAACTCAAAAGATTATAATTGTTTAACAGTGTGAAACTCACTGGTACCTATTCAAATTTCACCGTGTTTGAATAAACTAGTACGGTTTATTCGGGACGCCCGAAGAGTATTTACTCACTCCAGCTAAATGCTAAGTAGAGAACGTGTCCTATACGAAAATAAAGAACATAATTTATGACATATGTAGTTTGAACTAAATTTGTGGAAAATAGAGTATTAAAAAAATATACATTTGAAAAACAATTTGAGGGAATAACTAAAACATCTATATTATATAAAAAAATAAGTCAAAGATAAAATTAGTAAAATAAATGGACTTTGAGTTGAGTTGATTTTAGTTTAGCGTCCCGTTCAGCAACGAGGCTATATGAGACGTGGACCTACTGATTTACGTGGAATGCGAACCACATGAGCTCCCGCCGGGTAAATGGACTTTAAATAACACCACAGCAGAATACAGAAGAATCAACATGGCAGATTCAAAATGACCAGAACACATAGCACAGTATTAACATTTTTGAATTAAAACTGAAAAGAGTTTAAAATTGATACAATTATGTCAAAAGCTGTTTAAATACTGTTAGATGTAGATAGATGCCCTCTTAAGCCTAAGTATCATAGACGTTTAGAAATATTTTGCCGAAGAGTTAGTGGAAAAGTGCAGTCTTTCAATTCGGACTACATATCAAATTGAAATTTCTGACATTGTATACTATAGAATGACGTCAGACAATTTGTCAGAATAACATTTTTGAAAGCTGAATTACTTTTCGTTATTCTAACCTTAATCTGCCTTCCACTGATGTGGCATTAATTGGCAAAAACAGCTACTTAGATTATAACAGTCACACTGCGTCAGGGCAATCAATAACATCGTGGCTTTCTTGGATGATGTGTCAGCACATATTTTTCCCCTAATGCTTAATGTCTGCTTCTAGCAGAGAATTCAGACACAAAATCAAGCTGTAGTTAAGGATATAACAAGAATACCCGTGTGTATTTTGTAAAATTCTGAATTCGTAAAAGAACATTGCGAGAGTCATTGCGGGGAACAATGCTACATAGTATAATGTTACAACTTTGGCCAAAGGCTATTAGTACAATGCATTTTATGGAGCATCGAACTCAAATTATGGAGATTAAATTACAATCCGCATCGTCGCTGAAGTAGATCTAATACTCTGACCGATTTGGCCCAGACAACATCATTAAATAAGTTTGTTCCTATTTAGTATTTAGTGAGGACACACACACTGGTAGAATGCTGCAACTTTCCAAGTCCTGAAGTTCTGATGGGAATTGGAATTGTTACTAGACTCCGTCGAATTTTATTTTGAGTGAAGAGGTGTGTGAGGCTCCACCTTCGGCTAGTTGCTAAGATGATTTAGAGTTTCATTGAAGCTCCGTCGAATTTCAAATTGGTAAATTGTTTTCAAAGTCACTTGTTTCGGAAGTACCGGGTCAGAGCATGTATGGATCCGAATCCATAGAATTTTGCCATGAGTTTGTTTCATGCAAAAGTGATTATTGGCTATGTGCCATTCATCAAATCAAGTTCCCTGAATGTTGCTATGAAACGTTTTGTCAAACTAACGTTTTTTGCCGAAAGTATTGGCTCACGTAATGTGTGTGTGTGTGACATTGAGTCTCGGCTAGGAATGGATAAGATTAATTGTGAATTATAATTGTTACAGTGCGGTTGTGATTTAGTGTAAATCAACTAATTCCGGCTCACCGGATTCGGACTCGCGAACAGAATGGCCTATTTCGCGTTTCATGGCTATTCGGTTTCTAAGTAACGGTAGAAAGAGAATGGATGTAAATTGGTCTTTGAATACACCCTAATTCTGGTGTCAACAATGAACTTTAAAAATAGGGAATGCAATGTAAATAAGTTGCTTAGTTATACTAGAACTTAGTGTCCCTTTCAGCACAGACGCTACAAAGGAGAGACATGTATTCACAGTTTAAGAAAGAACCAGAAGCAATATAATGTCTTCATGTTGTAACCGCTTTCTCACCGAGAATCGAGCTTGTACCCTTATATAAAAGAACACCAGTGCTAGTCAGCCACTGGAGTAGAATTTACGATCCTGATGATCTGTTATGGGTTTCATGTTATTTTGGTTGCAAAGTCACGTAGAAAGAGAATGGACGTGAATGTGTCTTACTAGAGAACTTATCCAAGTGTAACTCTGACTTCGAGTCGAGACTATGGCCGTTGGATACCTTGACCCAAAAGAACATAACACGAAAATTGATAATCCTCAATATCAAACGTTGCGGAAGCGTGAAAAGTTAGAAATTGAGCTCCATACTATACATTACAAAGTCCGATTCCTGGTCAGATTTTTCGGAAACGATCGGGTAAGGAAATTAAGCGAATACATATCAAATTAGTACCCGGAGTCCAGCACATTTTAATGAACAATTTGTGTCACCGGGGCACTCGCAGGGTCCCAGGGGGGTCCAAATCAAAATTTGCAAATGGAACCGGGGATCAAGTAGCACATTGTATGAAAGCTATTGTTAAGTAAAAAAAAAATAGAACAAATGTCAACTCTCTACGATAACCCTGTGCAAACGGACAACTGGTCAAAATGTCAATACAACGTACATCAGAAAATGTATGGCCACGCTTCTAAATCCGTTAAGTTGCGACAATAACAAAACAGATAAACGCATTTAAAAGTGCAAGGTATTGAAGTAAAGCAAATTGATGTAGAGTCGCTCACAGAGTCGCACAAGGGACCTTATCGAAGTATAAGTGACTTCGAATGACCAATGGACCATAGAATGACCATGACCATTGAATTTCGTGTCCTAGAAGAGAAAGGATACATTGTCAGTTGCAACCGGCGTGGAAGTTTAGAAGTTAAAAAGGCAACGGTATATGTTTCGCGAATCGGGGCCCCAAATTTGCAGATTGCACCAGGAAATTTCTATCGAGGATTTGTTGATCGAGACACATGATGGTAAAGGCGAAAAGGAGTGGCCTTCAAACTGTGAGACAACTTTGAGAGTAGTGGGGTAGAAGAAAACTGTAATAATGGTGCAGAAATAAAATATATCGGAGGGTGCTTTTCTAGGGCTAAAATGAATGGTGAAGAATAATATTTCGTTAAATTATAAAGTTGGAATCCAGTTTGATAGTTGTAAATTCGGGAAAGAAAATGATAAACAAGTGGGTTGGGAGACGAGCCAACATATCTTTATTGAAGTAACATTCTGTACATATAAACAGACGTATATACGAAGTTTTAGATCTGTTTTCTTTGGACATAGTTTGTTTAGCTATATTTCATTCTCATATTCTTATAAAAATTGCATATTGCTACAAATCAATATTGTATTGTCACAGTGTATTTTGTGTGCCAATATTCTATGAAACGCCACCTTCTGGTACGTTCACTATGTTTTGGCTAGTTAAGATGGAACCCGGACCAAATAATGTCTCCAAATGTTCAATGTTCTTTCATCGAGAATCAACCCTGGATCCCATGTAAATACGAAAGGCTTGGGGTTTCAATCCATCGAGTTAAAGGGTCATAGTACTGGAATTAATTAACTGGAGTTTATTGTCACTCTTTGTACCGTGGATAAAGTATACTAACCTTTTTCCTTAAATGAGATTTGAATGATTTTTCTAGTTTTATCAAAGGTAGGTACACCCAGTGGGGATTAATCCCACGAAGAAATCCACAGAGGAAACAAATTAACTACAAAAAAGTATGCGGACAACACTATGAGTTCTATAGTGAATAATGAACTTTAAAAAAATAGGTAAAATATTGTAAATTAGTTGCTTGGTAGCATTAAAATATATAAATATAAAGAAAAAATCACATAGGTTAAGATCTGTGTCCTATAAATAAGGATCAAGAAATTGAGAGCTTAAGTTACATCATATATCACAATAATACCTGAACTGGCAACAAAGGACCCACCCAGATGCATTTCAAAAATAATGAACGTATGTTTCTTCATGAAAAATTTCAGTTTTCCTTGTTGTATTTGAAGAAGAAAGATCGAATGGTATTATATCTAGCGTTAAAGTAAGACACACACATGCATACAAACGTAATGCACTTTCAAGAATACAATATAAGATTAGTAAATATTTTATTGAGCTTTGTCGTTTCCTTTTTATTGACAATGCATCTCACTCTTAGCTACTGTATGAAACGTGTTATAATGATGATGTCTGAAGGTATACAGATTTTTTCTAATTGCTAAGAAACAAGACGCAACGCTTGTCGTATTCTAATAAAATTCATTACTGTTGTAACAGCCCAGATGGGCCAGCCAAAACTGTAACAGCCTGACTCGTTCAGCCAAACTGCAGTGTGCTCCTGGCTAAACTGGCCAAACGATAAGAAGCACTTCGACTGAAGTCAACAGAGATTGTGTCCCGAACAGTCCATAACTCTATGGTAATAAATAAGGTTAAAACTGAAGTTTCCACTGAATTATAATATACCCATGATTTAAAGTCACACAGTCCAAGAAGAAAAGTTTACGCAAGGGACATTTTATTACAAGAAAAAAAATAAATCCAGATTCCAGCTGACAACGTGTGAGAAAAGAAAACAAAAAAGAAACTAAATACTTACTACCGATGCGTCATAAAGAACGTATTAAACAAGAGTATACAAGTAAATATATATATAAACTCTTGACTTAAGATCAAATGAGATTAAAATTATTCAGGATGATATCAAACTCTGGGCCTTACTATTTGATTTGAAGTTTTCATAAACCACCAAAATATCATTTTACATAACCATAAGTAAAGTAACTAGAAACAAAAATTATTCCTAACTTTCATTTCAGTTAGCCAGGTAGCATTAATCAACGTTCACATACCTTTAGGAAAGAAAATATGAACTAGTAGAGTGATTTCACGCTAATTCGTAATATACAAACTTCTGTTCTAGGTTATAAGATTAAAAGAAGTGTTCCAGAATTAAAAAGTAAATTTTTAAAGTCTGCCAAATTCTATGTTCAGAATTTTAAATAATTTGTAAGGGTCCCAAAACGAATCTTGAATTTCCAGATCAGTTACCAGCTAGCTCGAGTTAATCTTAACTCACCTTTCATTTCCCATATAGAACCACTGCATTGTATTACTTTATCATTCACTTTCATGTGAAAATATTTCGACTTCCACTTAAAGAACAACATATATTTTATATACTATGCTTTCATCCACTTTAATCAAAGCACTATCACAGTCTGATGCTTAAACTAATCTTTAGGCCACTGTACTAAAGTAACAACCACTGGGAATTATAGCATAAGCGTTATTAAACAAATTTCTATAGACATACTGGTGGCATACAGTAAGAATGAGGGAGCAACACTATAGAAATAAAAACATACAACAAGCCATCGACGATTTATGAATGGAGCTATTAATAAAGGGAGGGTATAATAATGAAACGATTATTATACCTTACTACAAAAACAAGACTCCTTTTTTATAATATACCATCAACAATCATTCTGTAACACGACGATGAAACAGTCTACATAACCATTATTAACAACGCATCATTGTATCGCAAAGATTGCAGACTGGACCAGTAAATCTGGTCCCACATATACTAAACTATCGTCCCACTAACGTCTCAACATCTGCTGCATATTCACTCTCAACACAGTATTCTTATACCACGCCAATAACTTTACCAAATGACGTGTTGTAAGGCTCGTATAACCATAATAAGACTACCAACACTGACATTACAGGGTTCTGAAGGAAGCACATACAGTAAGTGTAAGCAACCATACTAATATTAGAATTGAGCATTATCTTTTTTAACTGGACTAATAAAATCAGGCTAAAAATATAAAATAAAGGAAAGACAAGGATATCAATGAAACTATCCGTAAATTACTACACTAGACAAGGGAATATTCTGACTGTTAACGAATTCATGCGGAATGTCATGTACCAGTAAAGACTGTACACATGTTACAACAATGGAATTGAACTGATTTACTTTTAGTTAAGATTACGATTGTGATAAGTTTTCCTAACTGAAGCAATAAAAATTTAATGTTTAATATTTAGAACATGACACAAAAATTAATATTAGTATTGGTGAGGAGACGGGCGGAAGCAAAACGCACAGCCTACTGCTACATGCTCAGAACTGAGGCCGTGATGTTAGTTACAAATCATAGTAATAATACCAGGCTGTCCCCTCTAAAAAGAGAATGCACACATTCTTTACCAAATGTTCAAACGGATAGACATAAACGCGCGTTAGATATCTTAGAGAATAAAATAATCACTAGTAAACTAAGAACATTACAGGTGAATTCTAGCTACCGTCACTATTTAGGTAGATTCTTCTTTCATTCATTCATTCGGGTAAGGACAATATCCCATCTTAAACGCACAGTTCCATTCTTTTTTCAATGACAGCTTAGTACGATTGGGAAGCAGCCTTTGTCATAGTTAACTTTCTACCTTACTCCTACCTTAGTGGATGACCACTTAGCTCGGCTCTTCAGCGCACAGTAAAGAATAGATTTTTAGATTTTGAAAGATATAAATGAATAAATTCCTGACCTCTACTTTGACTAAATAAACGTCATTCCTTCCTGTTCCCACGCTCCTCTGGTCACCGTGTAATATATTTCGATATTAGATCCCTTGGTCGTCATGTTGGGTTCAATGCGTCCTTTTCTTTCTCTTCCTGAACTAACGAACTCATCTTCCCGAAACATTAAGACACAGAAACATAAAAGGGAATTCAAAGTATAATAGAAATTCAAAGCATATTATTTATAAATATATGGTATTAATTCTACGAAAGAATATCAACAATAAAGACAATGGTTATTACTTTGGAAAGAATATGATTCATGTTAGGAGCTTCTTCAAAGACTTTAGAAGAGTACTAAGATATCTTGGGCTCCGCTACAAGAATTTCTCCCCCTACACACCAATTGTATGATTAGCAAGTACAACAATTAAGAAGGATCGTTACAATACCCAAATATATGTACGACAATGTAAAACAAAAGGAACAATATATATATGATGTATACAGGGTTTTCATAAAGTATGGACGGATTTAATTCGCTTATAATTTACATAAAAATGCTCATATTGAAATCAAAGAAAGTGCAAACGGTAGCGGAAGGATTAAATGTTTACCTGTAATCTGCAGCGGCTACATTCACCGCCACACCTCCAACTGGGCGCCATTTACGTCCACACATTCGCGTAGGTGGCGCTGGAATCCACTCACAGCGTTCTGCCGTGTTTGATCCGAAATGCCAGCCACAGACGCCCTGATTTCGTCCTGTAAGTTCTTCAAACCACTTGGCTTCTTTGCATAAACTTCCGTTTTCACATGACCCCAAAGCCAGAAGTCGCAGGGGGTAAGGTCGGGTGATCTTGGAGGCAAAGCGGTCGGGCCACCGCGGCCAATCCATCGGTTAGGGAATTTCTCCTCAAGGAACTGTCTTACCTTGATTGCATACTGAGAGGGTGCCCCGTCCTGTTGGAGCACGATGTCGTTCTGGATTCCACGTGCCTCCAGTTCCGGAATGAGTTATTTCAGCAACATATCCAGGTACGAATCTCCATTCACGGTCTCCTCTATGAAAAAGAACGATCCAATCAGATGATCATAGGACACAGCGCACCAAACGTTCACTTTAGGGCTATCTCTCTCATGTGTCTCAAATTCCTTTGGGTTTTCCGTGCCCCAAACACGACAGTTGTGTCGGTTAACCTTCCCGGAGACATGGAAGGTTGCCTCATCTGAGAACATGATGGCTGAAAGGAGAACGTCGCCATGTTCCAACTGCTTGAGCATGGCGTTACAGAAGTTGAACCGGATGTCCAAATCTTCATCATGCAAATCCTGGACTATCTTGATTTTGTAACCTTTGGCCTTGATCGTCTTCTTGGCTATCTTAAACACGGTTGTCTGTGGAATTCCGAGTTCCATGCACCGTGTAGGAATCGTCTTCTGTGGGCTGTTGATGATGTTTTCCCTTACCCTGCTCACTGTTGCACGCGATGTTGGCGGCCTCCCACTTCGAGGATGGTCCAGGACGCTTCCTGTCTCCAAGAACTTAGCATGCCACTTTCGGATTGCACTCTCATTCGGTGCCGGCTTTTTGAACTCTTTGGTGAAGTTTCGGCACACCAGAATTGGTGATTTGAGCTCTGCGTACCACAGAACACATTGCGCTTTCACTTTCACCGACGCCATCTGTGATACGGTAAAAAAATAGTCTTCTCAGAGGAGTTTTTCATATATTTATTTCTTTAAAAGACACACACACCAATACAGCTTACAACTTACTTTTAACAGTCAACATTAAAACAACAATGAAAACAACAATGGATGGAATTTGGTAAGAAACTGACACTTGCCCTCCCTCTCCCTCTCTCATCGTGTTCATACTTGCTGCTTATCTAACAGTGTTGCCAACTATACCGTTTGCACTTTATTTGATTTCATTATGAGCATTTTTATGAAAATTATAAGCATATTAAATCCGTCCAGACTTTATGAAAACCCTGTAGGGTAAATGCGACAGTCGTCGACCGAATTTGACAACTATCTACTTTGAAACTTTGCTAGTGCTGACTGGTTTATTACAAAAGAACGAAAGTAAATGCATTTTATAGAGTGCAATGTTCTACAAAAATACAATGGATCAAACGTTGAGTATAATTCTCCTAATGTTGTTTTAAATTTAAATTTTGTGAAAATTACTAAAACGTACAGTGCTCGACCACACAAAATCAGTGGTCGACCTGTGTTTGTTACAGTAGTCGACCACTAAAAATATGAGACAATTATATCCCTAAAATATGAAAGATATGCCTAAACACTTCACAATATATTACAAAACTTTTTTTTTACATTGTTCTTGTATGTTGTCCCTTCTAATAAACTAGTATAGTGAAAAGAACTGTAATACTAATATTAGTAATACCTTTGCTTACATCCTACTACAGTTCAACAGAAATTCTTCATCACTGGAGTCACTTTGTCGAGCATCGAGGACACTGAAATTCTTCATAAGTGTGTGCAGTTGATGCTTTTAAATCAGGATAAAAAGCTCGGTGTAATTTGGGAATGCATACAAATGCATTTTTCCGGAACATTGGTTACACGTAACGTACTGTTCACATTGCATACACTCATCTTTTCCATTTGCAGCTTCATCTCCAACATCATTTGTGCTTCTGCTTTTCTCCGTATTTATTGGCACACTTTCGCACAGGTCAGTTACACTGAACGAAGTCGCAATGTTATTTGCTAGGCCTATGTTATTTTGAATTACATTCTCGTCCTTGTCTTGCACGTCCTCGACAAAACGTTTTGCACTGTCTTCTACTTCATTTTGGTTACTTTTGTCTCGGTTCAAAGTAGACGTTCTTCCAAAGTAACTGGCTTGCTTTTAGATTTTCTCTTTTCCTTTGTTTCCGTAGATTTTCTTTTACGCTCTTCTTTCTTTCTCTCCTGTAAGACTTTAGCTTTTTCTTTCTCTGAATAGTACTTTATCCATTCAGAAGAAGACACGGCTAAAGGAAGTTTCTCTAATCTTCTGTTGCTATTTTTCCTCGCTGACGTTGCTTCGCCTGGCTACCACAAATGATCTTGAAAAGAACTTGATGTAGGGCTAGATTGAAGTGTACAAGTCTGAGGAAGATTTTCAACTTGACTAGTATTTTGGTCACTAGCGTCAACTTCAAGCAATTCCGGCGTAGCACTTTGAAATGCATTTTCTTTTGTAGATTCCATTTCTCCCGTACACAAACTATCGGGTCTGTTTTCAACACCTTTTTGCCAAAGTTTTTGCCACAGTGTAAATATAGCAAGTTCGTGATCAGAAACGTTCGTGTCTTCACAAGATTCCGCTATTTTTTGAAACTTTTGTGTCACATCCAACCCAAGTTCATAGTTCACAACCTCGAGCGCAATTTTATATTTCTCATTAATAATTGTAGATTTACTGCTATCTTCAGAAACACTACTGAGCAAGGAATCATTGTTTCTTGATTTGAAACCCTTCGTATAATCAACATTATTGGGCTCAAATGGGAAACGTCCGCATTTCTTGAAGGCATTTTTTATGACTTCTGGTGTTGCTCTATGTGGTATTACTTCCGAGAGAAGTGGACAAAAATATTGTTTAGATAGGACCTGGTTAGGATTCTGTCCTTGTCATTCATGAACAATTCGTTTCCACTCAGTTTTCAAGCCTCTGAAAACTCCTACGTCAGCAGGTTGCAATATGTGTATAGCATTAGGGTAAAGGGCATACAAGATAATACCGTTATCTGAGCAGAACTGGCTTGTGTGAAGAGTTATGTGTGTCTTATGCCCATCAACAAAAAACAAGACTGGAAACATGGTTTGTTGTTCTTTCAACCATGGTAGAAGTAAATTTGCAACATACTCGTAAAAGGTTTCAGACCTCATCCACCCAGAATCGGATAGACCTAAGCCCCATCCTGCCGGAACCGACTCCAAGATGTTTTTAGGAGGTTTTACATATGGAAATACAACCATCGTTGGTAAAGTTTTCCCATCAGCAGTAAAACCAGCTAGTACTGTGATAGTATCTTTTTCTGAACCTGGTGCAATTTCGTAATGATTTTTCCATCCTTTAGGGCCTAATACAACTCCACTCTTTGGACACATTTGGAAGTTCGTTTTGTCAACATTTAGTATACGTGTAGGATCTCCAAGTATGTTTTCACATCCTGATTCAGTCAGATAATCTTTCAGTTCACTAAACCAGTTTCTTATTCCTGCTTCAGATACACACGCACACGCTTTAGACACTATCTCAGGCGATCTCGCAGACAGTTCCGGATGTCTTTTCAAAAACGCATTATACCAGCCAACACCAGAACGCCCGGTTTTGAAAGGGGATGGCCTAGGCGTACCACCAGAAGTAATAAGTTTTTGCACCATGTTTAGAAGATCATCTTTTTTTCTAGGAAACCCTAATTTCGCCACAGCAATCAACCAATCTGCAAGTTGTTTCTCTTCTTTCTCTGACAATATAGTTGAGGGACCCATTTTTCTTCCTTCTGGACGCCTGCTGTGTAATTTATCTAAAGTGTTGTTTTTGGCACACCAAACGTACTAGAGGCTTTAAGCGCACTTATTCCCTTCGACCTTACGGCTTCCAAAGCATTCCATAGCATCTTCAGTGTAGTTAAACAAACGTTTCTTGTTGACTGGAGCCATGGGAGCTTTGACTTAGACCGTTTTCCCTGAAAACAAGAGAGAGATTGTTTTAGATTCTCGGTCATGATAAGAATGGTAAGTACAATTACACAGCAAGAAAACTATTAGTGTCTGTACACACCATTCGATTTTTATCGTACGCTAATTGTCGTACTACAAGGTTATCCTACATTGGTTTAAATAAGGTTGCTCCCATTCATTGGATTACGATTCGGAATCGAATGAAACTAAAAAGGTAATTACTGCATCTGGCTTATTAAATGAAATTTGTGTGGGTCATACGACAGAAATCGAATGGTGTGTACAATCACTTAGGGGAAACAATCAGGCGAACATAATGAAAAATGGAATACATTTTTTCCTTCCTAAAGAAATGGGGCGAATTTTGAGCCTAACACTTAACACTTTTGAACTCAGCAGCTATGCGTGATCAAACCTAAACTGCATATCGGTTTAAAGTTGGCTACGTTAGAGAGTATTGCTTCTAATTTATATGAATGGAAAGGTAGGGCCTATCATGAAAATGATGGGTATGAACTAAGCTACAACATAATTTTATGATGTGTTTATCGCTAGAAATACTTTCAATCTCACTAATTTCCAAGTTTCTACATTAAATTGCCTTTTTCCTAAAATAAATAATTAGATCAAGACGTAAAGTGTTTCATGAAATACCTTACGAGACAATTCATGACGATAACCAGTAACAATTGATGATTAGGAAATTATTTAGCAGTATTTTTCAAACCAGACTTTCAATAATTAGCTCAAATACAGTAGTCGACCACGAAGATACAGAAGTCGACCACCCTAGGTCGATTACTGTTTTCATTCGAAAGTTAACAATATTTCCTACTTTATATGCTTTATTATTTCTTTCGCGGAACCTTGAGGCAAGAATCGTATCAATATTTAATGGTTATCGGAAAAAATAGTAGTCAACCAGGGTGGTCGACTTCAAAATATGCATACACATTGTCAATACAGTAGTCGACCACCCCCTAATATACATAACGAAAAATGTATTAACCATAAAACTTTAATTAATACAATCTTTAATGATTATATATTACCGCGTCAGAGATTCAAATTGATCAGTTTATTTTCATGTAACAAAATTAAAGTTTGCTTACCTGTTTGCAAGATCCTCAAAAAATATCTTGTTATTGTGTTGTCCAGCTACAATTGCATACGACTTCACGAACAATCACATTCCCGCCAAATCCCAAGGACAGTAATTCTACACAAAAAACTGAATAACTACAATATTTGGGTGCGTTCGAAAACGCAGTGCGGTAATAAATAGTGATCTTACGAGTAATTCTTTTTGGGGTGGACGATTACTATAGGTGGGTCGACTATAGTCGCAACCACCCTATATAAAACAAAAAGAGCAATATATATCAGGTTGGAAAAAAGAATATTGAAGGGAGCGAAAACAAATGAAGAGTGATTTGAGCTCATCTCAGTTCTCCCTCTGCGACAGAAAATAAATTATCTTTCATGCTAATTTATTTTAAGGAAAACAATATAAACATGTAAATGATACGTTAATAACTATACATTGAAGATATAAATGCAAGGAATAAATAAAACTTCAGGATTGTGGATAACATTTCAATAATTCAGTTTTCTTTTCCTCACAACAATTGAAGATCTTTAGATTCTGAAAATTTTGCGTCCCTACTTCTTTCATAAGATTATGTAAGACGGCACTACTCCTTAAGAGACGAACATCACGAAATGGACCAAAGTAAGAATTAAAATATTTGGATGTTTCCTTGCGGATAGCAGATAATAAATGATGTGAGGTTTCTTCGGAAGGCAGCTAGCAAGATTCCCACTTGCAGCATCACTAAACAAATGAAACGGAAGCTAGATATCAGGCTGAATTAAAGCAGGAGGTAGACTCATAATTTGACGAAGTTTTTGAAAATTATCCAAAGCTTTGGGAGCCATCATAAACTTTCGTTTCTTTTTTCAAAATATCATGTAAAGGAGAGGTAAGTTGAGCAAAAATCTGTATAAAACGGCGATGCCAATTTAGAAGTAATAAATAGGAACGCAAAACCTTTTTTGTTTCGGGTACCAGGAAACTTCTGATCGGTTCATCATAAAGATCATCAGGTTTCACCTGGGTGCCTCTGATAATGTGTCCAAGAAAAGGTATTTCTTTTCGAACAATATCACATTTTCGAAAATTTAGAGAAAAATTTGACTTCGCATAAATGCTGGAGACAATCTTCAAAAGACGTCAATGCTCTTCAAACGTTAAAACATTATCTAAACATACTGCTACAAAATATTTCGTAGACATTGTAAAGAAGTTTAACATCATACTTTGAAAAATTGCCGGAGCAGATTTTTTGCCCATTGGTAGAACACACATCCATTTAACGTCCCATGTATAGGAAACTTGTAAATGGGTAAGACGATGCATCTAAGCCAATACCGTAGTATCCAGCTGAGCAATCAAAAGTACTGAAATGCTCTTCTTCAGTTACTCGATTTAAAATGTCAGTAATGTGTTCTACCTGTATTTTAGGTGCGATTACTTTCTGATTCAACAATCGCAAATCCAGGACTGTACGTAGGCCTTCCATACGGAGCATGGATTGCGATACGGAGAAGGTTGTTCACAAGCTATGCCTAACTTAACGCAGCTCTTAATTTCTTTACTGAAGCTTTCTTGCATAGCTTGAGGTATGGGATAGTGTGGACCGACAACAGGGACATTACAGGTGGGTTGAATTTTATACAATTGAGTATGTAGTCTGCGTGGATACTCTGAAAATAGAAATCTATATTTAAGAGAATAATTTGAAACTGAGTCTCAGTAGTTGCGTCGAGATCAGTACGCCAAAGAATATATTCCTGAATATCCTTCTCAGTAATGTTCGGTTCCGGATCTACAAAAGGTTTAGCCAATAAATATGGATTATCCTGAAATATAAACGATTATTTTGGCGATGAACTTTCAGATTAATGTAAGGAGACATTGGGAGGATTTGTGGTAGTAGCATCATGACAATCAACGGGCCAATCTGGGTGAGGAATCTGTTTTTTTTCTCTCGAAGAAATAGAAATCAACAAAGCTAATAGCTTAGCTGTGGTAAGAACGACTACATTTCCATGATTATCTTGGAGACGTATTTCGTTATTCTTTCTATCAACAATTCCTTTTGTACCTCAAAAATGTAATTCTGTATACCAAGCTTGAATACTTGATAACCTTGAACCGGAAAACGTTTCTTACCAGCAAAGGCACCAAGAGCAAGGTTAGAATACGGGTGTAGTTTCGCAGTAGGAAACCTTGACTTTAATCTTTTCCAGACTTCCCAAGACATCAAATTAATATCGCTGTAGCTGTCGATCGTACATTGAAGAGAGAGTCCAGCAATATTACCTTCAATTACAGGAGCAGCCGAGAAATAATATTCTGAAGTCGTAGACTCTGATTCATCTTCCACAATGAAGCTAATGTTGAAACACAGAAGGAATAAGAGATAAATTTGGAGCGTTATTACTTGAATTAACTAATAGCAAATCGGACGAAATGGGGATTTGAACTGACTCGCAGCAACCCTCTACAATTATTAAGGGCGGCTGCCATGAACGTTTCCCTTCTGTGGATTGGAGCGATTTTCATAATATCTGTTTTGAGACATCGAGCGATTCTCTGACTCTAGTGGAGAATCATTGGCACGTCGATCATTGGGTTGATCCTGATTACAATTTTCATTAACTCGATTAGAACGATCCAGCGTAAAACTAATATTTCAACTACCTCTTCTTTGTCTGGTAAAGCCTCCACGAGAATAGTGTCCATTCTGATTATTCCAACGTCGATCATTCTGACAATGATTCGAATTGTTATTTTGGTTAGAACGATTTCGATAGTTATTTCGTAAATTTGCATGGTATGGAGGATCCTTTTGGCAACTGCTTTCAACCTGAGAATTTTTTTATGATTTCATCTTGTCTAGCATAAGGTAGTTTTTGTTCTCGACGTGAGTAAAAATACTCATCAATCGAAGAAGAAGCGGCATATCCCGAAAGTGCTGAAACTTTGTTAAGGAGATCATTAAGATCTTTAGGAGGATTCAACAAAAGAAGTTTAGTATCTTCAACAGACATCGAGCCTAATATCAAAACCATCAGTTCGGATTATTGGGGGCATTCGACAATATTATAGTAATTTTCGACAAGTTTGGATACGAAACTGAACAATAAAGGAAACTTCGCACGATCGTACTTCCAGCTCTGTAAATTTCGTTTTTGAATTCTTTCCAAATGGAGAGAAGAATAGTGATGTTTAAATAACCGAACAAAATCTTCATAACAGTGAATGTCATTGGATACAGAGACTAACCATGCACGTGCTGAACAAATGTCTAACTGCCATCAATTTGTCAGTGTCCGTCACTTCCATCATATCAAATCAATTGTTGAGTTCGTTTAAAAACCCTCGGGTCGTACCAACTAAGCTACACCATCAAAGGTAGGTAGACCTTTATGATCACTATACTGTGAATCAGATGTATGTGTGTGTTTTAGCTTTGATAACATCAAATAATAGATCATATTAACCTGAAAGCTTATCGCGAGTCGTAAATCTTTAAAGATTTGATTTGTTTTATTATATGAACTGAAATTCTCATAATACTCATTAAGAAAATTTTGTCTGTTGCATGATACAATTGAAAGTGATACTGATGAAAGTGATTTTTCGACTTCGCCATTGTAGGCTAAAATATTGTTTTATACCACTGACTCCCCTCAGAGTTGTCACAGAGAACCTACAGAAATCCCATGCTCAGACACAGTGTTTGTTTCTGCAACTTAACGTACCAGACGAATGCAACCGGGAGCCGGGATATTGAGCAACCGGGAGCCATTACTTATCTAATATATGAATAGAATGAAGAGTATGTCTGTCTGTGTGTCTGTATGAGAACTGGGGACCAGAAGAGTGAACCGAGAGTTCCCAAATTTGGTCACTGATACCTAGGTCCACACGAAGCGTTTGCTGAGATCAGTGGTGAAACTCAACCGCATTCATCCCATCGACTAATTGCTGGAGCTCGTGGGTCACCGTGGAGTTAAGGATACCGAGAGATGTAGATAATATATGAATAGAAATTCAAATAATACTCATGAAGATAAGTTTGTATATGCATGATACAATTGAATGATGAAAGTGATTTTTCGACTTTCCCTTTCTGGACTAAAAGATTGCTTTATATCATTGACTCCCCTTTAGAGTTGTCACAGAGAACCCAGAGAAAGCCCATGCACAAAGACGGTGTCTGATTCTGGGACCTCAACTATCATAGATGAATGCTCGGACATTGAACAACCGTGCCCCTTTATTTATGCAATATATAAATAAAATAAATAGCATTTCTGTTTGTCTGTGTGTGTGAGGATTGGGGACCAGACGAGTGAACAGAGTTATCGGATACCTAGATTCAGACAAAGCGTGTATTTAAATAATAACATTCTGACTTACAACTATCTCTAATATTTACAGCATAATTGACACTTGATTCGAGACACCTTATTTAGTCTTCCAAAACTTTATCTACTGTCCTGCAGAAACTTCAATTCAGCGATATATACTGCAAGTATAATAAGGCTTGTTAGGTTACGTCTTACGTCTTACGTTGGTGTCGAATTAAAATAATAATAATGAATTAGTACGGTAAACTGGGAACTATGGTGTTGAATTAAAATAATAATCATAATAAATGAATTATGTAAACTAAGACTATTATTATTATTATTAATTTTATTATTATTATTATTACTATGACTGGAACAATGACTTCAAGTTATTTCTCTAAGTAAATGGTTCATTGTTGCAGCACTTACCTCTGTTGCGTAAGGGGTCCTTCGTTCAATTCCGCACTAAGTAAGTTTGTGGTAGACAAAATCGGTTCATTACATTGAGTTTCCTGGTTTAATTGCACATTACGTAAGTTTCTGATAGAAGATATCGTGTCAGTAGGTTGAGCTCACTGGGTCAATTCCGCATTAAATAAATTTCTGATATACAATATTGTGTCAGTAGGCTTTTTTTCAACAATTCTTAAGTAACCAATTACTTTCACCTTCAGTAATCATCCGTGTTCTTTAGCCTACAGGTCTTCAGCGTTTAATGTTAAATCAAATGTGTCATTTGAAATAACAATCGTTACGTCACAAAATTAAAAAAACAATGAAAATTAATTTAGTCTTCGTCCTGAGAATTCGAAGCTTAACTGTTCCCTCACTCATCATTGTCTTAGATCATCCTGACAATAACAAACGAGCATGCGAAATGCACAGTTGCAAAGATTAATTCATTAATCACGTTAAGACTTGTAAAGTGCTTACCTCTGTTGCGACGGTTCCTGATTCAATAAGTCAGTAAGTAAGTCTTGAGATAGAGAATACCATGTTCGTGGGTTTTCTTGAGATTTCACACATTTTTATATAAAATTCTAAGAAAACAATGATAATTAAATTAGTCTTTGTTCTGTTCAATCTTTCGCAGACGATTTGTATAGATGCTTTATCAAAAATACAATAACAAGCTAATGTCGTAGACTTTTTAAAAGGAAAACTTAATAAACATTTCAATAATTAAATAATTTAAAGCATTCAGTTTTTATCATACTGAAAGACTTATATAATACTAATGATGGAATCAAATAGGATTGTTAATAAAACGAAAAATAGTACTTAAGTAATGAATGATACATTTCTAGAAATGTATATGAATTCCTATCATATTTAAGTGACGAACAAAAATCACATTTGTACTAAGTAAAGTATATCACATTCATTATAGTTTTTATTAATTGCACTAAATTCACTACACTGTTCATAATTGTGTTTGCACCCTCTCAAATAATTCATCCCTATTTGTTTATATGAGTTTTTCTTTAAAAATACTTTCACTTCCAATTTTAATCTCTCACCGTCGATACTTACCTCACTGCCCTTATTACCAAGAGACACATTCGGAAGACTGATGCTCATTCCATTAAAAATACTCTGTTCATCCACACATGTTTGAATTCCATCAAGTCCAGTACAACTAACATACATGATTGCAAATAATCTCTGTACTCAGAATAAAATATTGACATACCACATCACTGGAAGCCTCGCTGTTTTTCACAGCATATTCAATACACGGTAAAATTTCCAATAAATAAAATCAATCACTCGAATTTAAGTACACAATTTCTCGAGAAGCATGAAGTATTCCTTTCTTCTCTAACAACGTTATTTTTTCTCATTAGTGTTCGCACCACCAGTTCGTTATTCCGTCCAAGAGATTTCATAAATGTAATTTCCACTTGAGTATTAAACGATTCTGAAACAAACCAAGCCAAATATACAAGTTCCTCCGAGTCCTCCAAATTTAACTTCACTCTAAACACAAGTCCTTTAGCAACAGGTATCATTGGCTCAAATGTAGCACTATCCAGTCCAATACAAATTAATTTTATTTTCATTCGAATAAGACTATATTCGAATTTAACAAATACTCTTCTTAGTATATATAGTTGATGGACAAACAGTCATGTACTTTAATAGCTGAACAACAGTGAATAATGTCGCTATACATATGGGTGTCTGGGAAAACATAAAGGGGAAGAGGAGAATGAAAAAGAAGAAGAAAATTTTGTTTAATCTTATTTGTTCATGTCCATACTGTTATGATCTTACCAACAAATTAAATTCAATATTATGCATGCTATGTCCAAATAAATTAATCTCCATTCCTTTGAATATTAAACATACATTCTCACTTTGCAAATATGATGGAAATTCATCATTATCTGCTTGTACCTTTTCAGTAAAGCGGCCTGGAAAAATCACCTTTTCTTCTATAAATACCACACACACTTTCTTTCCATACACCGTTGTAACTTCCAGTTTATAATACGATATGTTTTACCAATTTGTAAATCCCGTATTTTCGTAAGAGATACCAACGTAGGTGTGTTAAGTTCGGATAAAAATATATTAATGATGCTACCTTTAATTCAATGATGTATTTAAAGGACAATAGACCTAAACGACATGTTTCTCTCAAATATACTATGTTCAACTATGATACTATGTTTTTTTTTTACTCGATTCGTATCTTGTGTTAGGTAAAAACATAGGGCGTAATCTCCAAGCATGACCAAAGTCATTGTGCAATACTAAAAATTAATAAATCAGCTTGCTCTCTTTGCCTTAAGAATTAAAATAACATTTTTCTTAATTGCCTAACCTTAAGAAAATCACACAGGATTTGAAAGAATTTCAAGCTCATCAGTTCTCCTGAGCAAACTGTGAGAAAATCCTGTAGAAACTACAAGTGATGTCTTGACAAAAGGCATTACCAAGCATAAGCTTGAAACTTACACCAACAAAGGTTATTTCTTTGATCACATAGAAAGTAAATCCTATACAAAATAGTAGAATAATAGTAGGCTCAATTGCGTTATAATAATAATAAGCTCAATTGCGTAAATAATTAAGTTTGCAATTAAGTAAACGAATGGAGAATGTAATGAGAGAGAGAAAAAAATGCTCATCAACACTACAAATATTTATTAGAATAATTTTAGAACTAAAGTCAGCAAACTAATACTCAAAAAGAAGTAGGGATACAATATATAGGAACATCAATTATTTGTAGACTTTACGAATGCCTACGACTCGCATAGGAGAGAAACATCGTATACCATTTTTACAGAATTTTGAATACACCAAAAGTTAGACTATATAAGATATGTTTAAATGAATCCCAATGTAAGTTCCGAGTAATAAATTCTTGTTCACGAGCTTTCACTTTGAGAATGGCTGAAACAAGGAGATGAGTTGTCCCCATTATTATTTAACTTTCTTTCGGAGCGCACTATACAGAAACACAAAGGCAACAATCATTTCCTAGAGCTGAATTGTATTTATCAGGATATGGTGTATGTTGATAATTAAATATAATAGGGGATGACAAAACACTAGCAAGAAATGCTCAAATCTTAATTAACGTCTGCAGGGATGTGGGCTTACAAATAAATACAGAGAAAACTAAATATCTGGAAGTTAGTCGGGATCTTAGTACTGTATTTTATTGATGCATTACCATACCAAATACAAAATAATACTTGCTACAAAGTGGATATTTTCAAATATTTAGAGCCGCGTTTCCCAACATTTTTCAACTTGCGGTGCACTATGGGTGTAACTTGAATTCTTGCAGCACACTCAGATTTTTATTATATTTCAATATAAAATACCATGGTATCTTTTCCTGTGTTTACTGATCTCCTCACATAAAAGAGAGATCGATCACTGGTTTTCCACCATGGTAAATAATTATGCTTATTTTTCATTCTAATTTTAAAATAGAAAACAATTGCAATGAAATATTGGACTTAGCTTTTTAAAAATACGATTTCTTTTTCGAAAGCTATAGCCAAACTTTCACTAACAAGGAAGATCACTGAATAACGAACGAACAAACAAATCTTTTTTACTTTTAAGACACAAATGTAGGTAATTTGTGTGCATGTTTGTTTTGTCCAAAGGATTGAATATTTTAAAAGTTGAAGTTACGAAATAGTCTGCAAAAATAAAGAAGCAATAATGGTCATAACGTCATAACAATGATAACAAAGACCTTTTTTAATATTAGAAATGTACAGAAAAGTAACGCGGAATGAAACTTAAAATTATAGATTCATATTAGAGGTTCATAGTAACGTATAATACAAATATACATTTTTTCCTATGTCCAGCAATTTAATTGCTATAAAATTAATAATTTTGTATCGATTTACTCGCGGAACACCAGCGGCCCATTCACGGTATACCAGTGTGTCGCGGCACCCCGTTTGGGAAACGCTGATCTAGGGTCATTACTTACAAACCAACCATAATCACGAAGAAATGCGTGTCGAATGAAAGTAGGGATTTCGTGTTATTATTCAGTTAAAAATCTTTTGTTGTCGCGAGTTCTGTTGAGGAATTTGAAACTTAAAATATATATACAACGACAATCGTGTCCGTTATGCTGTATGGTTGCGTAACATGGTCACTGACCCTGATGGAAAATCCCAGAAAGTATTAGAAAACAAGATTCTGAGACAAATTTGCGAGCTCTAAGAGGAATGGGAGTGGAAATGGCAGAAACTTCATAACGAGAATGCGCATAATTTATACCGTTTATCATATATTGTTAGATTTTTCATGTCTGTGAGGCTCGGATCACTTTAAGCCTTAGCTAATCTCATGTGTAATTTTATTTCTCTCTTTAAATGTTCTTGCATGCTGTTTTTGTATATAGGTCAATGTTTCTTTCAATGTAAGTCAGGGGTGCCCATCCCCGCAAAGCTGATGGCGCACTCCCCCCAAAACTAATAATCTCTTCCCTCCTCAAAACTCAAGTCCTCTAAAAACAATTGCCAGTGTAGCAGTAGTTTTTATAGTACTAGTAATTGTTATGTTTGTTGTTGTTTTTATTTCCTGTAGTATATTATAGAATGCTTGTAGTAGTAGTAGGGGCAGTAATAATTATAAAAATGGCATTACTTTTATTAGTAGTCTTGGTAGTGTACAATACTAAATATGTTCTATAAGGATATTGAAGGGTATAAAAACTTCTACACACTGTGTATTGCACAGGTATTCTTTTTTTTTACAATTAGTAGTATTATTTTTTTTTTTTTTACAAAATATTGATATAATTCCCTTGTACATGAAAAGTAAGACGCAAGTTACAAGTTATTGAGTTTGATACCAAAAGAAAATGTTATCCTCGAAATTAGCCTACAAAAAGAAGTCATATCCAACAAAAAACATTCCTGTAAAAGAGCCAAGTACGAGTTGCCTTAAAAAGAATTGAAATCACAAAAATAGGCGCCAAGTTCTGGTGGACAACAGTTACAAACACTCACTGGCTCACTTCAAATTTAGATTTGAAACTTGACTGTTGTCTGTATGGTTACCACTAGCTCACAATTATGTCAAACTACTTTATAATTTTCAACAGATAACATAGGCAAGTTTCAAATCTAAATTTGAAAGTGATTCCCTGAGTGTTTGTAACTGTTGTTCAGCAGAACTTGGCGCTCATTTTTGTGATTTCACTTCTTTTTAAGGCCGCTCATATTTTTTTTTATTTTACAGGAATGATTTTGTTGGATTAAATTATTACTGGTCCGCGGTACTTCATTCATCGAGTATCGAAGCAGGGGGTACGGGGGTTTACCCCGGAAAATTTTTGAAAATTAGCTTCTCAAAATCGTGTTTCAATGCTATTCCGACAGTAAAATTGCTAGTTCGAAAGTAGAGTAAAATCCCCCCCAAAATTTTTCACAATGGCGCAGCTTGCGCCATACATCCCCCCTGTGGGCGGCCCTGATGTAAGTTATCTTTTATAAGTCACCATTATTCATTCTCTTATCGGTTCAAGAACGGCACGTTCCATAATTTTTTCACTTCTCGCTTCCTTGTTTATCTTCTTATCATTGCCCTTGTGATGACATAGTACTGAAAGTTAGTTGCTGTTCCATTTTGTTCAAGTGTCTAATTATTTACAAGTAATACGTATACTAAAATATTAGCGTCGTGTAGCTAAACGGGCCTCTGGCGTAAAATGTTCTTGTTTTATCACGATAGGGTGGGTCATAAATTTGACAATAAGCTGTGGGTTCGATTTCTGATGGGTCATTCAAACGAAAAAAAAAAATAAAAGTTTTTCTTTAAGGACAGCCGCCCTATATAATGATTTCCTAGATTCTTCCTCATATCCAGCATTCAAATGTCTGAATGATACGTAATATATACACCAAGACAGCTTCCTTTCTGCTTCTTCTTCTTCGTAATTTCCAGGATAGGGTCGTTTCGTCGGAGATGGTGTAAGGTACGTGACCTATTGATTAACGTTGAATCCGAAACACATGAACTTATGAGGTTTTCCTAGATTTTCCTCATACACAGCAGGCAAATGTTCTAATGGTATATATCATATAAACTCTGTCCGCTTCCTTCCTTCACATTCCAAGAAGAATAATTCTGAGTTACAATAAACAATATTTGATTCTTTCGTACATTTTAATAGCGAACATCATTACTGGGGGTAAAACTAGTTAGTAAATGCATGTTTATATAATATAGCAATACAGTTTGAAAATATAAGAATAAAGAAGAGATAATCTTTTGTTTAGAAAGAACAATTGATTACATGTTGTTTGAAACCTTTCCTTCGTCTAGTGTCCTCATCAAAATTAATTAGCTTTCATTCGATAATATAAAATTGACTTATTTTTCTTCGAGAATAGTCAACACACTATGCCAAAATTAAGCACATAATCGGATGTATCCTGAAGTCCAAGGGATGCATAACAAACACTAGGAAGTTCGTAAATCTTTGTTTCCATTCATTAGCATAATCGAATTCTTCACGAATTCAGTCATTCGAACATCTATTTCCTTCTCTGCAATATCACACTGAAAGCGAGTATGGATGGAAATTGAAATGAAAATACTAAAAGAGATTAATTGTGATGTTGCATATCGTGAATTAGTTAAGAACAAAAAGAAGACGGTAATGTAAAATATGTCATATGTCATTGCTGTTGTACGATATGTAATGCCATTTCAGATAGAGCTTATTCCTTATAACAGGTCATTAGTGTTAAGAAGATTTCATAATATTAATTAACGTTTAGTTATTGAAATTAATAATTATATAATGATTGTTGGAAGAAAAAAATTACGGACACATTATTGACTATCATAGCCTCATAATGCCTACAGTCGAACCAGGAACCTCTCACATCATAGACAAACGCTCTAACACTGTAATGAATTAACTACAAATAAATTAATGTTTTTTTAGTTAACTGTCCCACGACACTTCTAGTTAAAGCAGACGATGGTTAAAGCAAATAAAACAATCGAGAAAAGCACTAATTTTATGGTTAACTTCGGGATACTTGACCTACTTTTATTTACATATGAAGTCGTCTCCTAACTATATATAGTTAGCATCAGTACTTTTGATTTACGAGATAGAAGTATAATTCTAAATGGGAGCTTATGTTGTTTAAAAGTGAAATGAAATATTTCAGTTTTACGCTTCACAATTATACCCTTTACGTTAAGAGAGACAAATGATTAAGAGAAGCGAATTACCATGGAATAATAGGGGGATGACGATGTAGAAGGAGAGTATCCCAAGAAAATACACGGATACGATTATGTTCATCACGAACACTCGAAGATCAAATCAGAGACCCTAAGCACACTTTAAATGCTGGCACAATATTTAAAAATGATTTCTGAAACAGTGAACTCTTTTTACGAACACCACGATATTTCGTTATGCTTTAGATTGGGATGTTACGTTAGCTAAAGAAACACAGTATAATTTTATTGGTCTTAACAAGATTTTTTGCGTTGATGCATATTACTAGATCCTTGCCACAAAATAGTTGTGGCGATAGACAAGGTATTTTGCTATTGCATTATATTAAATTGATGATTCAAGTTTTTTTTTTTTTATGTGATTCTGAAGTTCACTTTTATCACAAAAGAGTTAGATGTTACAGGTCTTATACCTTGCTTTGGTATCGATTCCCGAAACGCACTGTAACCTCCATTAAATTGCGGTTCCGACAGCCACTCATTTTTTGATCCCTTAGTTTTAACTCGCATCTTACTATAGCTCATCTTAAAAATAATAAATCACCGAGAAGCCGCATTTGTCTCCTTCAACCTAGCAGGAAACTTGGCTTCGGTTGCTCTTTCGTAGAGTTTTCAATTTTCGTGAGTGGGGTTCTGCGTTCGATCCGAGCTCACATCAAGTGAACATAGTGGTAGACAAACACCGTAAGCGTGGTTTTAAACTTGATCTACATCTGTTCCCTGCTGTCTTCTCTGAAATTCAACGAAATGATGACATTAGCAAGTAAATATGCAACTTATAATTCTGACATGCGTAGAGACTCTAGCCATCGTGTTTGTAGGTTTTATAGAGGCATTTCTCTTCCATTTCAGTTTATTGTTCCATCAATTCTTCCATCGTCATTCACTCACTTTAAGCAGCATCTCTGATATAATACAGTATTTTATTAAGACGATAAGAAAAATGCAAAACGATACTTATTTATCGATTACAGAAAGAAAATATTTTCAAGCAACAGAACATAGCTTTCCAGTAACACACATGATAAACGTTCAGCAGTCATGTTATATGAGACATAAATCTACTAAACAGCGTAAAAAAATTCGAATCACATAATCAACATCTAGATGAAAAAATAAAATCTTTCATTTCAACATCCCACGAGTGTATTAACTGGAAATAGAACTTGGTTAATTAGTTGGATACATGAAAGGTCGATAAATGCTTATCTCCCATTCTCAGCATCGAATTGGTGTTTTCTCTGACCTTCAGACCAACATTAAGACGAGAAAATAAAATATTTCAGTTTAAAGTCCATTTAGGCTAAGGAACACAACGTTTAAGGCCAAAAAATGATTATGAAAGATTTGGTGAAATGAGAATGTATGAGAAAATGGAAATAGCTGAGTAACCTACGGACACAATGTTGTCCATCACAAACTTATTTGCCAGAGATCGAACTAAGAACCCCATGCAATAAAGCGTAAAATTCGTGCCACATAAATCACAAACCAACATAATGATGGGAAAATGAAATATTTCACTTCAACGTCCCACGAGTGTACTAACTGGGAATCGAACTTGACCAATTATTTGGATACATGAATATCCTGTAAATCTTTATGTTATCTTCCATTCAGGGTTTCCACGTGCATGAATGTTCGCTAGGTGTTTTCTTCATTCCATCAGTTTCCTTTTAATGTATCATTCCATCAATTCTTCTATCTTCGTTCACTTGCTTCAAGCATCGTCTCTAATTTAATAGCAGTGTTTTATTAAGGCGATAAGAGTCACACAAAACGAGCCTTATTAATTACAGAAATAAATTATTTTCAGCTGGATAAAACGTTCAGCAGTGATGCTATATGAGACATGGACGTGCTAAGTAGCTTCAAATTCGAACCACATGAGTCACAGACCGCTAGTTTTCCCTATAAAACCGCTGTTGTTTCACACATTTCATTTAGGTTACAACTAAATCAAAATACTCCTTTACATTTATAACTTACTAATGATTTTTACTAGAATACGACTACTGGTGTCTTTTCATTTCTCTTCTCCACGATACGGAAATTAGACAGACATCTAACTTATCTTCTCTTGCATTCCTCGAACAACACGTGTGTCTTTCTTAAAACTACAATTCAATGTCATTATGAAGTATTAATTAGCTTTCTTAAAAATTGCCTTCCGTCAGGTATGATTTTTCATGTACCAGTTTTCGCATCTTCACTCCCTTCCCACCTATCAGATTATGCTACAACTACAAGTAATCCGAATCTCTGTATGTATGTATGTATGTATTTTTGTATGTGTGTGTGTGTGTGTGTGTGTGTGTGTGTGTACTTTGAAGTAATGTATTTCCCATGCTAGCAAAACTTAATACACGTAATCCAAAGTACTGTATATTTGGAAATCTTGTTCATGCAGTGAAGTAATGATTGTTTATCCCCTCCATATACAAAAGGACACATCCTGCAAAAAACCTTCTTTTCATTCTATATTATTTCTATTTTTTGTTCAATATCATTACAGTAGCCATTACGCACATCGTATAAATTATTTCTTTCGAATGCAGCCAGGAAAGATGGCCTTTTGATGAACAAATACCTTATGCTTATGGGAGTTTTTCACTCGATCTTTCTTCACGTTAAGCGAATAACATGTGCGTGGATTTTCAGAACATACATCTCTCTGTCTCTCTCTCTCTCTCTATTGGTAGAGCGCTAACTTCTGGTTTCGTAGAGTGTAAAACAACCATTTCAATTCTATTCTTTGTCTTCCTACCCAAATTCGGATTCCAACTTACACTGTAAATATATGTCTCTTATAGTGTCGGTGCTGAAATGGACACTAAATTCCAATCTAACCAATTTACATTATTTCATTTTTTTTTTAAAAAAAAGTTCATTATTCACTACAGAACTAATAGTGTAGTCCGAATATTACTTTATAGTTAAGGTGCTGAAAAATGTATTTTCTCTGTGGATATGTTCGTGGGTTTAATTCCCACTTTGGGTACGAAACCTTGAAAGAATCTAGAATAATCATCCAAATCCCATTTAAGCAATACGTTTTGTATAATCCATCTATGGTAACGAAAAGTGACAATAAACTCCAGTCAAATAATGCCAGTACTATACCCCTTTAACTTGATGGAGTGAAAGCCCCACGCCTTTCGCACTTACTTATTGCCCAAGTTCGATTCTACGCGAGAGAGCATTGAAAATTTGAAGGCATTATGGTGATTCAGGTTTCATCTTAAACTGTTAAAACATGAATCTCTCTCTTATAGCATCTCTACTGAAAGGGATCCTAAATTTCAACCTAGCTAAGCAACTAATTTACATTATTTTACCTATATTTAAATTTCATTTTTGACTCTAGAACTAGAGTATATTATAAGACTCATTTACGTCCATTCCCTTTCTAACGTGACTTTGACAAACAAACAAATATGAAACGCTAAATAGGCCATCCATGAGTTCGATTCCGGTGGGCCGGAATTAGTTGATTTAGACTAAATCACAACCACAGTACATCAATTATAAATTACAATTAATCTTATCCATTCGTAGACAAGATTCAATCAAACACACACATCACGTGAGTCAATACCACCGACAAAAAGACGTGACTTTGACAAAAATAATCATAGCAAATTCAGGAAACTTGATTCGACAAAATTTCACATATTACGCTTGACACATTGCAACTAATCATTTCCAAATGAAACAAACCCATGGCTAAATTTGATGGAGTCTGATACATAACCTTACACGGTACTTCCAAAAGAAGTGAGTTTGGAAACAAGTATCCAATTTCAAATTCGACGCAGCTTCACTAAAACGCTATATCCCTTAGCAAAGATGCAATCTGACACACCTCTTTACTCCTCAAGATCAAAGTCGACGGAGTCTCGTAAAAAATCTAGTTTCTAAATAAGTGGGTACATCTAGACTTCTACAGTTGCAAGAATCTACCAGTTTGAGTCATTACTATATACTACTTAGCAACAAACTGGTTTAAGGGTGTTCTCAAGGCCAAATAGGCCAGAGTATCTAGATGGACTTCTCACGACTTCACAGTTAGTAGAATTATATACATATTATAGAAATGTCCATACAAACACTTAACCTACTCCAACAACGCTTCAAATTCTAAAGATATTTAAAGGCATTTGTGTGTTATTTGATATGCGGGAAAGATTTGAAGTTGAACGAAGCGAAAGACCAATACCACATCTTCAGAGCAAAAGCATTTCTGAAGCAAATAGAAGACAACCTAAATTCGTCATCAGTAAAGGTTTCTGAAGAACGAACGTACCATGGGAATGTAGTTCAAGGAAATGTTTATCCGTCTTAAAAAGACTACCGCGCAGCAGAAAGCTGCTGGCATAGGTAGAAGCTCAATACATAAGAGCTCAATATTTTTTAAAAAATTATTCCATTACGGTACAGTAACACTAGTGTACTTTACTTGCCAAATACTATCAACACAACTTCCATTGGAAGCATTAGAAATTACTAAAATTACCAAGCAGAGAGAAACAAAGAAGATGATATAGTGTTTATACTCTAATCTCAATTTTACAAACAAAGCTGCTCTTAAACACAAGAGAATAATAATAAGATAATTACTGTGAAAGTAGAAGGAAATTACTCAATGCAAGTTCATTGTTTCACAGCAATATTCGTTGGAATGTTTTGTGACGTATAGAAATGTAGGTGACAAAACCAGCCTGTGCTCACATGCGTACATAGTTTCAAGATAATACTGTATATCATTATATATTTCAATGATTGTTACTTGTTTTACACTCAACTTTTCAACTTATTTTATTGCACTTCATAAATAAGTGTTCATAGAAAGGAATTGCTATAAATAAAAGTATTTTACAAGTACCAAATACAACGAGAGAACTAGAGTATTTCAACACATTGAGCAAGAAAGTGACCGACTTAGCACTCAAAGAAAACAAAGCAGAAGCCAGGAAATCACGGATAAATCTAAAAAAAATCACATCAAACGAAATGACGGTGGCCAGAAATATTAAACGTTCGCATTATATCAGATGAACAATTTCGCAACAACAACATCATTTGCATTCATACCTTCTGATCCTCAGCAGTCGAATATTATCCTTAGACACAAGAAAATGAACTTGAGAGCTTCATATAAAATTTGAGCTAAGCACCAAGTTGGGCAATTTGATGGTTTGGTTTTCATTTGCATCAACAACAATCTATTGTAATTTGATTTATGTGCACTTGACGTGTTTTACATCCATCACGCTTAACGATCATAATAATGTAAATCTTAGCGAGAAATTGTAATTATATTATTTATATAAAGTGCGCAACAAAAAAATTATTTTGAACCATGGTCAGTTTTTTTAAAATATAATATTGTCACTTTTTATGTTCATGAATTATGAATAGAATTTGAAAATTAATTGGACGATTGAAGATGAATTTTTAATGCTACCTAATTTTAAGTTACACACTGATCAGAATCATGCTCATATCACAATCGTGATAGTATCTTTATGCACACATCAATACATAATGCATCATAAAAAACACAAACCTTCACACGCATCCTGGATATATATATATATATATATATATATATATATGTATAGATAGATAGATAGATAGATACATAGATAGATAGATAGATGGATAGATAGATATACATACATTGTGTCCAACAAGTCCATCTCGATAATTATTGAAGATACGAAAAAATGATAAGAGAGCAATGTTGTTGGAAAGTATGTGTTTTAATCTAAAATTTTGGAGTTTTCGGAATTGGACTAACCGTTTGGGCTCTATAGCGCGCAAGGTTAAAGAAAAATGCAACGTTGCCACGTCATCATTGGACAACAGTTAAGGTAAATGCACTTGGCTTAAAGTATTCTGGACCAAGGAGAATAGAAGCGACGGTCACAGTGAAGGATATGAAGAAGGATCATGCTCGCAACGTCAATCCAAGGCAGTGGCGTCACCATTAGAAGGGGAGGGGGTAGATACGAAAAAGAAATTGAATTGAATTTATTCACGCCAAACTGGTATTAAGTGCTTTGTAATGTCAATCAGATGAGACAAGAGGACAATTAAATAAAATTAGAAAGGGCCTAAGTGCCAAAACTCAAAAACCAGAGAAAAGTCGATAAACATGAGTTAAAGCGGGAGGCATTCATAAGTCCTAAACGGCACAAGTCCTAAAAATATAGGCACTAGACCTAAATTTTAGAACTTCTGCCGTTTAGGGATTGTGCCGTTTAGGACTTCTGCCGGTTAGGACTTCTGCCGTTTACGACTTGTGCCGCGAAATGATTTTTAGGACTTGTGCCGTTTAGGTCTTGTGCCTTTTTCATTCATTTGCTTTAGTTCTGAAATTCGCCACCACCACACGAAATTGCAACGATACAGCAACTAGTAGGCGATAATGTTACGAACATAGCTAATTCTAACGGTAACAGCTATATTTGTACTACTAAGATTATTATTATCATTATCTGTTCTGGACTTATACACGAATTACATAATATAACATATTTCATTCTAAGAATTAATTATATAATTGGTTAAGAAACTAGTTTGTTTCAAATGGAGATACGAGAATCTTAAGACAAATTCCTAAAATAATTAAATAAATAAATAAATAAAAATGTGTAAAAAGAATATTTTATCAGACTTCTGAAACAAAGAACACCGTATTACACACAGAATTGTAATATATACTGTGTGGAGTGTATTTTATTAAGAGTAAGATAAAAATCCATCAAAGTTTACTTAATTAGAACAAAAGCTCACTAGACATTTCGGAGTGAACATTAAATACCAACTCTATATATTAAGAACGCAGTAAATTTAAAATTGGACAAACAACATTTATTATGCAATACAGTTAACATATTTTACAGTGTCTTTTGATAGAGTTGATATGTATCGGCAAAAAAAAATCAACAAATAACGCTAAATACAATACGTTTGCAGAAACCCTACATAGTCATTTAGCGGTGTAGCCTGCAATTTTTTTCTAGAAGAGCAGGCCTTTTATATATTAAAAGCAAACAAAAATTGATTTCCAGATTACGAAAGCTTCAATAATTCCTGTTCTGCCTAATCTTTAGATGTGGGGAATTCTGTACAGGATAGGATTTCTTATAAGAAGTTTTTCCTTCTTAATTGTAAGAGATTCTGTAAGAAGAATAACTATTTCTTTAGGTTTCATGATAAATTTTAAATGTTATTCTACTTGTTCCTCTCGGAAAAATGAGTAGATACATTTTTGTTATTAACAGTATTATTCACATCTATTTTAGTAAAAATGAATGTTACTTTCTTTAAATACCTGCAGAGAAATGGAAACTTGATTAACTCAGTTGCAAGAAAGTCGTTTGACATTGGAACTGAAACAAACATAGAACAAACTTAACTGGGTCTAATATAAAGTCATTTCAAAACAAAATGTTTCTCCTTTTTCCAGTAATTCATGTCCAACATGGTAAGGTTAGCAGTAAATAAAAGGTATAATATTTCACATCCCCAACACATGTTTGGCCATACAATAAACAAATAATCCAAGAGGGTGCATAAGATGGTCCTTATCCCCGATTATCTGACCTTTTGATTCGGTTGAAACTCTATAAAAAAACATACAAGTATTTGGATGTGTGATATTGATATTTTGAATTGGTGCTATCTACAAGCTTGCACATTAACAATGTAAATATGAGAATAGAAATATGTTATCGCATATAGCCTAATATAGAATTATGTATAGAAGACAGGTCAGCTGATAAGGCGACGCTGAAAAAGGAATTGTGGTGTAGAAGACTAAGACTCTTTCTTAAGGTCCTCCTTAAGCATTCTCTTGCATTGTTTACTTGTGGCCAAACATCTCTTTAGGATGCGAACTGTGACACATTTTACGTACTGAAAGCCTTAGCATGTTGAAAATGAACTTCTGGAAAATTGAATAAAAGTTTGATGTGGAATGACTTGATATTAGGACGAATTAGGTTCGTTTCAGTCACAATGGCAGACGGCTTTCCTGCAACTGAATCAAATGATTTTCCATTTCCCTGCAGATGTTTAAAAAATTACATTCATTTTTATTACAGAAGATGTGATGTAGATGTAGAAGTAGCACACTGTTAATAGCAGAACTGTATCCTAGTCATTTTTCCGAAACGAACAAGTAGAATAACATCTAAAATGTATAATGAAACTTGAAGGTATGGTTATTCTTTTACAGACTTCGTTAGAATTACTAAACAGATTATTACGAATGCAGGACAAAATCCAAGAGAACAAGATCTTGAAAATTCTGACAAAATGAACTAAAATAAAGGGACAGAATCATAGGTGCAGCCTAATAAATGGATGATTATTCTTGTCTTCAATTGTCACACACCTTTGGCAGAGGGAGGGGAAAAGGAGACTACAATTGATGGACGATATTAAAACAGAAAAGTCGTACGTGAAGAAAAGGAGGTTAGCGGAAGGCCGTGGAGCATGAAAGCTTCTCAGTTGCAGCCAGTGACCTGCCAATAATGGCAGAATACCAATGATGATGATGATGATGATGATGATGTCATGCACCTAAAATGTTATCTGTAATTCTTCACTATATTGTAAGAACCTTTTTAAAATACTGAAAACTTAATAAAACACGCAAGACTGTTGGACAGAGTTAGGAAAGACTATATTTCACATTTTGATCTTTGCTAAAAAAATATCTTGATCAGTATCTCAGAATTAAAATAAATAAATATTTATACAACGCTCAAAACAAAACTCCCATATGCTACGTCATGAAGATGAACATTTAAAAATAATCAAATGACAAGAGTTAGTTTTTACAATTAAAATGAATGGTCTAACAATAACATGCTGAACGTATTTCAAATGTATTAAATGTATAATAAATAGGAGTACCCAGAACTTTTCATGTGGGTGGGTGTATAAGTAATTAAAGCCAATCTACCCTTTTATTATATCATTTTTAGGAATAAGTTTTACTGAGATTTCCGTGTTTTAAAAGAAAGAAAATGTGAAAATTGAAGGAAAACATAATCATACTGGTAAATCAAACTGTTCATAGGATTTTGTCCGCCTCGTCAGAATTTTTCTTGGATTTTTTATCGCTTTGGTTTTGTCGCCGCTCTCGTTACTACAGCCATTATATGCACCTACATGACTTCCGATGTGCATGAATACACGCTAGGAATCAAGCATTTTGATGGTACATTTCCCTTTAAAAATTCGTTCCAGCATAAAATTCCCTGTCTCCAAAGATTAGGCAGAACAAGAATTCCCGTTCTGCCTAAAGATAAGATAATTTCTAATATTTTCTACAAAGTGCTGGAGGGATTCACTAGGCATGAGGGGAATGAATCATGAACTCCAAACTAAAATTTCTAACATGGAGACGTGTTTATAGAAAACTGTCCTTTTTTCTTCATTAATAAATTCCAGAACACATGGAACTTTTAATTTTTTTAAAGATGTGCCAAATATATACGGAACACGTAAATTTGAGGAAAAACTTGCATAATAAACTCTAAATTGTAATCGAATTTGAGACCCTGTGTGCAAGTCATATGCGATAGCAACTACACAAGCAGGGAGTAATGTTTCATGTAAAAGCTTCACCCTCTTCCTACAGAAGAACTCCTTTGTAATTCACTTACATATAATACCAACATGTAACAATACCCAATGGTAACATTCCGATTTTGATAAAATTTGGCAGGTAGTTACTACACATAAAATAAATGAATCTATGTTTTTTACTTTCTGCGAAAAAAACTGTTTTAGAGGGCAAAAGTTTCCACCCAAAATTTTGAAAGTTGACGACCGAAAGGCAAGAAAAATTGGACCGAAGTGAATGAAATTGTGCACAGATATTGTAGACATAACATGAGTATATTCCCTAATCTTACGTCTACAATATACGTGTACAATTACATTCACTTCGGTCTACTTCTTATTGTCTTTCGTATGTAAAAATTCAAAATTTTGAGTGGTTGGTTTTGCCCCTAAAACCGTATTTCCGAAAAAAAAAATAGAAGAAACCGTGTTAGTTTTTTTTTTTTTTTTTTTTTTTTTTTTTTGCGCATTGTCCCTCCACAAAGTTTCCTTGCAATTCTTCATGTTCTTTAGGTACTTCTGAGATACTGGTATTAGCACTTTTGATATCTGCTAATCAAAGGTTTGGAAGGGTCAGTGCCCAATCGTTTTTTCTAGGGAAATAAGAAACACGTATTCCCTCATTTTACGTCTACAGTATCTATGCACAATTTATTGACTTCGGTCTGCTTCGTCTTGCCATTTTCAATCTTACAAAGTCGAATCCCTCTTTCGTATTCACGAAATTGTATAAGGACTCAAAACTCAAAAACTCAAAAAAAAAAAAAAAAAGTTATTGCTTCTATACTAGTTCAATGTTTCGTACTTTAATACATCCCTTTCCCAACCATGGTTTCGGCATTGATTAAACGTAATGTTGTTGTATTAAATACATTTATTTTAAATATATCTAACGAGGAAACGGTCTCAAGTGTAAACAACCGATTTGGCTGGTGTCCGGATATGTGTTACGGGAGACCAAAGTAGGAGACACGTATTTTAGCGTTTAGGCCCATACGCAGAAATTTCCAAAATACGGGGCCCCAAAGTGCCCCTACATGCTATAACTAAGAAGCGAATGACGTTACTTACACAAAACCGACTTGGCTGGGTTCCGGATATGTGTTACGGGAGAACAACGTAGGAGACACGCATTTTGGCGTTTGAGCCCATATGAAAAAATTTCAAATTATACGGGGCCCCAAAGTATCCCTAGATGCTATAACTAGGAAGCGAATGGCGTTACTTGTACACAACCAATTTCGCTGGGTTCCGGATATGTGTTACGAGAGACCAAAGTAGAAGACACGCATTTTGGCGTTCGGGCCCATACGCAGAAATTTCCGAAATACAGGGCCCCAAAGTACCCCAACATGCTATAACTAGTAAGCGAATGACGTTACTTGTACACAACAGATATCGCTGTTTTCCGGATATGTGTTACGGGACACGAAAGCAGGAGACACTTTTTTTGGCGTTTGGGCCCATACGCTGAAATTTCCGAAATACGAGGCCCAAAGTGCCCCTACATGCTATAACTAGGACGCGAATGATGTTACTTACACAAAACCGACTTGGCTGGGTTCCGGATATGTGTTATGGGAGACCAACGTAGGAGACACGTATTTTGGCGTTTGAGCCCATACGAAGAAATTTCCGAAATACGGGGTCCCAAAGTATCCCTAGATGCTATAACTAGGAAGAGAACGACGTTACATGTACTAAACCAATTTCGCTGGTTTCCGGAAATGTGTTACGGGAGACCAACGTAGGAGACACATATTTTGTCGTTTGGAAGCATACGCAGAAATTTCCGAAATACGGGGCTCCAAAATGGCCCTACATGCCATAACTAGGAAGCGTATAGTGTTACTTGTACAGAGTGTTGGCTTGGGTTGAAATATGTTGGAATATGTCCAAAAGTGTAAGACTTGTGTTTCTTGTAAGGTCCGACAAAAAGGAATGTAAAATATACTGGGTCCCATATTGCTAGATTTTCAATAAGGCCTTGAAGTTGGCGTATGTGGTACTCATGTAATTCTGAACAGATGTTCAGCTGGTACGAGCCGTCGAGGGGGTCTGTTGACCACGAGGGTGTCAACGGGGCGAAAGAACGTTTGCGTTTTTCGCTTGTATTTCCATGACTTGGATGTGTGGAAACCCGGCGGAACACTTTTGTGCAAGAGAGTGAACATTATTATTTAATCGATGCCGCGTGTGTTGTCAGGTAACCGGGCAGAGTGGCGGAAGTAAAGTTTGCTGGTCTGTCAGGTTTTGTCGGAAGAAAAACTACATCTCCTTGACTTTGCCTTATGATCTTCCGTAACTCATATCCGGAACCCAGCCAAATCGGTTGTGTACAAGTAACGTCATTCGCATCCTAGTTATAGCATGAAGGACCACTTTGGGGACCCGTATTTCGGAAATTTCTGCGTATGGGCCCAAACGCCAAATACGTGTCTCCTATTTTGGTCTACCGTAACACATATCCGGACCCCAGCAAAATCGGTTGTTTACATTTGAGACCGTTTCCTCGTAAGTTTGTCATTAATTTCAATTAAGTTGTCAAAGATCCTCTAAAATTTCAGTGACGCGCAATGGCCTATAAGCCATTAACTTCTGTGGCCACTCCTGCTAGAAACTACAGACTTAAACATTCGATAAAGCATTTCAGTAGTAAGTAGTTGCCACAATACTATTATGAACGTATTTAATTCCAACGGTAACAACTATGTTAAGAATACTAAAATTATTATTAATAATGATAACGAGTACGACGATATTTATTAATAATGATAACGATAGTAGTTAATTACGAATATGACAACTATTTGCTACAGAAATACTTGAATGCAATTAATATATGTGTAAAAATAATTTGTTTCAAAACATCAGGAGAGCAAAATTTATGACGTACATAACTAAAACACAATATGATGTTACTTATATGAGGTCAGTGGTGTGGAAATAGAGAAAAACAGACATTATGAGAGATCTAGGAATCACATTTGGTAGGACGTTAAAATTTTGTCACCATGGAAATAATTCATGGAAAGAGCAAGAAAGGACAATATGTTTCATTTATTTATTTATTTATTATTTCAGAATGATAGAAAATGTATTTAAACAAATTACTTGTAAGAACTAAGGTTTTGTAATATGAAACAGTATATCTAAAATTTGAACAACAGATTGACAGTATTCTTGCCACGAACGCGATGGTAGCGCCAAAAGAGATTTTTAGGTCCAGTGCCGTTTAGGACTCCCTTCGTTTAGGATTTGTGCCGCGTCCCCGTTATAGCGATACAAATTAAACGGGTACTCCGACCATGTGAGTTATCTGAAACAGAAGCAACAAATTTTAAGCTATAAACTCCTTACAAATGTATTCTGCTTGGTACTAACAAGGGACGTATGCAAGCTCGATATTTATGAAAATTGGTACCCTGCCTAATTGTGAATCGCTAATCCTCGTGGTGATAGTCACTCGATGCGGGAATACTTTGTTTACCCGCTATGCATAATACATATACCAACAGTGATTGGGTGAGGCTGTGCCGAGTTATATCCCAAAAGCACTGGAAAAAGGCAAAATATGAAAATTGTATGCAGGTACCCTGATACCTATGGGACGGGAAATGTCACCAAAAAACACGGCAGTAGTGTCATACAAGCAATTTTGCCATCTTAACACAGGCCTACAGTTTTCTTTAAACAGAACATGTATTATTTTATGGCATTAAAACAATTGCAATGAAATGTGAAAGAAAATAAGCAAAAGGTTTGTTATCATTGTTGCCACATAAAGCATATATGAGGCTCTAAAACTAAGAAATTATGGAGTCCGCACAGATAAACGAATAAATGTACAACAATAAGACTGCAGAAGGAACAAATGTACGCTAAGGAGTAAACTACAACATGCACATCATCCAGTGGCAAACGGGTTTGATACAGAATTCACCCAAAAAATGACACATTTTAGAGTTGCCGTAGAAAAAAGAAGAATAATGCGGAGATGTGAACAGCAGGTCTTCCTATACCGCAGCTATTCCAATGGTGTTTGTGCGGAATCGATATCTCAAACCATCTCCGAGAGCTAGAAAACGTACTGTATTGGGCTTGCAACACTGCATAAAATCTTATATGCCTTCCAAACCACAGAAACAACGTCATAGCGCCTGAAAAGAGGATAGAAAAGCTGTGGCACGAAAGGTAATATATCTGTGAAAGGAAAGTATGTCTGTCTAGTCGCAAAGATTAATGACCTGTAATAGGTGTCAGTCGATAGTGTAGGAAACGTTAGCGTGTAAGACAATGATGAAGATAAAACCACTGCATTCACGTCACCAGTAATATACAGGCACAAAATATTTTAACACAATACGCCAATACATGCAACAGAAAAGCCACAGATAGTATGGACATTCTTGCACACTCTCGATATGAAGCCCTAGTCACGCTCTCGATATGACGTATGAAGCCCTTTGGTCACTGGTTGTTGTGCAAGCTGTGGTTTATTTACTTCCTTCTGTACACATGTTCCTTCTGCAGTCTTGTTGTTGTTATAGATTTATTCTTTTCATGTTCAAACTCCTTAATTTCTCTACTTTAGAGCCTCATATCTGATAACACGCCTTTTATTTTCTTTTACGTTTTATCACAATTGTTTTAATGTCATAAAATGATATTTTTTAAAAAAACAACTAACTTTGTGCTGGGATGGCAACACTGCGTGGTGACACTACTGCTGTGTTCTTGTTGACTTGTCCCCCTCCCGTAGGTATCACGTTACCTGCACACATTTTTCATTTTCTGCCTTTTCCCGGCGTTTTTGCGGTATTACTCAGCACAGCCTCACCCGGTTATTGCTTGGTATATATATTATACGTAGCGGTAAAACAAGGCATTGCCGCACCGAATGACTATCACCAGGATGATTAGCGATCAACAATTAGTCATTGTACCGATTGTGATAAATATCTAGCTGTCACGATTTGCATACGTCCCTTGTAAGACAACTTTGAACGGCACAATTCAATTCTTCTTACCGCAACACTTTGATCCTCTCTCATCATTCCGTTGTTGTCTCATCTAGAAACAGAAGCTCCACTATCGTTACGTTTCTAGACAAGTTTAAACAGATTAATTATATCTTACCCAGCCGCTGGTGTGTGGGTAGCGTTCCTGCCTGCCACATGGCATTTGGGTACGTCGAACTTGGCACAAAACCTGCTCCGGCTGGCCATACTTACAAAGTTTTTTCCTCAGTCCCCCCTGGTGAATGCCAGGATGGTTCCTTCTCTCAGGCAGGGTCGTTTCCTTTTCCAGTTCTAGACTCACCTAAAGGGCCGATGTGTCCTAGGAATAGAGACCCGATCTCTCCTTGTGTCACTTCCTTGTACAAATAAATTTATAAAGTTTCTTGGCTGGTGAGCATCATTATTCCTTCGCAGGTATCGGTTCGGCTCGTAAAGTGGTTGTCTCATCTCATTTCGTTGAATGAATGTCTAGTGTCGTGTAGAAGTTTTCGAGACGAAACACGAAAATATTCTGATCTTGTCAGCAATACTACTTACGTCATTGGAAAAAAATTTAAAAATGTAGAACCAACCATTCCAACATTCGTCTAATGGGACATACCATTCTTCTCTCTTTGACAAATGAATGACAACATGAGAATGCAAGTCATGCAAGGAGCACCTGTGCTCGCCATATACTTGTTAAATAAATGAAAGAACATGAAAAGCGTACTGGTTCAAAAAAAACACTGTTACGCAATTTAATACGAGGCTGAATTCACCTCAGTGTTGCCAGACACGAGAGCGCTTAAAATGTAGTAATGTCCTGACCGAGGATTGAACCATGACCGCATGAATAACCTGTATCGTAGCCACATGCGTTATCGACTGAGCTACGACTAGCTGTATATGAACTGGAAAATAGTCGAAATTTAATAAATGAAGAAAGGCAAAGGAAATGTCTGAATGGGGACATAGTAACTGTTCGAATGTGCGTTATTTAATGGGGAATTCTGTTGAAGCTAAACAGAAACAGGAAGGGAGGAAATCGTCAAATTTTGTAGAAAGCGCAGCTGAGCGATTTTCTTAAATGAGCATAGTGCCATGATACGCCTATTTTCCCGAGTGGCAGTGTCATACGTAATCAAGCACGAACAACACGCCACTCATCGCTCATTTATGTTTAGTTCTGTCTGTGCCGTTTTGTGTTGCATTCAAGTGGTGTGTTTAATTGGCGCCCGTGCGTCTTTGTGTACACGAAGAATACTGACTATGTATTCATCTGTAAACAAAGCGGAAATGGCCCTTCTTGACGCATTCGGTTTGAGTATATTTGCGTCTGCGAAACAGTTTCATCACCGCCATCACAGCTTCCTTTGTCACCACACACAGTGATTGACAAGTTATTGGAACACTTTAAGGATACTGGCAGTGTCTTGGACCGCTCTCGCTCTGGCAGACCGCAATCCGTAACCGAGCATGGCACACTCTTTGACATTTTGGCTAAAATTACGTACAGTACAACGTGATCGATACGAAAGGTGGTCCAAGTAATACTAGCCGAATGTCTGTCCAAAGAATTCTGCTCAACCGTACTTTTCATTCTTTCAAGATACATTTTGTGCAGAAGTTGCATGGAGATGATGCCGACCGATAACGTGTATTCTATGAATGGTTTACACGCACACAACATAAATAATAACACAACCTTGCGACTAACATCATGTTTTCCGACAAGACCACATTTCATCTTAATGGAAATGTTAACAGACATAGCTACGTGTATTGAGCAGACAGCAACTCTCAAGTTGGCGAAGTTTCCCATAATCAAGTTGACTCTCGTATAAATGTGTGATGTGCAATCCACGGTAATTTTCTGGTGGTTTCTGTGTTCCTAGAGCGGTGATAACCAGGTGAAACATATCAAAACCTGCTACAAGCAATAGTGGAAGCTTATTTGGACAACTTGCCTCTCGCAATCCGCAAGTACTTTCACTGCCAGCACAATGGAAAGCCACCGCACTTCAGCGTCAATGTTCGACAATGGTTCGATGTAGCAGTTGGTAGACATCGGATCGGTCTTTCAGGTCTGGAGAAATGGCCATTGAAATCGCCTGATTTAACACT
Source organism: Thermobia domestica (assembly GCF_964235325.1). Taxonomy (NCBI): domain Eukaryota; kingdom Metazoa; phylum Arthropoda; class Insecta; order Zygentoma; family Lepismatidae; genus Thermobia; species Thermobia domestica. Next base: position 20,130,778 of record NC_137468.1, on the reverse strand, counting down.
GTCTGATTTTCTTTCTGTGAGGCCACTTAAATTCCGTTGTTTACAGGGATCGCCCGCGTACAATTTCTGCTCTAAGACACAATATTTGCGAGGCCTGCGCTGTTATTACCACTCAGATTTTACAACGGGTTAAGGCCAGTTTGCGATATTATATGGCATTTTTGAACAACAAGATGGCAATCACTTCGAATATCTTCTACGTTGAGCAAAGTTGCTGCATTGTTTTACCTGTTTCAGGATCTTCCAACAGGTAGGTGACTTGAAGCGAATGGGTTAAGTTAGATGTGGTATCCCATGTGTAAGGGTCGTAGTCCTTTCTAGTGAAACTTCATTTATTTGCTCAAGAAAATGACACAAAGAGAGACTGGGCCTCCACTCCGAGGTCACATCGGCGCTTTAGGTGAGTCTAGCACTGGAGAAGGGAGCGGACTTGGGCTGAGAGAAGGGACTAACCGACATGCAGCCGAGGCAACTGAGGAAAACAAGGAAAAACCTTAGTCAGGATGACCCGTCGAAGCAGGGTTCATGCCCACGTTGGAGTGCCCAAATGCCGTGTGGCAGGCAGACACGCTAACCATACGTCAGTGGCTGTGTACGAGATAATTAATCTTATTTCGTTCAAATTCGTCTGGAAACGTGACGATACTGGCGCTTCTGTTTCTAGACGAGTCAACAATTGAATCATGTGACAGGATCTAAGTGCCGCAATAAGTAGAATTGAATTGTATCGTTCAAAGTTGTCTTAGTACGAAGCAGAATACGTTCATAAGGAGTTTATAGCTTAAAAGTTGTTGCTTCTTTTTTAAATAACTCACATGGGCACAGTACCGGTTTAACTTACATTGCGATAACGCATGTTTATCGACCTTTCTCTGGTTTTTGAGTTTTGGCACTTAGGCCCTTTCTAATTTTATTTAATTGTCCTCTTGTCTCATCTGATTGATATCACGAAGCAATTAATATCAATTTGCCGTGAATAAATTCGATTTAATTTCTTTTTCGTATCTACCTTCCCCCCTTTTCTAATGGTGACGCGACTGCCTTGGATTGACGTTGCGTGTGATCCTTCTTCATATGCTTCACTGCGGCTGTCCCTTCTATTCTCCTTGTTCGAGCATATTTCAAAAGATATGCACTTACCTTAATTGTTGTCCAACGATGACGTGGCAACGTTGCATTTTTCTTTAACATTGGGTGCTATACCAAAGTAGAGCCCAAACGGTTGGTCCAATTCCGAAAATTCGAACATTATAGATAAAAAAACACATACTTTCCAACAACATTGGTCTCTTATCATTTTTTTTTTTGGTATCTTCAATAGTTATCGAGATGGCCTATGTAACGGACTTATGGGACACCCTTCATATATATATATATATATATATATATATATATATATATATATATATATATATATATATATATTGAAATATGTTATTGTTGTTAATTTTAGTACAAGGAATAAAGATGACATGAAGTATTTTAGTCTCTCAACCGTGTTCTACCTTGGCTCCTTCAGAAGAAGACTTACAGTAATCAGAGATATCCTGGATATCGTTGGTAAGTTCCTAACGAGAATTTTTCTTTCTCAATATTTTACGCTTAGAAATATAAATGTTTCATATTGTAGAGTCGGAGAACAACGTGCATCCCAATCGTGCGTGCACTTTTGCCCTGGATAAAAAAAATAATAATTAACCCTAGGAATACCAATGTATTTTTGGGCTACATGGAACACCAAGATAAAGCTTCATGGCGCCTCTGAGGCCCACAACATACAGCTCTTTATTTCTCACGGAAAGTAATTTATCTTGTCTGATATGGACTTGGTATGTCTAAGGCATCACATATTATTTTTTTATCTATTATTACTAGGTTTCAAAGTACAGTGTTGACAACTATATATGTCTAATTGTTTGTAACAATTTTTTTTAATGTCAGTAACTATGATTTATTTATTTTATTTGCTTGTGTAGAAAAAAACTGTCAAACAGATCAATAGCGAATTAGTACAGTGTAGTATGTACAAAGGAAAAGCATTTTGGTGGTGGTGAAGTAAAGTGGGGTAGAATGGGGAAGAGTGGGGTATGCTTCTATATTGCAATGAACTTAGAATTCATCTTTTAATTCCATCCCAGTTATCCTTCAAAAGGAGATTTTTTTTTAAATTTTGCTTCCTTGGAGAGAGAAACAGTGTAAGAGACTTTTATTTGCCACTATAGCGGATGTCACCAGAAAAGCAGTGTTGCCAATAGAACATAAATTACATTTTTTCGTAGCACAACGTCAGGTTTTTGTACCTGCGGAATGAACATGTAAAACGTAACCAAACAAGCTACGACTTGTCCGTCAGTTTTGTAAACTAACACCACTACAACATCATGAATATTACAAGGGACTCATTGCAAGAAACGTGCCACTGTTTCCATTTGTTCAATTTGTATTATCAAATAAAATGTTCAAATCACTGTCTTTTGCATCAATATCTGAAATGTTTTTTTCCACCTTGCTATATTCGAGCTCACTACCTTCTATGTCAGATTCATTTAAAAGTTCTTTAAGTTCTTTCTCAATTGAACTTTGGCGAAGAGCACGATTTGTCATTGTTCCATTGATGCTGCAGATTCCCACATACAGTGGCGTCTTCATTCAGTGTTGCAGGCTGCTGCTTGTAGATTGTATGATTAAAAATACTTGATAACGCCAGATGTGCAAAAGCATAGTTCTTTCCAATCATTATTGAAATGTGTGCGTGTGTGTGTGATTATGATATAAAGTGACATGTTTAGGTTTTAGCTGGTTTGAAGGAACAAACTAATAGAAAATATTTATGTGCTAAAAAAATAATCAGAAAAAAATATCCTAAATTTTTATAATGTGCAGTTAGCAACACTGCACCAGAATAACAGCTCAGAGTTCACCTGTATGTTTTAATACCAAAATCTGTTTCAAAGGAAAATAAAATAAATAGACAAAACACTGGAATATAACAAATAGCGTATGCGATGAAAAACCCCTTATTACTACCAAGGGGTTGGCCTCTGATAGCACTTAATAAATAGAAACAACAAAGCACTAGAAAATAAGCAAGTATGTTTTATGATGAATGGAGTCCAGCTTGACAACATCCATTGTTTTCAGATATTTTATGCAATTAGAAATGTTACAAAATGTAACAAAAATAATTATAATATGTGGGCCTCCGAGCCCTCCCCCCCCTCAATCCCGCTTGGTATTCCTAGGGTTAATGTAATTATCCCTGTTCTACTTTTGTGCTTTAATTTTAACTGTGAAAAGTTTCAAAAGTTCCTAAAGTGTTAATTTATAATTTTATGTGAAATAAAATCTGTAATGTTGTCTTGAGATAATGGATTCGAGCATGCGGGAACCTAATAAATATTTGTCCTACGTGCTTTCGATTATTTTGATACTTATCGTTGGTTAGAGGTTGTATCTCGCAACTATGCCATTCCGAATTGTATTTCGCATGAGTGGGTGTGAAGAATTGAGAACCCTACTGTAAAATTATGCATCGGTCAAGATGCAGAAAATAATTTCAGCAAGCATCAATTACAAAACAAGCCTCCAGTGGCCCCCATTCAGTTAAAAAAAAAAGAAAAAGAAATAATATGTTGTGGAAAAGACGTTTTCAGTTCAGAGGTGATTTGGAGTCCCAACACTCTTCTTATAGTGGCATAAAAAGATGAACGCAGAGTTTACTTTAAAACTGAATAAATATATCAATGAACGTGTCCTTTGGTGTTCTCCTCATAGCTGACATCATAGTAAGGTGATGCTAAAATATGAGTAGTAGATTTAGCGAAGACCGTCATTGAATAGTAATGTTAATACCATTGTACAAAGAGGACTTCTGAGATGTTACTAACTTTTGGTCACCTTAGCAAACATAATAAAAGGCATACGCGTATTACATAACTGGAGACTAGATTTCGAAAATTTCGATATAAACAAACGTTTCGTAACCGATTTGGGAATTGGTATTTGGCTCCATGTCGTGTATAACCCTTTTCTGCCTCACCAACAAAGTTTCAACCGATATTTTACGGAATAACAATTTGAAAGACATAATTTAAGTTCAACATATTTGGCGGAATTTAAGCATAAGTGAAACTTATCCTCAAATCCAAACATTTCCCAACTTTTTTTCAAAAAAAGCTGAGCCTAGTTTTGGGAGAATTAATGTAAAATGTAGTCTGGAAAATATCCCTTAGCCTTTCGAGTACAAGAATCAAATCCAAGTAAAATGTGATTTGTAGTCCAAGTGAAGAGTATGTTTTTAAACACATATAATTTGAACTTAAATATATATCCATCCATAACAATTGGAAATAGAAATGACGTGCCATGATAACATGGTTTAATCATCAACTGCCTTTGTTAATTAATTCTTTCTTTTTAGATATTTTTCTTGTAATAACTATTTCAAATTTATCAGATTCACCATGCATCCGCTATCAAAACAAACCTCAGCCACCTTCACCCATTTAGAGTCATGTTACTTATTCAATTAACTAAGTTTATTACAAACATCTCGAGATAAATAAGGCTGTTGTGTTTGGTTTGAGGAAGTCTCCCAATATGGGGTCCTTGTCTTGTGAAACAAACAACTTTATTATTGTTGTTTTTACAACTAAGCCTCTGTCTTCACCTCTGAGAACACTGGTTGAGATAGAGATTTATAATTAATATGTTTCGATTATATTCTACTAGGTTCTAGCGTAATTCCATATATTTCGGTTTGTTACGTAGAAAACATTATTTCTTAAATTTGGACTTACGCTATTGGTAATGAATTAGGGACTTATGAATTTGCTGTGCACCTTTCACTTCTAATAAAGAATCATAAGGGGTTATGCGCTTGACAAAACTTTTCACGTATTCCGATTCTCTTTGACATTTTTTCAAACGTTCCACGACGATTCCGTGAGAAGTGCATTCCGCTAACACATTATGAAAAATAAAGAATTGATCATACTCTCTAGTCTTAGAAGGATGTTGTAATTCATTAAAAATATCGCGTAATGAACCAAAAATATTCTCTCAGAGTGAATACAAGAGAGAAGAAACAGGGAATTAATCTATATTATAAAATCTATAGTTTTCCTATTTATGCAACAACAAAGCATCGTATCCCTCACTATTGGGATGTGTATAAAGAAATGGATACAAAAAATTTTTGCCGATTACCTTGTAGCTTGTGTTAACGGATGTTTCCAGGAAGATTATTAGTACCTGGTAGCTGACTTTCCACCACAACAGGTCTCCACTAGAAGTTGAATGAACTGAACGAGAACTACTAGCAAAACACACACACACACACAAACATTGAAAGACGTATTTTTACTAAATTTTATGCATACATACAGGTGCAACACAAAGGTCGTTTTCGTTCAACAAACAATTTTAAGAAAATATTTCGTTTCAGTTTCACTTAACTATTGAATGTACGTTTATTGGCTTACTCTCATAAGCATATTTTCGTCATTATCAAATGTAACGTAGGTATCTTTGTCCTTGAAATCTTGAAGCTTTCTCTACACATTAAATCCGGAAATCACCTCCTAGAGTTGTTGCAATTTTTATTGTTTTTAAATCTTAAAACAATCTTTGATTTCGCTTCCTTTACACCGACATAAAGAAAGAATAAAGAAATACAAGTGGATTTGACACTAAGCTTTAGGACACTGTACCTCCCGGACTACTCTTAGGAAAAGAAACAGGATATTTGCTAGCAATATAACCTTAGTCATATTTCTAAGAAAACGAAACCAAGATCCCCGAGTAGTAGCGCAGAAAAAGAAGTGAGTTGGTATTGTAGTAAAATCCGCTAGAGCACATTTGTAAACTGGAAACAGTTAACTAATATCTTGCAGTAAAGTAACAGGCAAAGCAATTGATCATTCAATTCGATTCTCAATTCGGAAGAGAAAATGACACTCGACTCTGTAGTAATCTGACTTATTTAATTTCCCATATGTCAAATCGTGTGAAATATAAATAAGTAGAACTTTTATGCAGGTATTTTTCACAGGTGACGTCACTCATCTCCAAATATAAACTCCGACATACTATTTTAATAATAATACTCTTGGCCGGTACACTCACATCATCACTACATTATTGCTGTGTGCCAACGTCTAAATGTAAAATCTGAGACGAATTGAATCAAGCATGGGAGGAACCACATATGGTATATTTCATTATATTTCTCAAAATTTTAACTAAAAGAGAACAACCTAATATAGATATTGCGTTGTACGTATAATCAAAAGTGTAGAATGTGAGAGACAACATATTGGTTTCGGTTAAGGACATTTGTCCTATACAGGGTATTAATGAACTATACAGACACACTGAAACTGGAGTTCCTCACATCAAAATAGGGTAAAAATACATATGGACCCGTGGTGAAAAGTGCATGGTTTCAGAGCTAGGACTGTCCAAAACCATGGGAAAATAAAATTTCAGAGCAAATGTTTCCAAACCTATCAGCTATTGAGCTCAAGCGGAATGCTGTTGTCTTAAAAACTTGTAATATGCTATATGCAAAAGTGCATGACTCTGAATCGTAAAGTGACGACGCACGAAAGTCCCTATAGGAAGTGGGGGCACTGGATATTCCGTTTGGACATTTGAGTCGATTCTGACTGATAGAAGAACGTATCAACCAAGTAACAAACAGTCGTTGAGGTACTATCAATATTTTGAAGAAAATCAAGATGTAGAAGGATTTTGGTTTTCGGTTTTATGTTGCATAACTACAGTCGGGGCTGAATGTAGTGGATAATATGAAATTCAATAATATCATTACTTGTGGAGGTACGTGGCTCATAATCATAATCTGTTTGGCAAAGGTGACATACATTAATAATACGTAATGATTTTAGAAGAATTGGTAAAATGAGGATTTGTGAGAAAATGGGAATATGCCCCCGCGAAAAATCGAAAATAAAACAATAGATACAATGTAGTAGATCTAAAGAGGAACTCCTTGCCATATAGGTGCACTCTGATCACATTAACTTCCAAACTCACCCTATTCCGCTGCGAGCCGGGGATCACCGAGGAGGTTGAGTATACCGTGACATGCAAAAGTAATCCAAAATGACCGATATTAGTGTCAAATCCATATTTTTCGCGGTGGATGACACAATAATGACTTCCATTGGCGATGACTTGCAAATTCAGCTACAATTGTATGCCAGCGGGGGAAGGGGGTTTCGAGACGTAAAAAAAATGACCAATATTAGCTCAAAATGACCGATATTAGTGTTCAATCGATAGTTTTCGCGGTAGTTGAAACGAATAGTAATACTCCTACAGCCATTGAGTTCCAAATACAGCCCCCATACGAAGAATGGGTATATTCAGCTAGTATTGTACATAATTTCAAATTGATGTCTTTACTTTACTAGCAATAGATTTCGTCTTTAGATAACTTCATTTCGTTACAATTGTTGCATATTTTAATCGCTGTGGGACGGAATGAAATTTCATTCAATGAAATTTTAAGAAGTATTTTTCTTCCCTCTTTCTTTGTAAAAAGTTGAAACTTTTAATTACATTTTTGTAACAAGTTATAGAAAATAAAACATCTAAAACAACGTAGAAACAGAAAATCATACTTACCAAATAACTCGAAATATATTTCGTTTTCTCTAATTTTTCTGCTTTTATTTTTTGTTATTTTTTACTGCTAACAATATAGGTATTTTTACTTTTTCTCAGATATTTTTTTCAACTTTCATTATTGCATTTTTCTAAAATATGTCAATAATATAGGGGAGGTCGGGGTAAAAGGAGAAATGGGTTATAAGAGACACGATCAAAAACTATCCTAAATATCAAATCAAAATTGTTTAAAAAATAAGTAATGGCAACGTCAATACCTTTACATTCCTACCCCACTTGAACTTATGAACAAATATGAGTTTGTTTATTGTTGTCACGCTATGAAAAACTACCTTCACTTTGAACTTACCATAGAAGTTCGTGACTGTTTTAAAATAAAATTTTATTGTGAAAAGTGAGTTACAATTGTGGAAATGATTGCTATATAACTTTCTAACTAAGATTATGAAGATTGATGTGAAATTTTGAAAAAAGCTGAAACATTGCATTTCAGGTCAATTGAAGGCATGTCTGTTTCTCCGCTTCAACTTTATGTTTATTTAGCGCATATGACGAGTATAACCTGCTACTTTTTGTATATAGAAAGTAAATAGGAAAGTTCCTACTCTGACGATTAAGTCAAATGTGCATAGTGACAGTGAAGAATATACTTTGGATCAACTAATTTCATCATCAACTGGTGAAAGGTTGCCAGACGAAATTGATACAACCAGAGCAGGGTCTTGCTTAGAAGTGTATTATGTCGTGTACTAAAATCTTGAGTGATATATTGGGATTGTTATTTCTTTCCCAGATGAAGGACCGGGCAAGGTTAATTAAAAATAGAACTAGGTGGTCTCAATCGGCCTGCGTATGATGACATTCAAATAGGGACATCAAAATTTTTGTTTTATGTACCTATCAAACTAGATGAAAGTGGAAATTGAAAATTCCAGATTTCCAGAGGAGAGCTCCAAAAAGTTCGTTGTGTTTGCAGCAAAGTGAAAAATACTGTTGAAACCAAAAAAGAAAGATTAAATACGATTCTTCTTCTTTTGGCAAGCCTAGGTGTTTGTAGGACTATTCTTAATATTTGTTAAACTCATGTCTATGTGCTAACAGTTCTTTTTGGCCTATACATTTTTCCTATGATTGTTTAAGTGGTCCAGCCTAAGATAATTAATAAGGCCTACCTGCTTTAATTATATAACACTAAAGTTTAAATTACACTTATGAGCTTTTTAAATATTATCTTAGATTTTACATAGGCATGAATGACATTTCAAACTCTTGTACATTTTTCATATGATCGTTCGACTGTACATCGCAAAAGGTTTAATATTCATTTCGAAGATATAGTTTTACATAGGCTACATTTTACATACAATTTGGCCAACAATAGGTTTACAACATTTTTCTTTGTTGTCTTCGTGTATGGTTACAATTTAATAGCTTTTTCAATTCATTTAAGTTAGGTAAAACTATTTTTCATTGAGGTGTTTTTTCCTTCATTGAGAATTTAGGCATTTTTAAGTTCATTTTCGACATTCTCCAGAAAACTCCTTGTTAGCGTTCTTTTTTATTTGGTAGAGTGAGTTTTATCCATGATGCATCTAGATTCCATAAAACGGAACTATACTTTGTTTCAATGGTTTTTGATATTTAATACTCCGGCAAATAAATTTTCCGAACGGACTATTGATTTTCATTTTTCAAATCTTGATATTTCGGGAACATATATACATATTTCAGATCTGAAAAAAGTAAATTGTTCAGAATTATCTGAAGATTTTTCCTTAAACCAGTACTCATTGTAAATTCTATGTGTATAAGTACTGAGAGCCCTGTCAATTATTACTCGTTAGGGGTAATAAGAGACACTGACTTTAACATTTTTTTTTCGTTTTTTCTTGGTGTGAAAAAGCAACTGGAAAAATGTGTTAATGCATCAGCAGGTTCCATTTTTTTAGTACAATCACATACTTTTTTTAAGTTCCTCAAGAAATAAATGTCAGTGCAAGAATATATTTTGTCTCTTATTACTCCGTTTATCTCTTATTACCCAGGCCCCCTTACTATGTTAAGAATGTAGTTATAGTAGACTACAAATAATATTCTATGTAAACAAATATTAGCTATATATATATCCTAACATTCGCGTGAGACGGCGGACCGCGAGGAGAGACGCCTGCTATACATGACCCTAACAGACCATACGGTCTGATCAGGACAGGTGGCGCAGAAACTGGAGGTGATTTTACAATGTCCACTGTCCCCACGTGCTGCGTCATTTGGTGGAGCGGGACTTTTTTTCCCGCCGAATACTGGGGATTTCTCTACGGATACAACATAGCCGTGTTCAAAAGACGTGGTTCAAACACTCTAGTACATGAAATGATGTATTCTTCTCCGATGAATTCCGTTTTTGCCTACAGCATCATGATGGACGTATACGTGTCCGGCGGCACCGTGGCACTAGGCTTCAGGACAAATGTATCATGCATCGTCACACAGATCCTTCACTGGGCATCATGGTATGTGATGTGTTCACCTCAGGTGTTCGATCTCGTCTCGTACGTATTCCAGGGACATTGAACAGCCAACCACGCGTTAAATTCAAACGCTGTTGGCTCACATAGAGTGGGGCACTAACGTTCTGTACACGTTAAATTAAATGTTGACAAGAACTGTTTGGTAAGTTGTGTACTCCAACGGCCATTTGACACATGTTACATGTTATTTCTCGAAACGTTTATAACACTAATCTGCGTCCCTATGTCTTTGTCTTTATTTTCATTGTTGGTTCCAATGATTATATTAAATTTAAGTCATTCAATTTACACACACAACGTACTCTTGGTTTAGCAAAATTGTTCATCCGGTGATGTTCGTCAATACACGAGCAGGTGTTCTCCTTTCTCTAGTTGCTTCTTGCAAAGTTTCAATTCTTAGTCTCTTTTCGTTTCTCCGGTATCACAGTCAGACATTCTAAAATTATAATGTAGAAACGTCATTTCGTGATTTTGTCGTCAAGTCGGCAAGGGTTAACGTCTCGTAGAAAGCTGCTATTTCACTAATGAATGTTTATGTTCTCATTGAATACATTTCACAGGCGTGTGTATCGTAAACACGAAAGTACCTTATATAAGGTATACCATAATATATGTACTTGGGGTCTCTAACGTAATGGAGGAAAATGAATCCAGAGATTCCTGGCACCAAATCAAGAGAAAATATTCATATGACATATAGTACGGAAATAGAATGTGGGGAGAATGAACTTCACAACTGGCTGTTGAATAATGATGGAGCTAGGAAGGGACTTCAGAAAGACATAAAAATCATATCAACTTGACATATTGAAGGCATGTTACGTAACAGTTTCAGAGATTCTCCTTGCGTCATTTAAGGATTCACCGAATATCCGTACGGCAAGGGTAATCAAACGGTGCATTAAAGACGGAAACCATTGTAACAAAATTCATCAAAAGACGAATTCTGATCCGGGCCAATGAGCATAGAGTAATAAAACACTCAAATGCCCACTACACAATCGTTAATTAATACTCTTAGGCATAGTTTTACTAATTCCAATAAAAGTAAAATGAGAAGGTTGGAGAAATCCAAGTTCAATATTTTACTTCACATACGTTGTTTAAATGTTTTGTTGTAATTAAAGACTTCCATATAAGTAAGGAATACGAATTATTTTCAGTAGCTATTATTTCTGAAAATATATAAATAACCTGGGCTATATATGGCAGACATAAATGACAATTTATGATTTCAAAAGGAATCCTCTTTATAATGAAGTCTCTTCTCAAATGAATACAAACAATAATATACAATAATTCCACAATAATAATATAAAAAATAATAAATAGGGAATAATATGGAAAACCAAACTGTATTTCAGCTATTCTTCTAACGTTAGGTCTTTTGATTTCAAGGTGAACACACAACATACCAGGATTTGGTTCCTTTGTAGCATACGCTCAATATTTTGACAAAATAATAATTTAGAATTGCTCTTTTTTAGAAAATGATATACAATGTTACAAAGTAAATCAGGAACATACCTAATGTAGGGTATAGATTAATTTATGAACAGCAAAGCCTCGTTATATATGACTCCACAATTCAGCCCAGGTGCTTATTAACATAGCATAGCAGGTACACGAAGTGGGAGATAACTAACACTTCTTAGCTCGTAGATTGTTGAATATAATAATGTTGAAAAAAAAATTCTGAGTCATTTACTTAATTTATAAATTTCCATTCGATCACCCACGCGGACAGTCCACTCGTGGAAAATGTCATAATACGAACAGAACGTCAAAATGGTAATGTGGATGATCAATCAATTAAAGAAGCAATTTCCACAGAATGACAATTATAATGTAATTTCAAACACCATCTTATGCATTCAATCGAGAATAACTGCCACAAAACTTTCTTCCTTTCATCTCAAACGAAACATTTGATGCGCTAATATGTATGTATATAATCTTATCAGACCTCTTCGGTTACCACTTTCACGCTTGTATGTCCGTGCCTACTCCAGCGTGCTTTCTCTTTCCAGCCATACTTCGGTATTCCACCACCCAAAACAATTTTCGCTCTAAGTAATATTATCATGTATAGCGCGCTGGCCTTCCGATAATGTCGAAATACGCAAATAATACATGTATATGAAGGAGGTCAGGTAGATCCCACTGCACATAACTGTCCTCTCTTTTTTCATTGGATTAACGAGAAATCGTTACACCATACAGAAAAAAGTTGTTTCCTGTGGCATGATTGCACGCACATGTACAATGGGAGTCAAAGCAAAGATCACTTATCATGATACCATAATCTCAGGAGCCAATGGAAAATGGTATACAAGATAGATACTTGCAGAAAGAGAGAGGGTAGAAATAAGAACATGTGTACCTAGTCGTGTCATGTAATGAAATAACAGGCAGAATCTACAACGAAACACTGTATTTGTATTGTAACATGTTACGCAGAGTAGCACTAGAAACTACTAGATTATACTTGCTAACAGTAAACGTACTTACAGAAGATCTTCAAAGGGCTGTCCTTCCACAACTATGCAACGTGCTAATTTTGAGTTTCGAATATATTCCATAACTTCCGGTACCATATGAGTATCTGCTCACACTCATCTTCAATGCGGTTTTGTAAATCGGCAAGTTTGAAATCGTGTTTTTTTTTCTTTTTTTTTTTTTTGTCGTGGTTAGAATTTTGTAAATATAACTGTAACATTTTCATTAATTTTCTCCTTCGCTCGAAGGTTTACACCTCTCTCTCTTTCTTTCTTTCTCTGTCACTCGTTTAGTATGTTTATTCCAGCTCTGCCACGGCGAAGCACGATTTCTCCCATACCTGCACTCTTGTCATAATCGAAGCTGGGGAGGACGGTAGACAAAAACATAGATACCGTAAAATTGAAAAAAAAATGTACAAATGATTAAATTAAGCACAAATATTAAAAGTTAAAATTATCCTACGGTGCAAATCACAAAAACCTGGTTAAAATGTATAGAAAATGTAATAATACTTAATATAATTTATATAAATTGAAAGAACATTAAAAGATTACAAATGAAAAACAGCTTTTACTGTATATGTTTACCGCTGTTCTAACTTCTTTTATTTCCTTTTTTCTTTTGTTTTTTAGATGGAGGTGGTTGTAGGGCACAATTGATAAATTAAGATTCTATTTACTCAGCATAATCTTCGATCGATCAACTCCTTCAGGGCCGTTGCAGTTATGAGAGTCTCGAACTTTCCACGTCGGGTGATCCCAAGAGTCCACTATAGTCCTCTGCTGATAGTAATTAACAATTGTTCTCGCTAACGTAATTATTTCTTTTGATTTAATAGTCTGGATCCAACTTGTTACATCAAACTGAGAATTTCAATAGACTATCGGTATAATACTTAACCACTGCTCACTTTAGTACAATGTTACAAAATCATTTTTACTGCTCGACCCGAACAAGGGGAGCCAGCTTCCAACAACACAAGCGCGCCAATTATCTTAAAGTAGCTTAACTTAACACCCAGTTTACGCTGAAGGGTGGCAAGCAGAGCAACGACCTACACGAGTCGTTCTTTTTCACGGGCGAAAACACCACTGGATTTTCCCTTGGCAAAACATGGCTTCCATATCGCTGGTTTCTTTCAGGAGCAGAGTCATTGTCAAATCAGCGCTCAACTACAACAGTGCGTGGGTGAAAAAGTAAGGGTCCCGAAAATTAGATAAAAAGAAAAAGTCACCAAGCATGTTACCATCACGTGAACAAAGACCCTATTTCTCGACCTTATATGGCCGTAGAACCGACGTTAACTTACTAATACAAACACACAAAATACCAGAAGGATGATAGAAGCTTCAAGATTGTTCCTCCATATACGAGGCTTGGTTAATAAAGTTTAAAATTAACATTGTCCTTTCCAGTTTTTTTTTAAATTCAAAAACAAAATGAACTTGGTTTCGGTGATAAGTTCCTTTTAGTAAGCGTAAAGTTCCTTTCCCCACACATTCGAAACTGTCTAGTTCCGCCCCTGTCCACTCCCAGACTATATGTGATATTATTTTTTTCTTGTTTTAGTGCCACAAATCTGTGTTTTTATTTCACAATCTGTATATATATATATATATATATATATATATATATATTAAAATTTTATTTATATAGAACATTATTTGGAGTCCGTTGAACCTACATTATTTCATATATATATAGTTATATATATATATATTGCATTAACAGTGTTTTCTCCTACATGAAGTAAATACATTGTGCTCGTAGAATATCTAATGACTTTTTTATGTTCTAGTGTCTATTGGAGGAGTACTGTCACTCTTCCTTGGTGTCAGCATCACTAGTTTGGTAGAATTGCTTTTCTTCGTTCTTGTTCGGCCATTCTTCATAATTTACCAGAGAACCTCAAGACTGTAATGAACAAAGTTTTTATTAAACAGCGTTTAACACAGTATTATTTGTATTAAAGCAGGACAGTAGGAGGACACGCTGTCAATTACAAGTCCAGTAATAAACCTGTAAATTACACTAATGTTACGAAAATAGTAAATAGTAAGTAATAATTATGTAGGTAGAAATTTTCTATATGCTACAGTTATGAAACATTGACATATGTTTTAACTATTTTGCGTTTTCCATAGAGTTCGTAACAACATAGTTTTGAAAATGTCAATTAATTTCTCTATTAGGAGTTTCATTATACTGAGAAGAAAATACTAGCTCAGAGGAAGCTGTGTTAAAAACAACATATTTATAATGAGATATGTAATTTAATTAAGTGTAATAGAAATTAAAATCAGTTTATTCATTGAAATTTTTGGGACTATTACTTATATTCCCCAAGTAACTTGCACATACGAGTACTGATTATCAAAATAGTATTTAAGTCGATGAATAGCATTTATTTTGTCAATATAACGTCTAAAGAAGGAGCTGAAATCACAAAGTAATGGAAAAGTGATCACCTAGGATAAATTCAGTGTTACAGTAGTAAATATTCAGTTACGAAACTCTAGCGAGAAAATAATACTTTAAAACTGATGTAAATAATAGTCTGCCTTCTATGTTAATCACTTATAGATCACCAGTCTAGGTGTTTTTACTTGTAGATTTTAATTTTTATTCAAAGGAATGTTAGGTTATGGTAAGCACAAACTATTTTATTAATGCAATTGATAATACTATTTGCACTCAATGTCCATACATATATTGCAATTGATAGGGTGTAAAATTCCTTGAATAACAAATTTCCAGCTTGGAAGTATTAATTATATAGTAAACAACACATATTTTTGTAATGTTGTGCATTTAAAATTAGTGTATATCTATCACTTTTCCCCTTTGAAAAAACTTACAGCACAATTTCAGGTGCAAGACAATATTTTAACATTATATACGATTCTGCTTCTTCACGAGAACTCAAAATAAAAAGAAAATAAGAATAAATTGTTTAAAACATGTGGTCAACAACATATATTATACGATTGTCCGTTGTGGAGAGTCTTTCATACATTTGTGAGTACCCGACTTAATTATATTCACATAGATTATATCCTTCTCATGTTGTGTTCCGTATTCCGCTAGAAAAAGAGATGGAAGTATGCTATTAATTCCAGGTTGGAACAAAATCTATGTATCAAGTGCCCCATTTGGGAAGAGTCGAAAATAAACTACATTACCTAGTATT
The DNA here is from genome assembly GCF_964235325.1 of Thermobia domestica. Lineage (NCBI taxonomy): Eukaryota > Metazoa > Arthropoda > Insecta > Zygentoma > Lepismatidae > Thermobia > Thermobia domestica. The sequence goes on along the minus strand of NC_137468.1, from coordinate 20,114,902 downwards.
TCATGATAGTCAGCAAATGCATTCACGTAATTTGATATTGTTCAGACAAATATTTGATACTATGTGGAATGAAGATAACTTAAACCACGCGTTGAGTATGCGAGTAATCGGGAAAGAACTTTCTTTCCGAGAATTGCTTGATATAATTGAAGGTTAATAGTTGAGGGACAAACATCACAGTAACAGGAGGAAGGATTTCTTGTTGCCATCTTAAGATAGTTTGGAACATTCGAAGGTTCAGTATTGTTGTACTTGAGGGTACCATGTATGTTAATATCTTAGAATAATTGTCCTCAATGTTGTGGTTTTCTTCCTCGGTAACTACTCGTTGTGAAAGTTCCTTTTCAACGGATAAATATGGCGTGGGTGAAACCTACCAAAAATCGTCATCTGCATCAGCTTGGATCTTAATTATCATCAAAACATTGCACTCCTTATATACGTTTGCGATAAATGGTCAATGCGATGCAAAATTAACAATCCAATGCAGAACAGTTTTCCGATTATTTCTTGCACCCAGAAAAGAAAAAAAACGAACTTTAATATGTTGATTCTTATATCCTTGTGAGAACTCATGTGGCATTCAAGAGCTAAACATTTCCGCTTTACCAATTGCATGTAGTCGGCAAACGAATGCAGTATAATCTACGTCTAAATATCGGTAATGATATTAATATATTTTCGTGAGTCAGTTACTCAAGCATTATTGAGAAGAAAATAGGATCATGGAGTTCTTTCTTTAGAAATGCGGTTATTTGCAATGGTATATTATGAACAACGAAATGTGATAATGGAACGGAAAGTTGATTTATATTTCATGGCTTTAACATGGGAGAACTCGCACTATTTTTATAACGCAAGAACTCGCACCGATCTTTTACACCGCTTCCAATAAAAACTGTTGTAACACGTAAAAATGTCTATTTTTGTTAAATAGTACACATAAGATAATTTTGATTTAAGGTATTGATATGGAAGCATTTAATACATTTGTCTTTCATTACGGAGAATACCCACGAGAGGTAAATTCTGATCTATTAGAAGCGCATCAGCAACACATGTAGACGTGTAGCAGTTGTCGCTTATTTTACGTCCACTATTAGAAATGGGCTGGATCAGTCTTTCAACTATAATCTTGGCTCTGTTATCAATTTGAAAGGGGTCATTTGGCTCCTTGCCACTGTACAATTCCATGATGTATGAGTGAAACGTACAGGAGTCTGCCATATACTGTCTTATTTGGAATACATTGCCTAAACTTTCATTTCCCACGAAAGGCTTCCAAGGATTTGTCAATAATAGACATTCACTCGGTGAGTAGTTTGCCTTGCACCTTTCTACAAATCCGACAAAGAACTCTCTGATGACCGCTAAGTTGTCCAAACTCTTAAGGTCTTCACGGTTAGTGACTTCGTCAAAGTGAAATGTTCGCAACAGAAATTGAAACCTGCTCAGGGATATGGTCAGTTGGAAAATTTCTACTCCTGTCCCATCACTAGAGCATAAGTTCCTACAATTGATATGGTTACATTTCAATAGACCATCCAAATAAATCAAACCAATAAGGACATTTAGCTCTGTAAAATCTAGATCTTTAGCATCTCGTTTTCTAGAAAATTCTTTCCAATGCCAATTAATCCAAATATTGATATAATGTACAATCTTCGCAAAAACATCATCTGTAGAATGTAAGTTTCAGGATTCGATTGGAGTCTCAACATTTCGAGCTTGATGAATGGGTCCCTTTAAGTGTATTACAATGTTTTACACAAGCTGGAAAAGAGTGTATAATGTTGTGACGTGAGAACTTGCAGTGGATCGAAACGACCGAAAACTAACATTACAGCTCTCTAATTGTCGTAGAGGCAATGAACAATATTTACCTGATAATGTGTTGATAGAGGATGTTGTAAAAAACAGTCACTGCTGGCCATGAAGCAGTGGCGCGTTTCTGAATAGTAGTACTAACTTAAACACACCTTCGGTCTTTCACCCGATATGCGAGTCCTTGATAGTTAATTATTAACCGCTAACGTAAATTAGTTTGATTTTCCTACTTGCAAAGTTTGAATCCGTAAGAAAATACTAGGAACTAATTAAATTTTCATTACGATGTTATAGATTTTCTTAAAATTTTAGCTGTTTCTTGAATAGTCGTGTACTTCAAACTGTTTGATGCACTTTTAATAAGGATGTGATATTAGACACTTGGTTCTAGGAAACGTTGTGTTGTGTTGGATTGCTCGCCATGAATACATATCATACGCACCAACTTAATTGTATTATTAGTTGGGTAGATGCGCTTCACTTGACAGCACTTTCTGAAAATTTGGATTTTTTTCCAACCGCTCTTAAAGCATGTAGTCCCTTTTCATGAAACGTAGTGTCACGCGTTTTGGTCCATGTGTACAAAAATGGGTACCACGGTATGGGAACTCGTTCTCTTTTGTGGTACATTTCTTCAACCCTTTTGTAACATACTAGAGGTTACACCATTAAGGATACAATCATTGTTTTAACCATTATCTAACAAAAATTACAAACCATATGTAAGAAAGCTATGATGATATGCAGAATTTCGCTTCCCCTCTTATATTATGTTTGTTATACAAAGATTTATATTTGTTCACGACTATAATATTTGCTTTACATAGGTCATATAGTTTTTGTGGAATACGTTCTTTTACAAAATGTTTAATCAATTTGCATGAAAATTAGTATATAAAGGTTTCCGAACATACTCTTCAAAAATAGTATATTTGCTTTTATCAATTTATTACAGTTGATGTGGTATACACACTTCTACAAAACTAGTAATATATAACTATATATAAGTCGTAAACTGTACAACATATTAAAATTATGTTTATACGGTTATCAATGGGACATCGACTACTACACATTACAAATGATTGACCTTAATTCGAAGATAAAATATTTAAGAATGTATAACTCGTAATGTTTCTTTATGTTTCTTTTGGAATATTACTACTCTTTGGAAAGATTTTCAACAATTTATTTATTATCTAAAGTGACAAATGGACCATTAGTTAAATATTAAATAGTAATAATAGTAAATATTCCTAATTTTCTCCTGTTAAGTTCCAATTTTTTACAGAAACTTATAAATTTTAATTTCTCGGTGACAATAATTCACAACGCAAATTCCAATTTCAATATATTTACTATTATATTACTCTACATTGACTGGTACGGTACGTTGCAACTTACACAAGTAGTTAGAGTTCTTGTTTTGTGCAGTTTAGATAAGTTAATGCTTATATTTAAGCTTATGTGTCACGGTTTTATTAATGTTGACATATTTCTTACATTTATGTGTATGCTAAATTTTATTTTACACATTTTATTTTACACATTAAACGCATGAGTTCCCAATCGGAAATTGAATTTAGGTTACCCATGCTAAACTTGTGTCCATAAGCTCTACTTATTGACCGGAGAGGTAATCTCACTTATATTAATACTTTATTCATTTAATTGTTTTTGCTAACAACGAAATTAGTCTATGGTCTATGGGCCACAGTTTTGACACACATGGAATATCAAACACACAAAATAATACAGAATAAAACAAAATTTTGACTTAAGAAAAAGTTGAATTTAAAATTTCGCACCATATATAAGTATCCATTCGTCATTTATTTAAACGGTACAACTTGCTGTGGTGGTTGAAAATGTAAAAACCTGATAAAAATATCTTTTAATTAAAATAGAAATTTGAAAATGTCGCACCAGAACTAAATAGGCCTCCCAAAATGTAAAATAATTCGCTTTAGTTTATTTAAATGGTGCAAGCTTTCTTTGTGATACAGAAACGTACAAAATTCTAAGTTAGCTAAAATTCAAATTTCAAAATGTAAATAGGTAGTTAAAGAGGCTAAATTTTTAAAATGGCCCTCCGTGGATTATTAAGTAGTACATTGAATTTGAAGATATCACACCACTACTAAATGAGCTCATAAATTTGAATTTCCATATCCTTCTTATTTAAGTGTTACAAAGAATTAAAGTACAAAAAGAGTGGGGAAGTTTCAGCTAGTTACATTTTGAATTAAACATTTCTTAAAGCAACTTCCAATTATGTTACTTTAGGAGACATAAGTCGCATTGGCATTGTAGTCACCGCTTTTTTTTCGTAGCGTACTCTTTGGGTTACGTCAAATACAGAAGATCTCCGCTTTTCAATACCCTTATACCAAATATAAAACAAATTTCTTTTATGTTGTACCGTATAAATGGCAGCATACTCGAACTTTAACCTCTGTCCTATATAAAACCTGTCCAAAAAGATGCTCTAGAGAATGTACTTCGTAGATTTTGAAAAGAGAGGCCATAGTCTGTTTTAATGGTTATATACTTCCTCGTTAAATAGGTGTTGAAAACAACAATTTCAGCTACATTATATAGGTGTCGTTAGAAGTGTTACAATTTTCGTATGTAATTTCTGTTAAGATAAATTGAGGTCCGGAAAAAGTACCTCAAAGTTAACACAAATACCGTTCATGTGACCTTAATCTACCGTAATTTTCACCTTTTCTAATGCAATTTATGTTATGATAAATTGGTTTATAAAATAATCTAATAAGAGTTGAGTTGAGGTCACCGCTTTTTTAAACAAAAGGTATTAGCTGTAAATATAAAAAATGAAACTGCAAAAAGAATTTTAATATATTGTAATGTTTGAGTTATACACTGTTCAGTACATAGTTTTTGACCTCGTTTCACAAGGTTTTGAGTGTGTAGAAATTAGTGTTTCATTGTTACATGTGAAAACACAGTTTTAATATTTTATTCCGTTCACCAGTTATACACGATTAAATATTTGAAGTTTGGTCTCGAGATCACGCCTTTTCTGGTATATAGTGTCAATGTCCATAGCTAAATGCGAAAAAAATAATATTTTGTATACCGTTATACAGTTAAATATTTAATCAAGTAGTCGCAACTTTTATGGTCTAGAATAGTCAATGCTCCATCGTTAAATGTGAAAACACAATTTTAATACCTTATCCCATTCAAAAGTTATACATAGTAAATATTTGACCTTGACTTCCAGGTCACTTTTCTGTGGTATGTTATCAATGTCCTAGTGCTAAATGTAAAAACATAATTTGAATATCTTACTCCGATTACGGGTTATATAGTGTTAAATATTTGATATTTTACCTCAAGCTGCCCAGATGTTCTCAAGTTTCTTCGTGTAAGGGGTTTAAAGCTGGTCTTAGTCTTTTGTTAAGTTGTAATGTAATTTATGCACTTTAAATGGATGTTGGAATATGTGTTCGTAGTCTTTAATAAAAGCCTAGTCTAACTGCAATTTCTGCTTTGTTACTTATGAGTTGTGAAAAATTCGTGTTAGGAGCTGAAATGTTGTTATAGTGTTTTAATAGGTTGCTGTTAATTTCTGGTATATTAAATATGGCTTAAAATATATGTTCGTAGTCTTTAATCTCTGCCATACTAAATATCGATTGCGGAATTCTGCGTGTAAGGGGTGGAGAAAGTAGTAATAGTCTTTCTTGTGTAAGCTGTACTATGTTACATAGTGGTTGCAATATGTGTTCATACTCTTTACAAAGCCTAGGTGGAGTGTAAATATACCATATTCTTATGTATTCTCTGCTGGAATTTTAAATATGAGTTAAAGAAACTGCTTGCAGCCTTTGGTGATAGGAGCTGGAAAAAATAATCTTTTATAATCTCTGCTATGTTAACTACTGGTTGAGAAAAGAAGTCGTTAAAAGGAACGAGTTCAATGGAATAATGCACAATGACTATACGTAATTTTTGCTATCTTAAATACGGGTTGCAAATTTGTGTAAGTAATTTGTTGAAAGGTGATCATAGCTTTTCTTACATAGGGATTGTAATTTTTGTTGTGTGAACTACGGACTAATAACTTTTTAGTGTTTTTTATGTAAGCTGTACCGTGTTACATACGAGTAGTAAAAGAGAACTGTAACACCTCTATTATTCTCACTCATGTTACCTAGAAGTTGGGATATGTGTTCATAGTCTGCTATGTAAATAGGGGTTGTAAAGAATGCCTGCAGCCTTTCTTTTGTAAACTCTATTATGCTAAGTATGGGTTGAAAAAGGTACCAGAAAACAGACCAATTACACGCTCATTATTCTTAGCTATGTTAAATAGGGTTAGAAAAACTCTCGTAAAATAGAAAAAAGTTCCTATATCGGACATTCGTTTTTCCAGACCTGGTCAAAACTCATGACAACACGTAGCATGTAGCCCTTTAAAATTGACTACATAGTATCAGGAAGAAAGGTCACATTTTCTCAAGGTAAAGTCAACTACGCGCATCTACCTACTTGTGTATAGTGTAATATTTGTTTAAAATGTAAATAAACCTCAAAATTTAATATGAAGTGGTGCTCTATGCACTGTAGTGGAAAATAATGTTAAACGTTTAGATAAGAGTTTTGAAAACTAGTAGAAAATCTGTTGTGAATTAAAACCCTAAAATGTTGTTAATTAATGATATTAGTAAGACGGCGAAAGTGCAAAACTTAGTATCCCCACTTTTTATGGAATTTTAGATTTTGAATGCATTCAATTTCCCACATCTGAATCTACGTGTGTGCAGAAGCACATACACGAAAAGCCAATGAAAACGTAAAAAACTAACTTTTTAAAACTTCGTATCATACTTCTTTTGGTAAAAGTAGAACGGTTTTATTGATCTTCTGAAAAAATGAAAAAGTGAATTAAATCTTAAGTTTTACCTCCTACGGTTATGCCGGCTACGCTAAAGGGGACGGTGATGGGACATTAGTGGACGGATGGAATGAAGAAAGTGGGAGGATACGGGAGATCTCCGAGAAAACTCAAGCACATGATGTTTGTCCAACACAAATTTCACTTAGCGCGAGCTGGGATCGAGCCGAGGACAACATGCAAGAGAGACGAACACTCAACCACTCAGCCACCGTGGCCTTTCTTTCCTGGAAAGTTTAGTTTTGATGAGTTACGAGGTTTTGCACTTTCGCAATCTTACAAGCAACAGACAAACTAATATTAATAGATGTTTGATGGATTTACCATTTGAGTAATTATAACTATTATTCGTATGGAATTTAAAATATTTTTAGTCCATAAAAATTATGAAACAATGGTTAGTTAGTTTTTGTCAAAAAAAGTACTTATATGGCATGAGTTTTATACATTCATGTTAGCAATTTTCAGGTATAATTTATCCCTATATATCGCTATATTGATTTTAAATAAACACTTCTTAGATGGAGGTATTGAGTTTTTATTTAAAATAAGTATACATTGAATTGGAATGTCTTTGATAAATGTATGTATTTAATTTAGATGTTGAAACCATTTACATCAAGATACAGAACGAAAACTTGCAACTCGCAACAAAGTTAATTAGAATATCGAAAGTTGAATGTATTTACTCAAGTCCATGTAGTGATTTGTAGGCATTTAGTGTTGTGTAAGTTTGTATTAGTATTGGATATGGAACAAAGAGAAGCAAAAGTGATGAGAGTTCCACTCTTTAACTCTAAACTTTTGACAATAAAACGTGTGATTCTCAACTACGTAACTTATTTCAGTTATAGATCGTAAATTTAATATGTGTAATTACACTTTGAAAACAAACATGATGCGTAACATACAGAGTGTCTCCCAAAATTTATGAAATACATTTCCTTTAATAATGATTTATTAAGAAGATTTTTACAAAGGTTTAAAATTCTAAGAAATATTGTCCATGAGCATGTGCATTAAGGTTTAATTTATTTTGGGTAATTTCGTGTTACGATACACAGTATTCAAATGTATTCCGCGTGACCACAAATATGGCTTAGTGAAATAACATCTCTCCACGAGAACGTTAGCCCATGCTGACTTGACGACAAAGTTATGAAATGATGTTTCTACATTATAATATAATTTAGAATGTCCAACCATGATAACGGAGAAACTCAAAGAGAGAGAGAGAAACGAAGCTTTGTACAAAGCAACTAGAGACGATTTTCACCAGCTGAATAGTATTTCCAACACCATAGAAACATATGCTTTTGTAAATCGAATGACCTTGATTGGATATCATCATTGAAAGTAACAGCAAAAACAAAGAGAAAAGAGGTGGTAAATTCATATGAGTGTTGCAAACTTTAGTAGAAATAACGTGAAATTGTTTTAAATGCAAACACAGTTCATGCACACAGGGAGTGAGATACTCAAGTTTTCTGCACCATATTAGGAAGAACTGTTTACGATGACTTCAACTTTAGAAGGGCCCGCTGTACAGTTTTGCCATCAACAGAAGAGAAAATTTAAGTTTGAAACGGTACAATAACTTGGAAAAGGTCAATAGTGATGTATGGTTTGAAAGACTTAATTCAAGGCGATAGAGCATGAGGAGGAGTACCGTGGTTATATAAGATCGATAAGTCATGTAGTGACCGAAATATTTAGTATCTTGTCAACCGGCTGAGAAGTGAGGTTTGTAAAAGGTGGCAACGCTGCACAGCGAGTTGAATCCTAACAACCTGTTTAAAATATGAAAGCCAGCAATTTGCATTTTTACCTACTCGTGGATTTTTTGGTCGCTACGAGGACGATGACATCAAGAGTAAAAAAATAGCCGCTGTGCTGCGTTGCCATATTTACAAACCTTATTTCCCGAATATCTCTGTCAGTACGTGTCTTATCGATCTCATATAATCACGGCACTAATCCTCATGAACTACTGCCTTGGATTTTAGATTTTAAACCATACACCTTTAAAGACACTTTCCGAGTTATTGTACCTTTTTGAAACTCAACTTTCGTATTCCGTTGATAGCAACACTTTTCAGTGGACTTTTCTAAACTTAGAGTCAGCATAAACAGCTCTTGTCAATATTTAGTCGAAGGTGTATGAAAAGTGAGTACCTCACTCCCTATGTGTGCCACCGTTGTTTGCAATTAATACATGTTTCACGTTATTTCTCGTGAAGGTTGCAACACTGATCTGCGCTTACCATCTCCTTTGTATTTGTTTTAATTGTTGCTTCTAATAAAGATATTCAATTAAGGTCATTCGATTTACAAAAACATAACTTCCTCTTCGGGTAGAAACATCGTTCATCCGTTGATGTTCACCGATACACGAGCAGATGGCACCCTTTCTATACTTGCTTCGTGTGAAGTTTCGTTTCTCTGTCTCTTTTAGTTTCTCCGTTACCACGGTTGAACTTCACAATTATGTTATAATGTGGAAACGTCATTTCATGACTTTGTTGTCAAGTCAGCGCGGGTTAACTTTCTAGTAGAGAGCTTTCATTAATGCGTGGTTACGCTCAAATAGAATACATTTGAGGGTTCCGCCTATCGCAACATGAAATTACCCAAAATAAAGGATGCCCTAATGTACGTACCTTTTCTAACAATCTCCCAGAACCAATAAGGGTGCCTTGAATACCTCGACATGAAACTTCTTGAAAGATTTTGCCATATGCAATATTATAGCCTGTGTGCTATGAAAACGGCATTCTTTGACTGCATTCTTGATTATATTCTTCATCTTGGGGTACACAAAGAAGTCGTTCGAATCGAGTTAAGGGCTATACTGTGTGTGCGGCAGCGTTTTCGCCGAGATCTGCCAGACGTGCAGAGTAGTGTGACTGAGCGCATTGTTGTGATCCTGCAGCGATTTTATGGAGATGTGTTTTTTCTCTCGAATGACCCTTTTCCACAATATTTCCAAAACAAATACGTACTAGAGATGGTAACGGTCAGCGCTTGAGACAAAAACCGTGAATAGGACCATTGCCATCGAAAAACACAGTCAAGATTATCTTCAATATCGATTTGCTCATCTTCACCTTCTTTTCTCCCGGGGTCTTCGGGGTATGTCATTTGCCAATCTAGCGCTTCGACTGTGGGTCACATAGAAATGGCCAAGTTGCATAACTAGTAGTAACTATTCTCAAATAATGCGCCTAATGTCCATAGTTCCTTGATTTCACTTCCGGACAACATTCGATTGAACTGTCCGTCTGTTAACACATTGGGGACCAGCTTTACACACCTTTCACATGTTCATTTTTTGTGTTGATTGGATCCATAAGGGTTATCGGAATGTTCTGAAGCATCGAAGCAACCATTCGAAAAACTCTCCACCCACCTGTTAAAATTCTCCTTAAACTTAAACGTACTAAGGTGAAGACTTCAAGTTGGCCTGTTTAAGAACTACGTGAGTTAGTGCAGCGTTCCCATCTAGTATTTTGCAGGATTTGACTGCGCGAAGTTGTTCGAAAATATCTGCCATGATGTACAAGTTACGAAAGAGGATTGCACTAAATCAGCGAAACTGCAGCCAGCAATGCTCCGAAGAGACTAACGTAGAGTGTACTGTGAAGTAAAAAGCCCTCCGCTTCTATCTCAAAACGCCTTTTCATGACTTTTGGGGCACACTTTGTGTGCATATATTGTGTTTTTGCAATTTATTTATTTACTGCTTTTCAACTGACTACATTAGCTTGAAAATAAATTTTTGCTTATTCAAATTATACTAAATTGTTATGTAAATATACTTTCATAGATTCTAACTGAAACATGCACTAATTTTGATACATAAATACCACAAAAACCTTAAACAAATATTCATATTTTTTATGTGAATGAGCATAAAATGTTTCCTCTACAATTAGAAATTTCTGTCAAAAAAAGAAAATCAAATTTAGTATCTTTGGAACTGTTGTCGGTAACAAGGATAGTTGTGTATCATGATGGATAAGCTTAAAGCAAAATAAATAATTGAAACCATATTCTTCGGCGTAATTTGCAATTTATAAATAAATAACGTACACGAACTGCTTTTTTTAAGAATCTAATATCGAGATTCGCCATAAAAATATATTGACGTAACTGGAATATGTTGCAATTATGGAAATAAAGTAAGGTGAATTGTATTACTGGCATATGTTGCAATTATGGAAATAAAGTAAGATGACTTGTATTACCAAGAAAGTACCAGAGTCAACCACATATTTATAATTTATAGAAAACAGTGGAAAACTTATCTTAAACATTTTTGCATATTTTAACCGAATTTTTGGAAGTCTACCAAATTTTGCAATCAACTACTAACAAAATCCAATAATTAAAATAGCACAACCTCATACAATTGCATACTTCTATTATTGAAAACAAAATAGACTTCGAAAACCAAACTCATTTCTCAACGGTACGGATTAAACAAACTAGAGAATAACAAATATCACAAATTCAAATTTCGGAGTACTTCTTAAAAGTACTACCACAAATGACATGAATGTGACAATGTATATTGAAACTTTATTTCAGTCGAATATTATAATCACGATATGATTTTTTTCTTCAACGTAGGAATAATGTTTAATGTTACTTTCGTCAAAATGTTTTGTTTAAGAAAATGCCAATATATATGAAACGTAAGGGTTATAATAACGTTTATTCCAATTATATATCCCAAGCTGTTGCAAAGGATTTATTAACATTCTTTTAATTTGCAACACTATTAAGACTATACTTCTGGGTGCAACACCCATTAACTTCTTCAACACCCATTAACTTCTGACAACTTGTTGCAATTAAAAAACAATAAAAAACATTATGTAACTGTATAGTAGTAGAGAGAGAACAACAGAGTAATAGTATCCGGAATTACTTTATTTTAAGCTCTATTGAAGTAGCGGACCATATTTTACATATGACTGCATTTATAATGGTTATAATAAGATGCATTGAAGGGATTTTATAATGCTTACTTACTATAATATTGTCACAAATGCAAAGCATCTATTTTTTGGAAAACTAGAACGAATACGGAAATACTAAATAGTTGTTCATGATCGATATGAAATTCATATTACTATTTTTATTTGTTTCACATCGAACTAACTTAGTTATAATGCAGACACACGCTAGATTGTCATTACAAGCAAAACAATAGTTATTTTGTATACAATAATCATTTCAAATTATTTTACCAGATCTTGGAATAATTGTGTTCATCTACGAATCATTGATTAATAACAAGATTCAGTACAATGGTGTGCGTCGAATATTAACACATCTAGAAACACAGATTTCATCATCCTCATTAAAGAAATTGTTGCTTATGTTTTTAATTTTCTTAATATTGATGCTTTAGTAGGTACTAATAAGAATTTCTTGAGTGAAACATGAATGCCATGTGTATTCACAACAGCGTTAAAAATGTTTTTCATGTTATGAGTAAACAAGTTTGTGACATTGTGTTGTTAATGGCCATAACACAAAGAAATATGGAGGTTATTAATATAAGTGATAGGTATAATTTTAATGATTTGCAAGGCTTAAATTGGTAGCAATTGGGATGTTTTTAGAACTAAAGATGATAGCGTTGTGGAAACAAGTTCATTTGGTAGAACTAAAGATAGTAGTGTTGGGGTAGCATGTTCATTTAAGAACAAGCTCAAGAAGTGGTGGTTCCTTGATCCTCTCTCTAGCTGGTGCTGTCGAAAGGTTATGAGGATGCGCTGTGGTAAAGAACCAGGCACGTAGTGACCAAAGCAGAATGACAAACAACCACGATGTAATGTCCAAGACAAAAATGACCATAATTATGCTTTCTCATTTGCTTTTCATCTGAATGCTCCTCCGACATCATAGGTGTAAAGACACAACAATGATCGTATATACCTATAAGGGTGGTCAAGTACTACAAGTCGAGACGGACAAATTTCTTATTGCAAATTTCAACAGACTCAACACGTACAGGCTAGGCTTAGGAACAAAGCTGCAAGCGTTGCTAGATGTTACATTCCAGAATCTAGAAAAATTATCCTGAACGATTGAATAGCATTCTGTTTGATAGATGGCATCTGATTACGAGGGCCAGTAAGATACGAATTATTTCAGAACACGCCTTTTATCGTTATTGTTTAACTCAAAAACTGAACGTGTGAGAATTTGTACGCATGATAAAGGGAGAGGAGAGTAAAATAGAGGTAAAATGATAGAAACTTTACAAATATGAGGATTTCCCTCTAAACAGCAAACAATGTATAGGAAATAAACAAATGTAATAGATGTTCGAAAATTGTTGTTTGGTAATAACAACAAGGTGAATGTTTGTTGATGTTGGTCATCTGGGCGACTGAACTCGAACTCGAAGACGCATGGAACTGCTTGGCTCTCAATGCCAGACAACTGCGTTCAAGAATTAAAAAGATGAGCAAATCCCTTAATTACATTACCCACCTCCAGAACAATTGGATCGTCGAGAATCCTCCATATGATGAGCCTGTGTTGTTTCGACCTTACAAGGCATCCATGAAAGGTGTCAATATAAAGATATATGTATCGTGATGGATGGCAGAACACAAACTTTAGCCGTAGTACACAGATGAAACGTTGAAAACATTTGTAGGCATTTGTCCATATTATTGCTAAATAGCATGAGTAACTGAATAGTATACTGGAGTATAAGAAGAACCTGCAGTTGACGCCATACACAAGTAATAGCCATATGTTGTGTGGTAATAGTGGTGGTTAATGATACGACGGAATAAACTCGATTATCATTCTGAAGGAGAAAACACAAAGGGTAAGTTTAGTTTTCTCGCATTACAATAGACGCATTACATTTCAGTAAATAAAAATACTGAAAATGTTCAAGAATATCGAAGAGCAATGTCACTAATATCACTTAAAAGCAATGGACGCGAGACAATAAAACAGGTTGCAGCCTATAAATTACATTAAGGAAAAAGGGGTAATATGTTATTCTATCAAAATGACGTTTACACCGGTCTACATGGGTTATGGGGTTTGGAAAGTAAGGGGTTTTTTTTACTAATTTGGCACCCCTGAACACAAGAATGGAATTAGTTTTTTCCATCACCCTCAGTTTTATCTGAGCACCTACCCCTTCTCCCAACCTATTGAAGGTTATTACCACAAAAACAGACTGTGAAATCGACTTTATAGAGTTTCTTTTTTAAATGTGACAACATCTTTATGTGTAGGGAGGGGAAAGAAATGGGGAAACTACCACTGAACACTGTCATTGCTACGTTATCGACTCGGAAATAAACAATGTAGTGTGTATGAGGGCGGAAAGAAGGTGCTTGATTTACTGATTGCCAGCGGTGTTTTTCGTTTATCTACAAATTGTTTGTGTTTCGAAGTGCTGTTTGTAAAATGTCAGGACGACAGTGGCGTAATAGCTCTGATACATTGTGTTACGTATGTGGAGTTTGCGTGATAAGTTCAAGACGCCGACAAATATCGGCATTTGTTCGAAAAGCATATTTTGCTTATTTTGGAATGAAGCTCGGAGATCAGGACAAGTCGTTTGCTCCACACATCGTCTGTTATACATACGTGGAGCAATTACGGAAGTGGACTTAAGGTTAATTGAAAAGTTTGAACTTTGCTATTCCCATGGTATGGCGTGTGCAGAAAAAACATGTGGATGAATGTTACTTCTATATGACCAATGTAACGCGATTCAACAAGAAAACATGAAAAAAATCATTTATTCGAACTTTGAATCAGCGATTATACCTGTGCCTCATGGTCCAGGGCTTCCATTCCCTCTCCACCAACGTCAATGGATACATGTGAAGTTTCTGAACCGGACGTAAGTTTTGAAAGTCCTGATTCTGACATTTCCGTAGGTGATAGTGATAGCAACCCGAAACATCTTAATCAAGCAGAACTAAATAATTTTGTGAAAGACTTGGGACTCTCGAAAGACGCAGCATAACTTCTAGGCTCACGTCACAGTAAAAACAACTTACTTGCACCCGGCACATCTTATTCATTGTACTGAAATCGTGATAAACACTTCAGAGACTTTTTTCTTGAAACAGGTTTAATGGTTTTCTGCAAAACATCGACGGACTGTTAAACAAAATGGCTAGCTGTTGAAACGTATTGCAAGGATCCCCACATGACGACAGACGCACGTGCCATCTCAACACGTGCTATTGCTTACAAAAGACCAAGCAGACAGCAAGCCGACACGGAAGACGAGGAACGCCGAAAGAAGACGGACCTCACGGAAGGACCCGAAGAGGACAAATAAAAGGAGAAACACCAAGAGACCCGGCATCAGTCGTCCAGCTGATCTAATCACCTACACCGCCCGGAGGTCGCACTGGACTATGTGTACACCTATCTTTCCCGAGGTCGCATTAAACGAGGGCTCCTTTCTACAACCAAGCCCCGCGAAGCTGCCTTCAGGTGAGGGGGCTATTCTCCCAGACTCACCAGAACCGGCAGGTGCCTTGGAGTCTGCTATGAGAAAAGGGGCATCGTGCAAACACAAATTCTCCTTTCACTTCGATATTAACGATAAAACACTATTATATTCTTTGTATTCAAAGACGTTTGTATTTGTCAAGTTTTATAATAAATAGGTGAAGGGGATAATCTCGGTCCATTGTTGACTCTACCAAAAGCATTATATCGTGATAGGCACCGTAGTTTTGTAGGGGACTCTCTTTTTATTAACTTTTTAACAGGCACAATGTCAGTACAGAATCAATTTTATCTCAGTTTAACAATCAAAATTTAGCTAAAATATATATAAATTCTTTCCCTCTCCTATTTTCTCTTACTTTTCTTAAGTCTGATTTATGCCGGAAACTAGATCGGGTAAACAGGCATATAGATCAGGAGAGAATAACACGAATATGACAGAAGGGCATCAATTTAGCATTTAATATGCCACACTTAACGAAGTATGCGGGACAAGTGCACGAGGATCCGGACAGGTCTTTTATACCATTCGACAATATGGCAGCAATGCAGGCATAGTCACGGGCTAAGAACCTCAAGTCAAGAACCTAAGACCGTTCCAGACCAGGAGCAAAATTCTCCACAAAGTGACCCCTCTACCTTGGACAATAAAATGGCAGTATTGTCGCTGGTGATAGCCCAGACTAATTACAAAAGCCATCCGAGGAATAGAAACCAGATAAACAGAAGGAGAAACAACAACAACGGGAAGAACAATCAGCAGACTACTGAAGATCAAATTTTGGTGTGCATAATATGCCGGAAGCGGGGGCATGTATTTTCTATAAGCGTCAAAAAACGCATAAGGCAGCCCCTTGATAAGGGGGCCGAAAGTTACCATCACACGGAACGAGGAGAACTGAGAGAAACCGGCAAAAACTGCGAAATTCCTGTAATAAACGAACAGTCAAGACAATTGGCAGAAAGTAGGGAAAGCATTGCATTAGAGGACGAAAATAATAGGTTGCATCTAACAATTAAAACCAAATTAGGCCTTCAGAATGCGATAATTGACACGGGAAGTGCTGTGTCCCTGTGGCCAATTCAAACCGTTCCCCCTGGGATAAATATAATTCCAATTCAGACAATAATAAAAGGAATTTCAAGCAATAACATTCATTTCAACGAAATAGCATGAATAAAATTTAAAATAGAACAAACAACATTCACCCATTACTTCAGGGTAATCGACAAGATTATGCCAATAATTATATGAATCGACTTTCTCCAACGTTTGCAAACCATCATCGATTTAGACAGGAATACAATCTCCTTTTTTAAACGACCGAAGAAACCGCAGTTACCAGTTCAAAGTACAGAGAATACATTGTCAGCTTAAACGACTCAGGTAGTATCGCAGACGAACCACAATTGCTTATACGTGACTAAGCAACTAACTTTGCCTCCAAAATTTCATACATATGTACAAGTAGCAGGAAAAAAAATAACTGACAGAGAATTCTTATGTATATCATTGCTTCCTGGACTACGCGAGAAGCATAATTGAAATGCCCTCGAACAGAAGATAGAAGCAAACAAAATGATAATGTTAATTTCAAATCCCAATGCTAATAGCGTCACTATAAAGAGCAAGACGACAGTTTGATAAAGCATAGCAATTTAACAGAAAAGAGGAAACGGAAGAACGTCTAAAATGCACAAAAACACTCTTTAAAATGAGCTCTCTGACGTCAGCCTCGACCTGGACAGAAAACCAAAACAAGCAACTTATGACTTGTTATTTAAATATAGAGACGTTTTTACATATGTCCCTGACGATATCGGATATTTTAGGGGATACCTTCATAAAATCATAATTTCTAAGTCTGCCGCGTTCCACGAGTGCTCCCCACCTATCCCACTAAATATTAGGAGTCAAGTAAATAAACAAATTCAAGACCTTATCAAGGCAAATATAATCAGGTCCACAGACAGTAACGAAGTCGCCTCTCCTCTTCTGGTGCTCAAGAAGCCTAATACAAAGGAATTTCGAATAGTTCTCAATCTGCAGAAATGTAACAGTTATGCCAAGTACTTGTCGGTCCCATTTCAATCAACAGAGGACGTTCTAAACTCTATAAAGGGGAAAACTTTTATAACAACTATCGATCTTTCGAATTCGTACTTCCAAATTTTGTTGCATCCTAAGAGTCGTAAATATATGACTTTCGAGCTCAATCATAATAGAAAATCACACGATTTTTTTAGAAGAAAATGGGAGCCAGAACAAGTTCCCAAGGTCTCAGTGTCGCCACGAGAATGATTTTGGAGCGACTACCAGATAGAATTACAAATTTTGCCTTGCTTTGAGAATTACACCGCCCGGAGGTCGCACTGGACTAGGGGTACACCTATCCTTCCCGAGGTCACATTGGACTTGGGCTCATTTATACAACCAAGCTCCGCGAAGCTGCCTTGAGCTGAGGGGGCTATCCTTCAAGACTCACCGGAACTGGCTGGTGCCTTGGAGACTGCCATGATAGAATGGACACCGTGCAAAACACCAATTCTCCTCTCACTTGGACATTAACTATTATAATCTTTGTATTCAAAGTCGTTTGTATTTTTCAAGTTTTATAATAATTAAGTGAAGGGGATAATCTCAGTCCATTATTTCCTCTACCAAAATCATTACAGTATGTTAATAAGCAATGGAGGTTATTTATAGATTCGTCTAAGAGGGTTTGAAGGCGTTATTGCTACATATTGGGAACGAACTAGCATCAATTCCAATTGCGTATTCCGTACATTTGAAAGAGTCATACAGTACCATGAAACTATTTCTTGAAAATGTGAAGTATGAAGAACACCTTTGGTTTGTATGTGGTGACTTCAAGATGATCGGAATCCTTCTTGGCCAGCAAACAGTGTGCGCAAGGATGCCGTACTATCTGTATGGGTGGAACAGTAGAGGGTATGATGAGCATTGCAGTAAAAGAGAGTGACCTAAGAGGGAAAATCTGCTAGTGGGATCAAAGAACATCGTGAATGAGCATTTGGTGGACCCAAAACGCATTTTATTGCCTCCACAACACATAAAACTAGGACTTATGCAACAGTTTGTGAAAGCATTGGATAAAACAGCAGAGTGCTTCCAATAACTGTGTAGTCAATTCCCAAATCTGTCAGATGCAAAATTGAAGGAAGGCATCTTTATTGGACCCGATATACGTAAGTTGATGTCTGACGAACGCTTCGAAAGTACAATGTCGGAAATAGAAAAGCAAGCTTGAGGAAGTTTCAAAACTGTTGTGCGATATTTCCTTGGTCAGAAAAAGCTTCCTGAATATAAGGAGATAGTGGAAGATCTGTTACAGAAATTTAAACAATTAGGATGCAAAGTGAGCCTGAAACTACATTTTCTAATGTCATATCTCGACCATTTTCCGGACAATTTGACCGAAAATCTGAGGAACATGGTGAAGGGTTCCATCAGGAACTTAAAACTCTGGAACGTCGTTATCAAGGTCATTGGAGAATCAACATGATGTCTGACTACTGCTGGTGCATCACACGTGAAGGAGAAGTCACACACAAGAGGGAGAGTATCAGGCGTTCATTAAGAGGCAAACGTGAAAGGAAGTAATACCTCCTGCTGGTAAGTTTGAAACTTCCTACTGTGTATATTGCATAGTATCATGGGCGGATTTTGGAGAAACATCCTGGGGGCATGAGAGAGCATGGGGGGCAATTTATTGAACGATGGTAAGGAAAGTAGGTTTCCCTGCTGCTAGCATGTACTTGTTTAGCATTAATATTACATTATGTCATTCCAAAATGGCTGGGGGGCAATGCTCACCATGTCCCCATAAATCCGCCTATGCATAGTATAGTCACCATTCTGTATATAAATATCCTTCTTGGAATATTATATGCATCTGATGTTGTATTTATAACTATGTAACTTTTTCAAACTGCCTCCACCGTCATGCAATAGCTTTCCGATTCCGCTGGTTACAGATTATAATGATGATGATGATTGTGAAAAAACCTGACGTGATGTAGAAAACTAGGCTTCATTTTTGTGATCAGCGCACTTCAGAAAATCACATTTTTATGCAATGCCTAGAAACAAAGTGAAAATTTGTCGACCTGTGTTATTAGAGCTTACGGTAATAATTTTGAAATCAAGCGGTGCTTAGAAGTAAACAAAAGTGACGGAATCAAAACTGAAAATCCAAAAAATAAAATAAGTTGCAAACATTAAAACCGAAGTATGAAATCAAAATTACCAAACATGAAAAAAATACTTAAATAATTCCTAACTGCAAATCAACAACTAACAGAAGGAAATAAATTTAATGTAACCCCAAATGAATGAAGATTTTGCAACCCAGCAAACAAGAATTTGTTTTCCAGTTATGTCATGGTTCACAATTTAATCATTTTGCAAAGAGAATTTTTCTTGCTCATCATTTTCTGAGAACGGATCCGGCTTCGCAGACTGTTAGGTGGAAAGAATTAGTTGCCGTTCTAGACACGAAACCAAAATAATTGAATTGGAAACGTGAGCTATCTCAAATACTCTAACTACAAAGGTCATCATATATAAGTTAGTATACTAAGAAGGTAAATATATATGAATATAGGTAAGCCTGAAATAATGTTCCAAAATTTTATTAATAAAATAAAAATGGAGTACAAAATAACAGAAAATATTTTTCAAGCTGTTTCAAAATTGAAACAGCTTAAGCACATATAATCGAAAAATAAATCAACTTAAATTCAGAATGAAACCCAAACTAAAAAGTATTTAGGCATAAATACCCATGCCAATTACATAAATGAAAAGTACTGCTATATGTAATGCTCTGTAAGGATTAATTTACCCAAATAATTTCTAAAATAATAAACAAATAAAGTAAATACATGCATGAAGGCAAGAAGGAAAATATATCAATGTCATGAACAATAAATATGCGAAAGAATAAACAGATGATAAATATAAAAGAAAACAGAATAAATAAGTACATAAGTAATGGCAGTATCGAGAAACTGTATCACGATCAAACATTCATATGTATATATGCACAAAAACGTGCTAAGCGGAAGGTTAAGCTCACAAAACATATCGTAATTGTGTTACCAGTTGATTTGTATCCTAACTCTACATCTATTATAAAAGTATCTTCTTCCAGTGTATTATATACTTACAAAATAAATGTTGTATATCATGCACATATGTTGTAAATAAGATAAGAAACAGTCGGTAACATAACGAGTCACAATTACGTGTTCAAAGCAAAGAAATTATAAGTAGAACTAATTTACTCATACATTGGTATGAAACGAAATAAGTAAAATGTATGTTATAATCAACAAAAATAATAATACGTAGATGTTAATGAACACAAATCGTTAGTACTATGACCTAAAAGAATTTTGAAAATAAAATAGCAACATGTTAAAGCAGGGGGACAATTAAAATAATCAAAACATGCACATATCACCTTGTAGGCGTCCTAACTGACAAGGGAAGTACCTGAAGTGTTACGCGGGAATGTTGTATTTTATATATTGTTGGAAAGGTCACTCCGAGTGCACCTCACATGTGAAATATCTAGTTGGGGCTTTAAGGGACGAAGTGACCATTTGAATATCAGAACAAGGCGATCGAAATCACCAAGAAACGTGGACAAAATTGGAACCTATGAAGTAATTGTTTTGAGACGTGGCATATAAATGTTTAAAAGGTAACTAAACACGAATCTGATGTCAAATGCTTACAAATGATAGTGGCAGATCCAACATGGCAATCAAAATGCAAAACATTACTATGGAACTGAAAGTTGGAAAGTAGAAGTTTTTGTAGCTGCAAAATCTAATATGACGGATCCTTTATGGTGGTCATAAGGTGCAAAAATACGTACAGAACGGATATATGTGATTCTTACACATATAGTAGAAAACTACTTATAATGCATGAATGGAAAAGTAAAGGTAGGTGGTGTTTTACAGTAAACAGGGAGAGTGTTTTGCTATACAGTCATGCAAAAAGTAAGAGGCGGAATGCAGGCAGGTTTTCTAGCATACATAAAAGTTTTATAATATAAATATATTGCAATCATATGCAATAAATATCTTCTAGCAACACCCTTCCCATCCCCGAAGACATACGGCATGTGTCATATATCGTTGAAGATGTCGCGGCAAGTACACTTTAATTTGTAACATCTCGCTTGAATGGTGCCTGTGGAATACGTTTCGATTATTTGCAGATATCATCTGAAGATTCGAACAATGACAACGAAAAGTGTGCGTTGGAGTTTAAAACAATCTTATACTTCCGCAATTGACTTTCGAGTTTCACATTAGCCGCACACACTTGTGAGCAATATGTGTGACAAATGTCCACTCTCATGAGTATGGGTAGTACCGATACAGACACTAGTCTCGATCTCGTCTCTAATTCGAGACCGAAATGTACTTTTCCAAATCGAGACAAGGTCGAGAAGGAGCCCAGACTTGTCTCGATACACATATGTCCATTCTGTATATCTGCACTTTTTCTGCCATATTGGATCTGTCACATTGCATTTTGCACTTTTAACATTGGATTTGTACCTCCGAGACCACAAAGACCTCTACCTACCCACTTTCAATTGAACAATAGTGTTCTGCATTTTGCCCACAATATTGGATCCCCAACTTTGACTTTTACGCCAAGTTCCCGACAGGCCTCATTCAAGCGAACTATTTCGCATCTGAGGTTGTCTCGGTGTGACATTTCCAACGATATATAGCACATGAAGATCACAGCGTATCACTTCTAATACTTCCTTGTGAGACACGGAGAATAATTAAAAATGTATACATATTTCCTTCTAGAACTTTAAATTTCTCTAATCAGTCGAAACCTAAACACAATCCCATATAGCTAAGAATAGAATAGCTTTTTATCCTGTTGCAACTGAGGTATCTAGTTAATTTTACTATTACGACGTAGATACTTGAATTTATTATTACTCATTATTACTCACTCTTTTGCGACATCACTGATATAACACACACACACACACTTGTAGGTACCCAAGGAGGAAAGTTCCATGAGCATGTTAAATAAGTGAAAAGGAGAAAAACTACATCGACTAAACCAACCTGTCAGGTTAAAATAAGAAAAATCTATAGAAAAATTTGGAGGCACAAAACAATGGATAGTGGAAAGAATGGGAATGCTTAGAGAAGAAACAATAACAAAAACATCGACATAATTGTAACGTGGTATACCCTAGCCGAAGATCTCTGTAACGATACTTAATAGTGTATCTCACAACAGATTTCGTTAGGTTTAACCCTAACTCTATTTCTAATATCGTTAACAAAAGAAGTACATCAAATAAACCAAATGACATAACAATAGACTTGCATCCTTAATATTCTAATATCGTTAACAAAAGAAGTACATCAAATAAACCAAACGGGACACATACCAATTAGTGCACAAATAATATTATTAGATACTAAACTCCAAACGAAAACAGCTTATCTCAAAAATGACACATATTAATAAAACTACAAGTAAGGAGCTTCAGAAGAAAAATATTATCACTTTCTAACACTTTCTAACCTTAAAGTTCCTAGAGCTTTAAAGTTAACTGGAAATCGTCGCCCTGATATAAGTTTAAAAAAATTACCAAAATTTGAAAGAAAATAGCAACAACAACAATAATAATATAAATATTCACTGAATATTAATACTCCATACATTACTTTTGCTAATGAGGTCTTGAATGAAAGGTCATATAATTTAGAATATCCAAAACGTGAAGAAAATAATGCCTAACATTCCTAAGCAGGAAGAAGTATTGTTTCTCTTCTTTTTCAATGCTAATTACTACGATGTCTTTCATCTACACAACAAGAACGCGACAAACAAAAAATTCAGAACCTACTACAGTGTTTACAAAATCGAATAATTAGTGAATCCGTTCACGATACGAAAACCTCACAATTAAAATAAAAAGGAAAACAAACTTGTTTGAAAAAATTGAAAATGAAAATAATATAATATTTTCTCTATAATAAATATAGAATAACTAGAACTAACTAATATTCCGAATGTGAATATAATATATAAGTCCACATTCAAGAAAATATCTAAAAGGGAAAAGAGAACACACTATAGTAATTGCAGGAATGAGGAAAATATATATACGAAGCGAAACAAAATGTAATGTTTTTAATATCGTAATAATGAGTAATAAAGTTGGAAAACCAGGTTAATAATACCAATTACAATAACTAAGTTAAACAACAAAACTAACTAAATCATCTCATGGCATATTACATAATGAAAACCTAAAAACTGAGTAACCAAATATACTACATGAATACATATACACGAAGATATGGTTTAGCGAAGATACCATGCGTCCTCTTGCAGAAATAATGGGCCGAAAGCAGAATTTTTAATAGCAGAGAATCCGATGAATCTACTCCAAGAGGAAATTTGGCATTTTAGATGAAATTCATAATCAGAAGAACAATCTCGGTGAGAGCCCTACATTTGCCAAAATGCATAGATGCACATAGTGTTTAAACCAAGATATCAACTAATGTTGGAGGTCGTGGTGGCTCAGTGGTAGAGCGTTCACCTCTGGTGCTTTCGGTCCCGGGTTCGATCCCAATCTCCGCCAAGTGAACTTTGTGGTGGAGAAACACCGTGTGCGTGGGTTTTCTCGGGGTTTTCCCGTTTCCTCTCACCTTCTTCATTCCACCATTTCATTCATTTTTCATAATCACCGTCTCCTTTAGCCTAACCGGCATAATCGTGGGACGTAAAACTCAAAGATTTTCAACTAATATTGTGTTATCCTGGTTTAAAAGCCGCAACAATTGGAAACATTCCAAAAATGTATAAGTCGTAAAAAACTTACTGTTAAGTCGCAACAACATTACCATAGCCTAAAAATAGCACTTGAAAAATAACTAAGAATTAATGTACACCATTGTGCAAAACTACCAAACTCTACTAAAAATCCATTTGGAGAAACCAAGAGAGTGAATTGTTCGCATCTGCTCGTCAACAAGATCAGAAAAATTCGGGCTGTATTCAGACAGTAATCTAAGCACATCCTAGTCAAAAAATAGTAATTATAATGGTAATCAATGCTATCTGACTAACCATTACTTTACAAACCAGAGTAATAAAGAAAGTGGAAAGAAAGTCATTAGATAACAAAGACAAGGAAATAATTGAGAGAAAATTGCAAATTTCTTTACACCTAGAGCAGAGAGTGGCGGGGGGTTAATGTCGAAAGAAAATTTCCCTAAAATTTGAAGGTGGGTTGCATAAGTCGAACCGTGCTGAACAAAAGATACTGCATAGATTGAAATGCAGAAACTCCCACACCATGTAAAGGGCTACAAAATTAGAGGTTGTGGGGATGCTATAAATATAAAGGAGAGTTACACTTTAAATAAAAAAATAAGAGTCTAATGGCAGCAATTTGGATGTTGGTAGAGCGAAAGTTGGTGGGGTTTTGAACAGCAATTTAATTTAAGAACAACCTCACCAAAAGTGTTGTTCTATATTCTCTGGTTGGATATAAAGAAAGGTGATGACGGTGGTCTAAGCTAGAGAAGAGCTTGGCCACGAAATCTCCAAAGCACAATGACAAATGATACGATACAACGTTCTAGACGACAATGGGCAAAATAATGTTATATTTATTGCTTTTGATCAGGTTGTTCTTCTGACGTTATAGGCGTAAAGACAGGATATTGACCAAGTTGACCTACCTCACACATAGGTGGACGAGTACTCAAAATGGATGCAGACAAACTACCTACTACACCCTTCAGCACACTCAGCAGAAAATGGGCAGACTTAGGAACGAAACTGCTTGCGTTGCTAGATGTTGCATTGCAGGACCCAGTTAGATTTGTCCATACGCGTTCTCATTTACGACAATCTGTACTTCCTTGCCGCTGCGACGAAAGGCGGGTAAACGATTAGGGGATAATTGTTTGATTGTTGGCATCTGACTACAATGACCAGTTAAAATACCAATTCATTAAGAAAGTGATTGATCTAATCGTAACTAAACGTGTGCGACTTGGTAGACATGATGAAGCAAAGTCGAAAGTAAAAAGTAGATGTGAAAGATTAGTAAACATTCTAATACAGTTTATTACATAAAGGCTTAAAAAATAAAGCTTTATATGGCTGGTTCCAGTGAATAACCCGCTATGTTGATTTTTTTTTTTTAATTAAAATTTTTCAGGTACAAACTTCCTTTGGTGAGTTCTATATTGTGTAGAAGCGGCTAAGACGAATTCATATAATTGAGGAAGTTATATCACACAGTTATTTTATATCAAACCAGTTATATCAACATTAACCAGGTAAGTGCTGTAAAATATACTTTTAAACTGCTCTCCTCTAAAATTTACTTTTCCTTACTTAGCCGGTTATTCACTGGAACCAGCAATATATTTCCTTGTAAGCAGCAAACAATGAATATAAGTTTATGTTGCAGTTATTACAATGTTGCTGTAAGTTAATGATGTCAAGCCGAATGCCCGTTGTTGTTGACAATCTGGGCGATTGAACACAAACTGAGTTGCATCAAACTGCTTGTCTCTTACTACCACACAGGTGCTTCCTAAAAACTATTAAAGATGAGCATGCCCCTCGATCGTATTCTGTTACATCTTATTGAGAATTAGATTTAAAATTTAACTTGGCAATAATACACTTTATATTAGTGGATCAATGCATCTCTATGTAACTAACTGTATAGTCCATTTTGGTTTTACTTTAACGCCACATTCTCGAGAGCTGACCATTAATTTCTGCGTTATCCAATTAAATTCAACACTCCTGTTCGTGTGAGATAGATTTGTATTTCTCTTCCGTCAGCGTTAATGTTCTACTAACGGTTCGACGTGGTATTTATATAGGATTTTTTTTTTTTTTTTTGACCTAGTGGTACGCAGGATTTCAGACGAAAGTGATTGTTCTCATCCTTCTTACACGAAAGCAATGCTACTAACAATGTTTGGGACAACATTTAATGCTGTATACGGGTGATTGAATATACAAACAACATTAAAAATGGCAACTGATTCCGCATATTAACGTAATATTACAAATGGGATTTAGTGATATTTTAATGATTTTTGCACTTATTAAATTGCATTATAAAACTTATAGCAGTATATTCATATATCCTCAAGGTATTCAGATTTATAGGTTGCTTTGAATGTGACTGTTAAGGTATTTATCAATATGGTGATATTTAAACTAAAAGTACAAAACATTCTCCATACAAAAGTTTGCTAGCTTTGTGGTAAGATAATTACCACACACACATTTGACGCTGGAGACCAAGTGTTGTGTTCCAGATGGGAGATCATATGCTTAAGTACTCACATTAAGCTCTTGATTTAAACCCCATATAGTCTCGTTGGTGAAAGAGAAGTATGCTAATGTGAGACCTTCTTTCCAAACTATTTTCAACAGCTCTTTAGGTGAGAAAGTTATTTATCAAGAAAAACGTCTTCAGTTCTTTTTAGGGGGCGCAGTGGATCAGTGGTACAACGTCCAACACTGTGGGGTCCCTGATTTGATCCCAGCTCGCTCGAAGTGTACTAGTGTACTTTCCGGTTGGCAAACACCGTATGAGTGGCTTTTCTCAGTTTTTTTCAGTTATTTCCTTCTTTATTATACCATTTTATTCATTTTCATTATCATTGTCTCGTTTAACCTACAAGGGACATAAACCTAAAAGATTTCAGCTTTAGTTACTACTACAACTACTACCACTATTACTACTACTACTACTATTTTTACTTATACTACTACGACGACTAAGGGCCGAATTAACCCATTTGGAGGCCCAGAGGTATGTGGCCCCTACTGACTTCGAGTAATACCTACATTTCACTGGAAGTACCGTATTAAAGTTAAGGGAACATATTTCATATTTTTGGTCATATTTATCTTATGATGATTATATGCTGTATGATTCGTTCTAGATAGCTAGTTGATATTTTGAACAGAGAGGAGGCCTTCGTCCAGCTAGTGGACGGAGGCCCGGGGCTACAGACACCCTAAACCCCCTTAATCCTGCCCTGCTACTATTACTACTACTACTACTACTACTACTACCAATAATAATAATAATAATAATAATAATAATAATAATAATAATAATAATAATAATAAAGAACTTTGATTAAATTAAGTTTTTAAATCCTTTCTTTTTTGTTAAATTTAATTGATAATGAAAATGTTATAGAGTATATTAACATTCATTCCCTGACAAATTCTGGCGTTTCGAGAGTACTGCTTGTTTTACCACGAGACTGTTGCCTAAACAAATCTCTTTCCAACCCATGTGCATTCGATTTCTTTTGTTTTATTTAACGTAAAGAACAGCCTTTTCGTTTCAAAATTTTAAATACATTTCCAGTATGATACAATACGTGTTTTAAATTGCATTCACTACACGTCATTTCAAGTACTTTCTGTTATACATATTAAAGCTTTGTCTCTCGTAATAGAGTAAAAACACACACTTATATCTGCCATACACTAACCTTCTCTACAAAACAGATGGAAGGTTACGAAAGGAACGAAGAAAAAACTAAATGACAGATAAAAATGTGAGTCACAATGAGAAGAGCTATTAAGCAAGAATACTTCCTAAAAACAAGATTGTTTGTAAGCTGAAAATACTCTGGGAGCTGCGAGAGGAAAGGTATTATTGATCAGCAACCTACTTGCTCTTTTTTTTTTGTTATTAGTTATTGCTATTGTTATTGTTGTTGGATTTCAGTTCTTGCACTGTCTACATACGTCTCCCTTTCCATCCGCCACTGTTCGTGTATCTTTACATAGGGAGGGCATTATGTATAAAAACTTTCATTTACTCTTTAGTTTCTTCTGATCTCAGGTTACGCATTTCCAGATATCATCGTGACAAAGATCATTAGCCTGAAGGAAGATTTCAAGAAATGATATGTAGCTAGAAGAGTTAGGTACACCAACACTATTAAACAACCTCTTGCTCGTTCTTTTTCTCATTTCATATTTCATTAATTATTTTAACATTTTTTGCTGTATTTTCAGAACCAAAAAAAAAAAGGTTATTAATAATAGTTCTTGCATATGGCTTGTTGGTTGGAAGATTTGAAGAGTATTGTCCCTGTCAGCACTGTAACTATAGCAGACGTGAACCTACAGCTTAATTTGTGATCTGAGCTACCTGAGCTCTTACCGGAAATTGAAACGGTAGCACATAGCCAAAGGGAGCTATCATACATATGAAAATTCATCACTCATTAATTTCTCAAAACAGCCAAATTACATTCTAATGAACATATTTATTAATTTGGTAGTAACATTGTTAGTACTTTTATTAGTATTACTACAGCAGTACTATACTACAGTAGTACTAGTATTTACTAGTAGAGAAAAGTACCTAAATATGAAAAGTACAATTGCCGTTCTATCTTTAGCAACTGTAGGTCACCATACACGTTTCTACATATGAAAAATATGTGTGCATTCTGTACACGTAGGGATGCACGCGAGACGAGACGAGACGAGACGAGAAATGGAAAAGTTTCGTCTCGTCTTTCAGCCTCAAATGATGGTCTCGTCTCGCGTCTCGTCTCGTCTCGCAAAAGTGAAGTCTTTGAGTCTCACCTCGCGTCTCGCGCGAGACTTTCTCGCATGGTCTCGCAGTATCGCATATATTCTGGGTCAAAATTTTGCAATGTGTTATTCTATGGCTGTTAATGAATGATGATGTGATATTCTGTCCGAAGTCAGGTATTTGACCTAAAAGTCCCTTGGCAAGGTGAATCCATGGTGGTTTGCCATTGCTTTCCACGGGATGAATGTTCATAACATCCTAAGGAGACAGAACCTAGAGTTCAACATGGTATCCAAAATTGTGTCCCCTCCGCTTCAAATTAAAAGAAAAGTTATGTTGCAATTTGATTGCTGGGCCACTAATTTTCGTCAAATTAACAGCATAATTTACAGCAAAACCAGCATAACTTGTTGCTGGATCCAACATTGTTTTCCAGCTTAGAGGTCCCCAGCAATATTTGCCTCTTCTAAAATATCGTGACCACTATCAACATTTACACGTTTTGGTCGCTTTCTTGAAGGGTGACTTCCATTATAAAGATGTTTTTATACCACCAAAAGCGCTTGTAGACAACAAAAGAACTCCTCACAACACAATACGACCCAGTTCTTTCGGTTCGTTTGCGCTTGTAGCAATGTTGCATTATCGCATTTTATCAACTTTCGCTTTCAACTTATATAGTGTTGCTAGATCTAGAAAAACACTGACAGATATAGGGCCATTCCTACCATCTTGCATCAAACCTTTAGGACCATCCTACCAAACCAGTGTTTGAATTAAACTTCTAAACTAGAGGGGGATGTTTTTGATAAATATATAGAAAGAAAATACTTATTCCATGAAAAATATCATGTTATTTCTGCGAGCCGGGCCAGGAACTTTGACGAGAGGGGATTTCCCCGTCATCCTCAACATTAATCGCTAGTAGTAATGTGAAAAAGACAGAAACAACAGAAATATCACATTTAGCAGCAATAGGGAGTCTTTTTCGCTTTTCAGACCAAAAACACAAGTGCATGTATTCGTTCGCGCCCACGTGTATGTGTTTGTGTCGCAAAAATAAAGTCCTAAATCGATGCTGTAATAAATTTCAAATTTCAAAGGTTTTCTTTTTTAGAAACCAAAGAAGGCTTTAATTCTGAAAATCAACCTTGAATAATAATAAATCTCACAAAATTTCTATAGCCCCAATCAGATTTTTGTTCCTGGAGGCATTAACGCTCAACTTAGAAAACTCAATAAATGTAAAATCACTAAATATACAATTAAATGTAATTCACAAATGTTGCGAGACTGCGAGAAGTCTCGCGAGACTCAACCGAGTCTTGTCTCGCGTCTCGTCTCGCATGGTTTAGTCTCGTCTCGCATAAAATTTTCACGCATTTGCGAGACGAGATGCTAGACGAGACGAGACTTCTCGCGTCTCGCTTGCATCCCTACGTACACGCCTGGTAATAACTCCTGCTATTCAAAGTTTGTCAATAGATGAAAGAGACCTGAAAAATAAATGAAAATGAAAACAATACAAAATTATTACTCGAAAAAAAGAAATGCTGTAAATATAGAATTTCTTTAAAATATCTGAAAAAATATACCACAATATACACATGCTTCTAATACAGGTATGCTGACTGAAACACAGCAGAAAATACAGGCTCTGCCACAATATATATATATATATTGCTATCCTGCAAATGGGAATTCATAGATTAGGGGTTTTTCCTCCAAATTAGCAACACTGGTATTTCTGATGACTTTTAAGAAATATATCGTCAAGCGAGCGGGTTTAGTAGATTGAGAAAGAAGGAAATACTTCTAAAAGAACATTTTCTTCGGCTTTTCAGCAACAAGTTATCTCACCTGGATCTGCCTCTACTTTTATTTTTATTTTTTTTTTTTTAATATGTATGTTATGTAATCGAAAAGGCTTGATCTGATCCCTCTATCTCCTACAACACAAAACAGGTTTAAATTTTGTTCCTTAGTGTTGTTCTCTTCACAGATATAAAGCTTAATTACAGTTCATTACTTAAATTATCTCGAGTATAGTAAATTATTTCATGTCCAGATTCGTATGATACACACTCAAAGCTAGACCCATCCTCCTTTTCTCTGGGGAGAGACCTTTCTCATTTTTTTCTTCCCTGTCTTAACACTATGACTGCTGTGGTTAGCAGAAAGACAAATTTCATGCTTGTCACTTGGGTGGTAACAATAAATTGTGGTGATTTAATCGTTTACTGTACACAACTAGAAACAAAACACGATCGGTAATGCTACACATTTGCATTGTTATTAAAACAGTGACAACAATAATAATTTGTACTTGGGTTATTAGTGGCATTTTCTTTCATTATGTATTCAATTTATCTGCAAGTCATAAATATGTAATACAAAACCACAAGCAAAAAAAAAAAAACTGTTAAGTCTTCTTCATTTTTCCTTTCGCCATAATGATGGTCGAAAGCTAATCGTTAAAAGTCAACTTCCCCATTGAATATACAATGGAAAGAAATATCACTAATAACACAAGTAATTTTACTATTACTAATCATTATTGTCATTGTTTTAATAGTAATGGAAATGTGTAGCATTACCAATCGTGTTTTGTTTCTAGTTGTGTACACTAAACAATTAAATCACCACAATTCTTTGTTACCACCAAAGTAACAACCATGAAAAATGTCTTTCTGCTAACCAGAGCAGTCACAGTGTTAAGACAGGGAAGAAAAGAATGAGAAATGTCTCCTCCCAGAAAAAAGGAGGATGGTTCCAGTTTTGAGTGTGTATGATACGAATCTGAATTCAAGGTGGTCATAGATTTTCAATATAAGCTTTTGTTTTCAATTTGACCTGCCGCCATTTTGCATGGGGTTGTCGTAGAAAGTCGAGACTTGCTCCATCTTCTTTCATTTAACAAGAGCTTTCAAAGAATATGCTACTTAACCCTTCTTGCCGTTTGAAACTTTTTAGTTGAATCCCATCTGGGACCCTGTAAGGGCCCTGGGACAAGAGGTTTGAACTTAAATCGTTGTACTTTAAAAATATTGCCACACTTCCTTTCCTGTTTTCACATTTGTCTCACCGTTTCCGATTTATAGGTGTGGTCATCACTTTTCAGTTTTTTTCTTTACATTTTGACACGCCTCCATTTTGCACAGGTTTCTCGTAGAGATTCGAAATTTGCTCCATTTTCTTTCATTTTACAACAGCCTTCAATGTGCTACTTGCTGCTTCAATGTGCTACTTGCCCTTTTGCATTTGAACCTTTTGAGTTGGACCCCGTCTGGGACCCTGCGGGGGATCCTGAGGGAAAGTTTTTTTTTTACCTCAAATAGTTTATCGTTGAAAATGATGGGATATCTGTTGGCCCAGTTTTCCATTTACCCAATCATTTCTAAACAAATGACACGGTAAAAACTATTCTATCAGTTTTATTATTATTATTATTATTATTATTATTATTATTATTATTATTATTATTATTATTATTATTATTATTATTATTATTATTTTACATTACAAAATATATTTTAACTCATGATATTCCGCCCGGTGGCACATATAACTTCGGGATTCGTCCAGTTATATCATATCAAATGCAAACAATTGTCTCGTTCGGATCTCAGCGGAGCCACTGCGTGACTCTCCCTTGTTAGATGGCAAAACGTATTGTCACTTGGGAACTGATTGTAATTTGAAGGGTGTGAGGCAAAAACATGGTAACCCACAATTTTACTATTTTAAGAAATCAGAGGTTTTCTGCTGCAGAATTCATTTCAAAAGTTAGAAACCTGATTTTTCACATAAGTCTATGCATGAAGGATTAAAATAATTCTATCAAATTAATATAGCGAATTTCTAATTTTATATTCTGTTGCATGGGCATACCATGTTTTAACATTTAGACATAATTGATACAAATATTATTTTCTGAAGTGTGTCTGTTTACTTTGCGCCATGGCTTACATTTTGTATTGGATTTTCATATCAGGAAACAATATTTGTTGACTCATTAATACAAAACATGAGTATTACAAAAATATACCTAACGACATAAAGAAAACTCGAACTAGTGGAGTTTTAATTCAGCTAATGCAAATATTACAAACTTTGTGAAAAAACCTTATTATCTAAAGAAATCGGTTCTAAATTGAGAAAAAATCTAAAATAAAAAAGAATTGATTTCACAATATCAAAAAAAAAAAATACACAAAAATGAATTTGGGAAACCTTTAAGTTATACGTCCCAGATTATGCCGGCGAGGCTAAAAGAGACGGAAATGAATCTTGGAGTATATTGCTTTTACTCCATGACGTGTTGGTCCTCCTATATATCATCAAGTTCTCCGATGTCAATTTGATACACACCGTTAGAATATTAATGTTGGCGCTATTTCCGTTTTTATCCCCAAAGAACCATTTTTAGCCTAACCTAACCCAACCCAAACGGTAGTCCAGTTCCACTCCGCCAGCCTTGAGCATTTGTCATAATTAGGATTGTTTTCTACATCAAACGAAAACTATAGTTACTTAGGATTCGAAAAGTGGGATGTTGACCCTTGTATTTCACCAAAGTAAAGCAGTATTAATAAAAAAAATCACGTCAGGCGACGTAACAATAATAGTTCTTTCGGTGTTTGAAGTACAAGGGCTACGTGTTCACTTGTTTGTCCAAGTTACAAAAACTTGCTGTACAATCCGGCATTATTTTCCAGCAAAGAAATGCGAATTCCGGAAGTATGTTTGCGAATACACACTGTGCTAATGGAAGCTTGCTGGTGCGAAAAATTGTTTTCCTGGATTTTTATTGGACCAGAAACGAATCATCGTAAATTTTTGAAAGACACACAGTATTGTTGGAAATACATAATGGATTCTTGTTGGTTCAGCAAAAAATCTGGGTGAGGTATACTGAAAATACTAAAATGCAATACTTGATATCCCACAGCAACTACTACAATGCAAAACTTGATATCCAAGATTAACCGCTTATTACTGAAAATAGAGCATGATTCACTCAACACAATTACATCAGTTGGTAACCTTTATCCGAAAACAATAATGTATTACGCAAAAGCGAATTGATAGTACCGAGATGAAATTTGAAAATCATGAAAACAGATCATGGTAAGCCACATACAGATCTTGAAAGAGAACACAGTGAAATTTACGTCATTGTTTTCCCACGACGACCCAGTTGTGTCATCTTTAGAAGAATACTCACTTTCAGAGTCACTCAACAATAAATCACCTTCATTGAATTGGCTGTAAGGAACATGTAATGTGTTAATTCTTTCCTTTTTAGATGGGAAGGTGTAACAGGGTTCTTCATTGCCGCCATATTAACTGTGGGTTACCATCTTATGCATTCCAAAAAGTTACAAAGAGGCTTACCATAAGTGAATATTACTGCGATCTATAGAGCACAATTTGATCTTGGGCAAGATTAAACAAAGCAGTATGCTTTGCTCTCTATCGGGAGCTGCATAACTCAAAGATTGAATTTGTGGGTTACCAACCGGTTCCAGTAAAACTTTTAATTACTTGTTTGAATTACCTTTCTAAATATCTAACTTGAAATTTCTATTTCTAGTGTCAGATATATTGGAGTGAACACAAGCTTAGAAGAAAGTTAGAATGTATATCGAGACAAAAGAGAAACTATAGAGAAGAATGCTGTGCAAGTGAAAATTCTCCTGCTGAAAGTCATTCGTTTCACGGTTTTTGGGGGAAACGCGATTGAAGACTAAGGTGACAAGGAGAAGCTTAAGTAGCAACTGCGTTCCTTGTTCAACATGGATTGAGTTGGCAGCTTTGAAAACCTTAGAAGAGAAAGAATTGAAGCGAAAGAATTGACACACGCTCTTGTAATCCTAAAATACGTTCTTTTCTCTTTCCTGTCAAGATATAAGATGAAAACATTGTGGTAGATGTACAGAAACCACATGGTTCTTAGTTATAAGAATCTCTCATAGATTATCTTGTTTCGTATGCTTTCTTTGTTTCCTTCAGGGAAGAAATTCACCCTTCTACCTTCAACAACATGTCCAAGATTTCTCATCTCGAATTTTATTTTTACAAAAAGAAAGAAATAAGAAAGAAGGAAAGAAGAAATGCTATCTTCAGAATATAATCTGCAGTAAAAGATTTTGATCACTATCATTTCTAAATTTGTTTTCGTTTCATTCTTTATCCTTGAGCAGAAATTTGACACTGCGATCCAATTTCTCAAAAGACACACACCTACATATGCAAATTACCTGAGAATTCGGAGAAAAATAATTCAATGCTAGATACGTATTATATCTACAGGTATTATGTTTGTTTCAATGATTTTTTTACTGGCAAAAATACCCATTATTCGCACTGGAAGTAATCTTTAAAAGTATTGAAACGTATGAAATATATGGCAACGAGCACTCGATCGGCTCTCGGGCTAGCAATCTGGACGAGTGCTAAAACGTATGAGTTGTCTCCTTCACAGACAATATGGTTCACTACATATACGTACTTTAAATTTTAACCCCAATTTTCCCTAGCATAACTCTGGAACATCTAGAGCATTTTAAACCAAACTTGGTACACATATTACTTACAATCTCAAAAAGAATATTGTGTAGGTTCCCTGTATCATACCTAAGGGAAGTGGGATAAGGGAAAACATAAAAATGGTGTAAAGAGACTGCTATTAGCTTCGAACCCATAGTTTTTGCAATCCATGAGCTGATTGGTGACAGTTTCTACGTTTCTTAGGTCCAAGATCAGACCTCAGTTGAGGTAAGGTCCGCCCAATTCAAGTACGGACATCTTTTCAGGACGTGGCACAGTTTTATTTATACCTTCTAGATTTTTTCAGTCTTGTGTGGTCTGATAATGTGGCTCATCTTTTGAAATAAGTATCTCTGGTTTGATTCTAGGAGTATAAACGTTTCATCAACGACATAGGCCTAATACTCGTTGATTTCCTGAAGATTCTTTCCTTTCCTCGGGATCTTTTCCATCAACTAAATATTTCGCCATCGTTTACTTGTATTCATAGTCTAACTCCGTTCTCCTAGATTCCACAATTCGGGTTTGCAGAACTAACGTTTTGGAATTTGTCTTTTTTTTATGGAAATCCAATTTCTTCCTCAACAAACAAAAAATAAAATCTTCAGTGTTTCATTTGTCTAATTCTATTTTTATTTATTGCACAGACGCAATTGAACAAGCATATTCTTGGCCCTCAAATAGGGTCTTCAATACAAAGAGCAAAACCTGTTGACTCTCTAAATGGATTCATACATAAGCATCAAAATATGTACTTAGGCCTATTACGTATGTGCTATATGTTAACTAAACGTGGGTAGTGGAAGTCTCGTATAGCATGCAATGCTTGTGTATAGTGATATATATTTAAAATTCTTTTTAAGATAACTGGTTTTCTCAAGAATCATGCGAACGTGACTGCGAACAAAAACATAATTGATATTTGATCCTGAACTTCAGAGGAAATGAGAGAAATAATGTCTCGAAAATAACATTTACTGTCACAACCTTTGTTTCGCTTTCCAGTGTTTTTATTTTTTCTGACTTAAGAGTTACTCCAAATGCTAAGTATCGTATTTGAAACGTTAAAGTGAGCTGAGGGGTTTCACATAACACCTAAAGTCATCCGACGTTAATGATTCAGAAGTTGAAACGTAACTAAACTGCTTCTAGCAGAAAGCAGTTGAAAATCATTGGACCTTATCTCCAGATGAAATTTATGAACACACTCTGAATTCACACTGACAAAAAAAGTTATACAGTTGAAATCTGACAATTCAAAACTCGATAATTCGAACTTTTTCACATGATCTTGAACTCTCCATAACATTCAATGTTAGAATATCCTATGTAAGTCGAAGGTTTAAAAATTACAACCTCGATATATGGAAATTAAGGGTTACATAATCACATTTAAAAACTTCGGAAATTCGAACTTTCGTATCGGCAAACCACTACAATT
This sequence comes from Thermobia domestica, assembly GCF_964235325.1. Classification (NCBI taxonomy): domain Eukaryota; kingdom Metazoa; phylum Arthropoda; class Insecta; order Zygentoma; family Lepismatidae; genus Thermobia; species Thermobia domestica. The sequence continues at coordinate 20,077,992 of NC_137468.1, read as the reverse complement.
CGAAGTTTACCTTTATAAGTCGAATTTCTCTTGATGTGATCTCGATAGCTCGAAGCTATAAATCTATGCTTTAACGTAATTGTCATTGTTGCTAATATGTACTGTAATTGTGTTTTACTTATGTCTAGACATGAAAGCTCCCTTCACCTGTTCCTAGATCAATAACTCTTTTTTTTTTTTTTTGAACTTTCAGAACTTCGAATTATAGAGGTTGAACGATTAAAACCTCGAGTTATAGGGGCTATATAGTCACTTTTAATTGGAACAAGAAATGTCGGTATCTCGAATTTTTGTTATAGCCACCTCGACAATTCAAATCTTGATTCCTCGATAACTCGTATTTTTATGTATTCTTTTTCAGTTTCGAGTTATCGAAATCTCATTGTAATTGATTTATTATGTCGATTTTTTAAACTTTTCAAGCTACAAGTAACTATTATTACCTTTTTTCTTTATTTATTTACTGAAATAAAGGAATTTGAGGTAAGGAAATTATGTTATGTGAAGTTACTGTGTATTAGATGTGAAGTGACCATGAGATAGTTGTGTAAACTCCTAACTTAATTTGCTAAATTCAATTATTTTATTAAATTACATTATTAACGAAAGAATCATGAACCTTTGAAAATTCAACGGAAGAAAACTTGGATCAAAATTATACATTCTTAAACACCTGTTGTAAACACATATTTACTAATAAACTCGACTAGCTTCCTTATTACCTTTCCGCATACCTTCAAGCATAGCCTGATACTTCCCGATTCACTGGACTCTTAGGTCATCATTCTTCAGCCGAACAAAACCACGAGGGACACAACAACAAGGGATATTCGACACACGATTAGGATAGGTGCAGGATCGACGAGAGAAGCGGATTGCACCGTTGGAGAATAGCCAGCTCCATAAGTCAAGACTACCATTGCTGTTGGTTTATCGCCGCAGACACTTTTGAGTTAGTCAGCAGACTAGTGGAATGAAGGTGTAGGAAAACATCATCGTAAAGATCAGCGTAGGAAAACATCAGCTTGCAGATCAACAGGATAGAGACCCAGATGTTGACTGTCTCCAGCTTATCCAGACTCCCCCAGGGGAAAACATTAATCGTTCCAAATGACTAGGACGACGCCAGCCTCTTTGGAATTATCAGGCTAGTGCTCATTCCTTTATCTCAGTTAAAACCTTTCTTTTTCTCTTACCTTTCCCACAACTAGTCATTTTTTAAAATTAGAAATATTTGAATTTCATTAAATTCAACCATAATTTTACAGTTAAGTACCGTGTTGTGCATCAGTTCCATCCCCATTTGGTTGCGTTCATTTGATAAGTATTCTGAGCTATAACTAATGGCACAGCATCGGCACAGTTATATGAAAAGAATTTCCTTTCCAGTAAATGCGGAATTAAGAAAACGAATTTTTTTTTTCGATTTCTTCACTTTGTTCTGAAATTAATTACTAGATTTCTTCAGTTTGTATTCGAGTAGAAGTGTTTTTGAAACAACAAAGAACGAAATACTTATGGTGTGAAACATTTTCCCAAGAAAAAAAGTGATGTAACTAATATCAATAAGAATTTCAAGGACATTATTCTGACCAGATAACAATAAATAATAATAATAATAATAATAATAATAATAATAATAATAATAATAATAATAATAATAATAATAATAATAATAATAATAATAATAATATGCAAATAACATCATCAAGTCCTTGAAAGTTTCAACATACAGGTGACATTGAAGAAAGAACCAGTTGATGGAGAAACAGATCCACCTTCTTATTTGGTTAATTCTGGTAATATTACAGGTACACTGCAATTACAATAGCCGTATTAATTTCGACGACCAGTTCCTTCTTTCAGTATGTGGTTCTTCTGGAACCAAGACCTATAACAGAAGGTTCAGAAGAGAACTGGAAGAAAAACACGAAATAAAGCTATTTTCCATTTGCCTAATCCTGTTTAGCGTGTTGCAGTGTTTCAAATGTAGAAACCACTTTTTCTCCTACTTTTTGCATCTTGTTAAAATGTCATTTTATACTTCTGCAGTCTTAAAAAAGAAAGAAAATAGGAACACTTTTGTTTCCATTAACACAGCCAGCTTCATACAATCCGTTTTTTCTTACAAGTAAGCTTTTCTACGGGGATTGGGAAAGAAACGCTGTTGTATTAGACACAAAGTTTTGGAGAGAGTTAAAAGAGGAAAAGGCCCGTTTATAACAGGAAATTCAACATTTTTGCTGATTTGTTATTATTATTATTATTATTATTTATATCGATAAATTAAGTAACTGGTTGCACAAAATCTTCTATTAGAACGTTCCCATCAGATTGATAAATGGAAAATCCATTATTTTACTTCGTTCTCTTTAACTTATAGATACTGGTTTCTTAAAATTAAAAAAAAAAAAAAACTCAAAATACTTGCAAAATTTATACAATTTGAGTCAATATATTATTATTTCGTCGCATTTTGATAAGCTTTTTGAATGTCGAAACTTTTTTCTCCTCGTTGCATTTTTACTGCTCAATGTATGTAATTATGTTCTTTGTTATTATTAGATATGGATTTCTTAGCATCAATTCTCCCAAAGTGTTGTTATCTTCTAAAGAGCATTGCACTTCATATTTTATTGCTTATTTAGAAACTTCTGTACACAAAATGTAATAAATTTTTCGAGACATAAATTACAATGAAGAAATTTATTTAGCGAATGGGCATAGGTAGCTGATATTGTCCATTTTTCTTTCAGAAGTCCAACTTCTAATTCCAAAGCTTACTAACTTCTCTCTAACTTGGGTTTCGATGTGTACAAAATCTGCAGTTGTAAAATAAAACAAATCGATTAATTGTGATTGAACACTTAGTAGGCCAGCAGGATGATGACTGTGCTGTGTGTCATAGACCAGTTTCTTTGCTGCTCTGTTGACTGAATTTCAGTTTAGAATCGCAAATTCCGCAGTCCCTTGTTCAAGCGCAAGATTCGTAATACGAGTATCTAATGAGTCATATGTGATCGTTGGTACATAGACCTTCTATTGTTTGCAAGTTGTAAAAGATATTGTCAATTATAAATCAACCGTACATAACAAAGCGAATAGAAGACACTTTTTGTGTCTGTTCATTCCAACCACCACAACACGACAAGAGTCACAATGGTTTGTTTCTCCATTTGCACAGCAACCCTACTCGCATATTTTTCATCCGCGGCTAAACGCCGCGTAATATGAAAGAGCACATTTATCACGCCGCAGTCTGCCGCTAGCGGCGACGGCAAACCACTCTCTGAATGTGAAAGAACAGTAAGGGTTTACGAATATTTAAGATTGTAGCTGGTATGCAGTGGTGCCCACCCCCCCTCATGTCCATGACGCACCCCCCCCCCTCAATTGTCTATCCGTAGGTGTTCTTCCATGAAAAAAAAACTTTTCGATTAATTTTTACACCCCCTCAAACATATTAATATAGATTTTAACCCCCCCAAATATTTCAATGACGCAGTTTGCGTCATAGCCCCCCTTGTGGGCACCCCTGTGGTATGTTGCTCACACATATAAGACTGCTCCCAAAATGAAAACTTAATGATGAATTCTATAGTTACACGTGACGTTACATGCTATTTTATGTGAACAACTGTATTTGAAGCCTATTTTGTGTTACAAATAGTTCGATCCTATTTAGTTCATCTTTGCTAATATGGTATTTTATTGACGATGGAATCCAAAAGAGTTTCCAGTTTCAAACGTATTGCCAATGTTTTCAGTGATAATGGACACGAGTTTGATTTCTGGCTATCATCGTACTTCTAGCATACCATAAAATTGCGAGTTCAGGTTGTGATTTCACTTAAAGACAGGGGTAAAAGTGAACCTGGAAAGGTAGGAAGACGATTGACGTGGCGCCGTCCATCGTGCCTATCTTTGCCCATTGTAATTTTTTTTTTTTTTTTTTTTTTTTTTTTTAGAAAGTGGGGAACGCCATAGATACTTTTTGGAAGTGAGGAACGCCATAGATATTTTTTGGAAGTGGGGGAACGATGACTGCCGGTGTTCCTCCCCTCTTTTACCGCTTCTTAAACGCAACTTTCATGTCATGTAGCACCATTTCTGAAAACCAACCTTAAACCTTAAGGGAACAAGTAGATGATAATACAGGGTGCCCCAAAAGTAGGGATACACCTGTGCATTGATCAACTATAACATTTTAGTTTATGTGTGTCATTGCTCCTGCTCTTCCAACCCAGTGTGCGAATTAAAAAATTTTCCCAGGGGGGGATGAATTTCACCCATATGCGCACCCAGTCCTCCCCTCCCCCACACATATATATATATATATATATATGTGTGTGTGTGTGTGTGTGTGTGTGTGTGTCAGGGGGGAAGTACAAAAGAGTTGAGATGTAAGATCTTTCATAAATTTTCACTCAAGTAATATTTAGGTTAGCTACGCAAAGTAAGAATTGTTCCCTTTTTCTATTTTATCTTTATGACCATTTAAAAATACTCCGGAGGGGGAAAAAGTTATCCCTGCCAGGGATAAAATTTTTCTTCTCCAGGGTGGGAAAGATTTTTGTAAGGGGGGGAAATCCCTGGCATCCCCCCGCCAATTCGCACCCTGTTCCAACCTTAAAATGTAAGAAGAAACACATTAAGAATAAATAATAAAGAAACTAGCTCTACCTAATGGATAACAATAACAAATGATATAAAATGTAGTACGGTACTGTATACCTACTTTTAGGCCACCCTGTATATTGTCAAAATTCATTGGAAGTAAAAAGTAATTTCAGTCTTTTGGATATCTTTGTCAAACAATGACTAAGATGTATAACGTTTATATATGAGTGAAAAGATAGATCGAAATAATTAAGTTATTAAATACGCTTGGATGACGCAAGACATGCAGGTTTCCACATACACTGTTAAATTTAAGTATTATCAAGAAACATGTTTCTATACGTCTTCTGTTCGAAAATAAGCTCCAGGGTGTTCACTAGTGGAGCAGTACAGCAGATGTAGGATGGCTAGTTCCTTTCTCTGTTAAAGAAAATTTAGGAAAATGGAAATTAGAGAGTTAAATTGGAGTAAAGTCTTAGACCTTTTAACTAAGAATTCAACTTGAATAAGTTTCCTTCAATATGGTTCCCGAGCACCAAAATAGACAGTACACCAGAGCCTTAAGAGGCGAATACCAGCTCATACATTCACTACCAATGCCTTCAAGGATGGTTATCGATTACATCCCTATTAGGCGTAAACAAATGTTCTGACTGTTAATTTTCCAGAAAGTGGGAAATATACCATCGATAAAGAAACAACGTTAATATAGTTTGAGATTTCTCTTCATTTAACTGCAAAATTGGGTGAACCTATGTTTAGACAACGAAGTCATGCAAAGTACTAGAAAAAAGTAAATAGTAACGTTTGTTTTGCAAAGAGTGTATTACGAGTTCACGGATTGCTGTTTATTTTCTTTATTTCTATACTTATTCAAATATCGAATGTATGAATATATTTTTGTTTGAAATGTAGAGTACTATGGGGTAAGAGTGCGAAGGTTTCCAATGTCATTATCTTTTTTTCTTTAGAAGTGAGATAGTACTGAATCATTCTGAAAGGTACAGTGGTAGATTGCTATAAGATGTAGTTACACACAGCTTGAACGAACAACATGGAAACCGCGAAGTATGTTTCTTTTCTTCTATCGTTCCGGTGTAATATTTTCATTTATTGTGGTCTGTATTTCATAAAAAGAAACGAGCAAAAAGAAACGCATATTACTGAAACGAGTGAAATAATAAATGGTCTTGTTCCTCTTGCATTTGTATACTGTCAGTGTTTTATCGTTACTGTCTTTGTAAATGTCACTTGTATACAATTCCCTATTCTTTTGGGAGGTAATTCCTTTTGGAACTACTATTATTATTTTTAGGTACTATCATACTTATATTTTTAGGTATTCCATGTACTGAGCAATTCTACATTATATCTGGAAATATAGATCGTAGTCTTCTTTCTCCTAACTACAAAGCACACATTATAATATATATATATATATATATATATATATATATATATATATATATATATATATATATATATATATATATATATATGTGTGTGTGTGTGTGTGTGTATGTGTATATGTGTACGCGCACGCTCAAAATGTTATTCCAATAACAATGACACAATGACCACACACCACAATCGCAACGAAATTACAAACCACTAATTGCAAATAAAATATGTTTTCAGTGTCATAATGACCGCTTAGTCCTTCTGGGGGTATTGCAGCATAGCGCAGACTTGGCATGGGTCAATGAAACCTTGACCCGCGACCCACTAACTCACCACCCATCCTGACCCACGACTCACTGACCCATCACCCACTCTCACCCACTCTGACGCACCATGACCCACCACCTACCATGATCCACTCTCATCCACTGTGACCTACTCTGACTCACCAAAATCCACCGTCATTAACTCTGACACATGATCCACGGCCTCTTTTCTACTGACTAAAGAGTTTACACTTGTAATAATACAAGACTGTGAAATTGTCACTAATCGGAGTTTGAATTTCTACGGTCAATCGCTCAAGCATCACTCTGTTACAATAAGAAAGCAAAGAAGAAACTTATTAAAAATTAGGTACAAAGTTGAATAACACAAATCAGTCATTAGTAATACAAGTATATATTTTCCATAACTCGTAATTTGCCAACTTAAAACAAATCTGAAATCGGGTTAATACCCTTTGGCCTCCTGTGGTAAATCATCCGCAGTGGAATATTGTCCATCCTTCAACCAAGAAATAACTAGCTTGTCTTCTTTGAGCTTGTCTAGTGGTGGTCCATTAACATGGATAAGCAACAAGTTAGACAATGTTTGAGCACTTAGTGTATTTCTAATATCAGTCATCTGTAAATTTATAAGGGGAAATCCTCGTTCGCAGCCTGTCGTGGAAATTGATAATACTTCTACCTGATGACTCCCGATGACTTCTACCCGATACTTTCTGCAATTCCTCATCGACAATCTGCTTGTTAGACTTAAGTCTGATAACGATTTTTCTAGGTCAGTTTTGAAATACTTAGCAAGAAGTATCACCTATCTATCACCATACAACATCTTTTCCATATCGACCATGTCAGTTGGCAATGTCGACTCGTAGAGAACATAAACTTCATCTACCACACCTTCCACAGGGAGTCTTGTGCATAAACTATCAATTAAAGCCTAATAAACTGATGATTTCTTATTTGTTTATAAATTTAATTTTTGTAATTACACATGAAGGTTTGATGTCATTACCAAGTTCCCTCTCCCCTCCCCCCTAAAAAGCAAAAGCGAACTAGGTTTTGGGGAAGTGTTTAGAGGTGAATGGGAATTTCCCTCCTTCTTTCCCTTCAATTACCACACTGCTGTTCATCATGGGCCAAATTACGATGAATTTCAATTAAATTATCATAATATAATTATTTCCTTGTTGAATTACCGATACATTTCAGTGAAAAAAAAGATGAAATTTGAAAGTCCCAAATCAAGGTGAGTAGACCAATGTAAATGTTTAAAAAAGTATAACGTTTTCCATATAATTATGCGAACAATCCAAACTTAAAATTTCCGTGTAATTAAGCTTACAGTACAAATTTTATGCCTATTTTTCTCACAACTTTATGGGTTGATTGCCCTGTGCTGTAAGCGCTCCATATAATAAACATAAGCTTCTATTATTATAGTAGAAAGCAATGGATATACGCGTATGAAGCGAAACACTGTATTTTTTGTTCCTGAATTTTTTCTTAGCTAATGTCGATCGTTTTTTATCATTTTTACAAGCCAACTCACTACCAATTTTCCATATATAGGAAGTGCCCCTTCTCTCCCCCCCCAATAAACGAAAATTTAAAAAGATGCTAGGACACATTCTGTTTATTTTTAATAAAGAGTTAATACGCTGAATTTCAGCTCCGTAAGTTTAACGGCTTGCGAGATATTTTCTTCGCAAAAATTCGGATCCTCACTACCTTCTTAGGATATGTATTATAATGAAAGCAATAATAACATCCAAGTTTTGATTAAGGCCTAAGTATATACCAAAAGTAATTTCATTTGACTTTGCAATTTGGCAGTGATGATCAGGCACACATAGGTACATTCAATTTTTTATATAATAATTTATATATTACAGTGATTCAAAAATGTATTTTTTCCAGTAATTATGATACAGTGGGGTAATTCGAATAGGCGGGGAATTTGAATAATGTTAAGCATTTTGTCAGCTGGAGTGGAAACGCGGCTTGCCATATTAGTGAACCTGAGGTGGATTTGTAGATGGTGGTTTGGAGAAGTCGCTCTCAGAAATACAAACTATTCCTGCGATTCTGAAGGCTTGCACGATTTTTTGCTTGCTCAAGGTAAGTACGAATGTGTGTATTTTTAGGTCGTTATAATTTTCAACGTTGTTTCCTTAAGCTTTCCTCATTAGTAACTGGATAAAATGAATCCTCTCTGGATTATAATCGTATCAGCAGCATGTGGGGCATTGATATACTGTATGCTGGCGTCAACTAATGAGCAGTTTTCATACCACGTTCTGAATGAAATATTCGTCGACTGTGGGGCAATTTGGATAATTCAAAACGGGGCAATTTGAATACCAGTGGAATTAGAACTATAGGCCTACTATTTTATATTTGTTTGTGAAACATGAGAGCTTCTGGTGTTAACAAGGAAACTGTGAATTCTTTCTTTGACTTACTGGGAAAATTAATGAACGAATCTGATCTCCACAAACCATCCTAACCGTATTTATAATATGGACGAAAGTAGACTTCCTCTAAATAACAGCCCTCTAAACTTTTTGCAGAAAGGGTAGAAAAGAGGTGATAAGTGTAACATCTGTTGAACGCGGGAAAAATGTAACAGTGATAGCATGCTGCAATGTCAGAGGGTCTTTTATACCTCCTGCAGAAATATTCAAAGGCGTACGCCAAAATTCGGACTTTAAAACACAAAATCTCACTCACAACGTTTGTCATTAGAGTTCTGCCAAAGTCATGACATCGAAATCTTTACCTACCTCCATACACAACACATGTATTACAACCATTCGATCGCTCTGTTTTTAAGGCCCTTAAAGCCAATTACCACCAAGAAGCAACTATCTGGATTCACCAAATCCCGAGCTCAGTGGTTAGTAAACCTCAGTTCTGCATTTTATTCACTGAAGCCTAGAAGCGGACAGCTTCTCTTGGACTGGCAATTAATGGATTTTCATGTACCGGTATATACCCCTTTAGTCCACAAGCTATTGAAAAATTTCGATTCGCCCCTTCGGAAACGTATGGCCTTGCTACACATTTTGAGGAGCAGTCTTCTCGGGAAGAAGATCTTAACAACGAGCCTTCTTCTTCCGGTCATGACTGTTAAAACTTCGTCCTAACGAAGCCTATAGATGAACCCATACAACAAGTGCTTCCCAGTCCAGAAAAAGTTTGCGTGCAGAAGAGACGTCGTGTCGCAGGAAAATCATGCCACTCAACTTCTGAAAATATTTGGGCAATGAGAATAAAACAACTCCGAAGAAAGACGCAAACATCAGGTGCAACAAAATCTATGACACTAAAAGAAAGAAGAGTGCTAATACAGAATCAGCCAAGAAAAATGCAAATGGAAGCTCGAGAGAAGCTGATTTCCTCTACCCCTTCTAGTGACGCAATGAACGTCAAACATGGAATTGCTGTTTTTGCCTTCTTAATTACTATTCAGAACGTTCTGCTAGAAAGGGAGATTGGATTTGTTGCCAGCGTTGTAAGATATGGTTCCACGAAGTTTGTGTCGGTGCAGAAGGTCGGAAAGAGTTTATTTGTAGTCGTAAATACGAAGGATGGAAAATGGATTAACCTATTACGGCTCTTTGCCTTAGACAGTATTCCAAACATTTTTTTTAGTATAGGCCTACATTCAAAAAGATAGCTACACGTATATTTACAATTTATGTACTTTTTTCCATTCAAAATTAGCATAATTCAATTCATTAGAATTTGCAATCTAACTATTAAATAGTTTATACATTATTTCTATAAGATTTGCTTATTTTGTTGGTTATTCATATTACCCCACTCGTTATTCAAGTTGTCCCTCACATTTACGTTTTTCGAAATTTCGGCGGGGAAATTGAATACCCAAATTTCACAATGATGTATCTATGATACTATCTTACGAAAAATTAAGTAATAGCAAGGTTTAAAATTTTTGTACACAATGTTGTGTTTGAATACCAATTACAGTTTCTGAGATATATGAGAAAATGTCTGAAATTATTCAAATTACCCCGCTGTACTCTAGCTCCTTAAAAACTCATAGGTCTCGAAAGCCAAGTAGTAGGATAAGTCCTATTGCTATTATTACAATTAAAAATATCAATATCCAAAAGTACCTGAAGTTCTTTTTTCACTTGGTTAGATATACTCACCTTAGGTAAATAGACAGAAACAATTGGAAAAGGGAAATGAAGGTCTTGAAAGTAAAACGCAGACAAAATTACCAGTCTTCAGAAGATACTGTCTATCATGCAGTGAGCAGAGTGAGTCGGTGGGTCGCAGTGGATCATGGTGGGCGGTGGATCCCAGTGGGTCACGGTGAGTGATGGGTCACAGTGGGTCACATACTGTTGACCCACGACCCATTGACTCACTCAGAAAACATGACATACTTGACCCACTGACCCACTCCATCTCTGGCATAGCGCCCCCTAATAATGTGACAATCTCCAAAATTTTTACACATAACCTACCCAATTAATAATAAAAAGTCAGGGACTTTCAGACTTCTAAGTAAAGCAGTTAGAGAAAAACAGAGGGAACATTAAGAAAAAACGGTCAAATTGACCGCTCGGTCCTTCTAGTGTTAAGGGAAAAAGTAAAACAGCAGAAGTGCATCAGCAATGTTGCAAAACTTAGAAGCCGTGGTGAAAGAGCGATTAAAAAAATAAAAGCATTTAAAGAGCACTGTACACGAACATTAATAGTTCTTTGAATTGAACGCTAATAATAATAATAGCAAAAATACAAGACAACAATAACAAGAAAAATAAAGAAGACAATTCGACAACACTGTACCCTCAGGTAATGTTCTCCGTATAGCGCGAGAGATGACATTGACATAATTTCATAGAGAGATGATGAAGACTAGGACACACCCTTGCGTCCTATTGGGTGCTAAAGTTCGTAGATCTAGTTTGTAGTGCCCTTTCTTCCGCCGTTCTGGTACGGCGCAGGCAATTCCACAATATGTGTTGCTTATTGTATGATCAGCTTGAAATATCGCTCGGTTAACATTAGAGCATCGGACTTCCGAGAGCTGGTTCGTTGCCAACGTAGGACAGGCTAACAAGGAAAGGAAACAGGAAACTAGAATTGAATAAAGTATATCAGGAATAAATACACAGTGCGTTCTATAAGATAAAGATGGAAATCAAATACAACCACGGATTATTGGGCTGCTTTTATTACCGTCACTGTATATAGCAAACTATTGTCTCATCACATCGGTTATAATTAACAAACTCCATAGCTCTGGATAAGTAGCTTAACAAATAAAACACAGTTCTGACCAGAGCAGAATGAAATATATTAAAAACTATACTTACAATGTGTTACAGTTTCAAGGACCTAACGTCCTCTTCATCAGACACCAACACTCTGAGTGTTGGTGTCTGATGAAGAGGACGTTAGGTCCTTGAAACTGTAACACATTGTAAGTATAGTTTTTAATATACATCGGCTATAGTTAACACGGTTATACCAGTACGATCATAATGATACAAACATTTATACATGTATCCAAATTTCTCCACATTAAGTTACATAACAGCATTCCTGTTTTCTATATGAGTCATCCACCAATACATATAATTAATATTTTTTCAGTATATGTCATCAATTAATCCTTTAAATCATCGTGTTTCATCATATACATACACCAATACACATTTATATTATATTTCTACTAACTTCGTCGCGTAACAGCAGAAGGATGATCATTTAGTACAGGAAGCAAATTGATTCATTCAACATGGCATATTAAACAAATGTACAGGCATCCGATTTGTTATTTGTGATGAAGCAAATATATATTATTTTCCCTGATGTTATTTATAAACAGGAGAGAATACAACCCAGTTGCGGAATCCTCACGGATTCCAGACTATTTAAACCACTACAACAAATTCATGTTTTCTTCTCTTGATCAACACTACTATATATAAAGTTATTTCTATTTCAATCACTAATTTCGAAAACAAAACAGAAAATCTCAATTCAACAGAAGAAAGCAAAGATAACTGGCTATAATTTCTTGGTTATTAACGCCAATACATCGTTGGCTCAGATTAAATATAACCCTACATTAAGTTATATAACGAAATAACAAAATAATGGCATGAATGCAATATTAACAATAACTAATGTGCCTTTGCCAATGGTAAAGGTAAACAGTAAGGACACATACAAAGAAAAATAATCCTATACTGTAATGGAAACCAAACGGGTCCATTACAAGTTCAAGCTTCATCATTCCGTGCAATTGACCACTATTGTCTTAATTTAGAACCCGTCTCAATGGTTAAAGCTCTGTTAATGTTATACTGCTTTAAGTAAAGGACCTAATATCCCCTTCCGGATGCTGAAAAATCTGTCTTCGCACAGAATATTTAGAGCTAAATTAGGCAAACAAACATGATAATTGAAAAGGTTTCATAATGTAGAAATATTCAACATTTTGATATTACCAAAGTTTTCTATGAAATGAACAAGATATATGGATCGCAAGAGAAATAAGCGAGGAAACAACGAAGTATTCCTTAAGTCGGTTGGAAAAGATATTTTGTAGTCCAGGTACAGATCCAGAATTTTTTTTTAGGAGAGTTCCAAGTTTTTTTTTTTTTGGGGGGGGGGGGAGCAGGGGTCTTTTACTACAAGCCAGTATGTCTATGTATTTGGTCTAGGAATTAATTCGTGCGGGTGGACAAGAGATGGCGCAACGAACGGAGCGTCCCACAGTTCCGTGTATCCACACATGTGTTGCAAACCCCTGTCATCGCGTATCGTTCGTAGTATAGGGCAGTGGATTAAAGCGTCAACAACACCAGTTTGTAGTTAAGTGAACATGGCGCAATTTGTGCCTGATAAAGTGTTTTTGCGGGGTGTCCTGCTGCATTACTTTAACATGCAGAAAAGTGCGACTGAAAGTCATCGTATTTTGGTGGAAGTGTATGGTGACCATGCTCTAGCTGAGCGAACGTGTCAGAAGTGGTTTGCACGGTTTAGAAGTGGTGATTTCGGCTTGGCAGACCAAGAGCGAGCTGGACAGCCAAAAAAAATTCGAGACGAAGAATTGACAGCATTGCTCGAGCAGGATTCGTATCAAACGCAGGAACAACTTGCAGCAACATTAGGCGTTGATCAAACAACAGTCTCCAAACGCTTGAAAGCCATGGGAATGATTCAAAAGATGTCACATTGGGTTCCACATGAATTGAAAGACAGAGACGTTGAAAGACGAAAAACCATTTGCGAATTGCTGCTTCAACGACAGAACAGAAAGGGGTTTCTGCATCGAATTATTACGGGTGATGAGAAGTGGATCCATTACGAGAACCCTAAACGAAAAAAGGCCTGGGTGAAACCAGGTGAACCAGGTCCATCACAACCAAAACGAGATATTCACTGTGCAAAGGTTATGCTGTGCATATGGTGGGATATGAAAGGTGTGGTGTACTATGAGCTGCTGCAACAGGGTGAAACTATGAATGGAGAACGTTATCGACGACAATTAATGCGTTTGAAGCAAGCTCTGGCCAGAACACGACCAGAATGGGAGAACAGACATGATAAACTTATTGTTCAACATGATAACGCTCGCCCACATGTCGCAAAACCGGTCAAAACCTATTTAGAAAATGTCGGATGGGAAGTTTTACCCCACCCGCCGTATTCACCAGACGTTGCTCCTTCGGACTACTACTTGTTCGATTGCATGAACAACGATTTGATTGGACAGCGGTTTACTTCTTCAGAAGATATCGAAACATGGGTCTCTGACTGGATCGCTTCCAAGGATGAGGACTTCTTTCGCCACGGAATCCGTACATTGCCTGACAGATGGGCGAAAGTGGTGGCTAGCGATGGACAATATTTTTCTTAAGATATTTATGTATTTTGTGTTTGTACTACAGCTTCAATGTGTGCGTACCAACCGCACGAATTAATTCCTAGACCAAATACTATTGAACGGATATTCTGCACTCGTAAAGACGAAAAGTAATTGTCAAATACCTCCATCTACATTTTCAGAAAACAAAATAATGGAAGTAGATTGTTTTGATAAGAAGATGAAGTAGTACAAATGGAAGTAGATTGTTTTCATGTTACATCAATCGTTTTCCTGTTAAACAAGTATACCGTAGTTGTGTTGAGAAATTGTACATATGTTGAGTTAGGAAATGTTGTGGGAGTCCAGAACTGAGGGATACCCTCTTCCCCCGTGAGTGCTCCCCAGTTGTAGGCTGAGAAGAAGACAGAAAAATAGTCGAGATCTGAAGAAATCAGGAAGTAATAAGTCATAAGCGTCACCAGGAGAAGATAGGATCCACAGGTGACGTTTCGTTGGTTTTGCTGCATTTGACGCAATTGGATAGGCATTAGTTTTTCCTGTATTTTAAGATACGAATATTTCAGATCATTTGTGGCCAAGTAGTTAAACTGTGTTTTTTGTCCACGTGGTCACTGATTCGATCGCCGGTGGGAGTACTAGACCTCAATAAAATTCCTGGTATTAGTTCAGACCCCACTTTACCGTAAATAATAATTGTCATGTAGCGTTATTGTTGATGGGCATTTCCCACCAATCAATAAATCAAACAGTAACTTTAAAGTAAGCACAAAATATCGATCACTTATTCAAATAATTATAACTTATTCAAATAATAATAAATATTGTTGATCTAGTTTATGGTAATAAATTATATATTCTATCTGAACTCGCCGGGCATTTCTCAAATATTGTAGATCTTCTGAATCCAATGTGTATATTGTTCTTCCAAGATTAAATTTTACTGTTTATAAATCAAGTATGCTCAGAATTGCACACGAGACGATTCGAGACATATATTTTTTTTTCATGAGACGAGACAGAACTCATCTAATAGAAGCAAATACATTTTCGAGTTGAGACATCTTTTTCGTTACATTTCCGAGACAAACAACCCAAATTTTATATTGTCCTTATCCTTTTATATACTTAAGTGCTAATTATTGTGATTTCGTAATTATGTGTCGCATTTAAGTACGTCAACTAAAATGTACTTATTCGCGTTTTTTTTTGTTGTCAGCCTTGCCAGGTCTTTGTTGATATGTTTGACTGGAACATATATACTTGCTCTAAAGGATAATTTTTCCGAAGACTTTTCCCATCTCCCATTAATACAGAGTGTCGAGACCTAAAACTATTACTGAATCAAGAAATGAATAATAAAGAGTATATTCTTCCAAACGATAGTCTAAAAATTTAACTAGTAATCACACTCAGACAATTTATACAGATTGAGTACCCACTTCTGCTTAAATACTCGCATATTCCTAATTCCATTGGAAAAATCATCGTACTCTGCTATGGAATATACTCTTCTGTGTTACAGGATCCAAAAGGTTGTACGCAGTGGCGGCGGTTGGAGGTTAAAAGTAGGGGGTCAAGACATGATCTGAATATTTGCATATAAATGTTAGTTTTCCTGCTTGTTTCTAATATTTTGTTTGACAAAAGGTTGTATATCTAATATGATACTATCTTTTTCAGTTAAAATACCGTATATAGTATTTCATATTTTATTGAGTAAATTGACAAGAGCAAGAGCAACGCCAGTAGGTAGCAGCCCTTTGTACTCTTAAACAACAAAAGTGAAAGAAGAGATTTGATTCCTTGCTCATGAACATCTTAAAATTCTGTCTGGAAAACTGTGTAATCACATTATTGAATAACAAATCTGCAAAACAAATAAAAAAGATAATATTAATCATAGTAATAAATAATGATGCTTGTTTTGCAAAAGTCATATTCAAACAGGGATTAATGAACAACTTAATTTTTAATTCCTCACATGCTATTAAATGTATGTTATTACTCTTAGAAAATGAAAAACAATAAATACTACAAGCATATGTTACGACATTTAAAGAAATATTTCCTTTGCAACTTCCCGAAGTATGTTCGTTGCAATTAGGTGCAGTTTTCACTTTCAGGGAGCACATCAAAACACAACAATACTTAGAATCACTCCATACTCCAGTTACCAAAATAACACTAAAACCTAGAATCATGTTGAATTCACTAAATTTAATTGTATATACACTCTTACACCCCTAACACACAACTTCACTCATATATTGCACTACAAAACAATGGAAAAGATGGAAGTTGTTTCTTATTACGTTTTTTCCCCTTACTTTAGAAAGAAGAAAAGACATTTTAGAAACTGTCAATTTTTGTGCAATTAAAAAGTAACCTGTGAAAGACATTTTTTTTTCTTTCGCAAAATGCTCTCTGGTTAGTTTCAAAGCGGCTGACTAATATATCGAGCCCTTGTAAGAAGTGAAAGTATGCTGAAATTGTTATGCTCCAATAGGTTAATTTTGAGGTTATAATCTGTGGCAATTAAAATGCAATTCCTGTAGTTTTCTTTACTCCACGGGAAGACAACCAACACATACTCACGGAACGGCAAATATATGGCACCATTTCTTTCTATGAACCAGTAAATACATACAAAAACTTTAGTTTTCTAAATAAAACTATATACATTAATGGGTTACTTCAAAAAAGTGCGGGGGCAACTGCCCCCCTTTGCTCCCCCTAATCGCCGCCCATGGTTGTACGGCTGTCATTTGGATGTTATGTCGTTAATCCATCACCTATAGCATAATTATTTGTGTATATCAAGACAGAAATTCAAATCCTTCAAATCCAAAAAACGAAAAAGTGTGCGGGTCTTGGAAATGGATCCCGAAAGCACACACACCAATAACACACGCGCTACCCACTTGAGTTTATTTATACATACACCATTGATACATTTAACAAGCGAAAAATATTAAAATCTAATTAAGTACTCCAATTTGTGAAAAGCATATAATTGCATGTACAGTACATGTAAATAATTTGTTTAGATGCATACATTTTGTTTGCATGACATTTATCCATTGTTTTCCTGATTGCACAACATGTAGCCTTCAAAAAAGACATCAATTCGCATGAGAAAATGTATGCCAGAGATTGTGAACGAAAGAACAATGCCATTTCATCAAAGGGACCATAAACAAAACATCAAAGGGACAATACCCAGAATTCCTAAAAGTCAACAATTCAACCAACACGAAAACCGAACAAAGACCGACACAAAACATTGCTTAAAGTCAAACTAGACAAAGAGGAGTATGTTTGGTGGTAATCAAATCCACTTTCATTGAGAAAGGTTCGAAAATGCTCTTTGTGAACAATGTATTGTTTAATTTTGACGGTACAATTACTTGTGGAGTTAATTCTCTCTTGACAGCAGGGGGTTCTCACTTGCTTCATAAAAATAAGGAAATCTATTTGTTGTTGGTCTATTCCGATGAACGTAAATGAACTGCTTGTACGAGACAGAGGTTGATAATAAATAAAAGAGAACGATGTTACAAAACAGTTGATTAATTAATACAAAAGCCTTCTCAGCAGATTTCTCTTTTCAAAAGACAGACTCACAATGAACACAGTCATGGTAGATAAGGAACACAATGAAAAATGTTTTACGATAGTAAACTTTACGATGTATATCACGAAATATCATACAAACAGTGAAACTGGTGCGTCTTAAGCTGCGTTGCTATGCTGCAAGAATCTTGTAGCTATCATTAAAGAAATCTTGCCACGCTACAATATTTCTCCATGTAAACATAGTCTTAAAAAGGAAATGCAACTTTTTTTCATCTTCCAAGGAGTCAAACTATTGAAACTCTCTGGGTCGTCTTGCTTACTATCCTGCTATTGTCCTTCCACTGACATAAAACACCACATTCGAAGCTCCTGAAATGACGGATTCTTTTGGTGGGGGAAGAGAAGCGCGCCGAAATACACGTTTTTAATGAGCAGGTTTAATATTTGTTCACTAGAGTGCAATGCTGCATGGGTGCAGATATCCTTCTTGGTTTCAGAAAGTAGTAAAGTATAAGAAATAAATTGAAAGATTTGGTTGCAAGATTTTTTAAAGATTCTTGCAGCATGGTAACCTAGCTTTAACTATACTAGCTGCATGTTAGAATTTGCAGCATTTTCAAATTACCACCCGTCCAGATTTGGACTGGACAGTCCCTATTTTAGATAAAGTTCGAAGTTCAGCCAATGTGGCTCATTGTAACTTAAGAATGTCCCGACGTTTATATTTGTTGATGAAATTGAAAACAACTAGCCATTATTATTATACAGAGCGCTCAAAGTAAGGAACAACCTCAAAGCAATGGCAGGCAGGTAGCAATGCAGCTAGCAACAGAAAATTTGAGCTCACATAATAATTGCTAACAATTGACTTCCTACAACACAAACTATACCTCTAGAATTTTCAATTTCAGAGAATAACTAAACTACTTTTATCTACGGTGAAACTAACAAAAATATTGTTAAAGCAACCTCTAGAAATACTATTGCTTGAAACATTATGACTCACGTAAATGAATAAAGTGTGCATGGTACGTCACGTTTGGTACATTAAAGGAAAAGGGATATCAACCTTTTATATCTGTCCTCTTTAAGAATAGAATGCTTTTAAAACTCCATTATAACATTCTAAATTCTTGAGTTTAGACATGGTGCATAAACTATATTGAAAAAGGCGTTACCGTAATCACAAATTTAGGCCCATGATTTGTAAGTTCATTAAAAAAACTGTGAGACATTTGAAGTTTTCGAGAAGAGAAAGGAATGAAAAGAAAAGGTTAATTTCTCATTGATATTAGATAGTAATTTATGTTTTAGAAATGCCAAGAAACTAAAAATAATGTATTTTATTTGCAATAGTTTTTGCTATGATTTAGGTATTTTATCATTGAATGACTGAATAATACATAAATAATTATAACTTAATGCACTTACTTTAATGATTTATTTTGTTTTAGGGGAAGACATACACTCTTTAAGATTTTCCTAATGTTCTGAAGACAAGCCTTCATCTGTGAACTATGCTAGCTTAATAAGGTATGTACGTACTTCACTAATATTAAAAGCTTAAAATAATTTTAAAAATGTCTAATACTATTCTATGAATTTACGCAAAAAATAAGTTAGTCAACATTTTAGTTTTCTAATAGCGCTTTTGATCGCAGAACCTTGATATATAAAATAACTCACTCGTGATTCATGATGTATCTAGTTTCACTCAGCGACAATTCTTGTAATGATTCAATATGATAACAAAAAATCCTTTTACATCTTAAGAACAGCTCGCAGTAACAATAAAGCTGCTCAGTAACCAAAACACGTACCTGGACAGAGAGCGCCTTCAACTAATTTATCTTTAGATATGTTTCGTCCATCAACAACTCCAGCTTGACGATCTAGTACAAGTTGTGGTATCTCATTTCGACTGCTATGAAATCCACTTCTTGAATCTGTAACAGTGCTGATTCATCTTCCTATCGAATAGGTGTTTCTTTAATGGCACGTTCAGCTATTCTAGTGACTCATGTCTCTACAGTTTCCCATTAAACATCCTTTCCCTTTTTCGTGATACCCGTTTTAGTTCTATTTCTGACAAAACACTCACTGCTCCTCGTTACACAGGATGTCTGCTACATACTGTCATATAGCAGTACGCCCCAAATATGGTGAATTATCCACTAAGACTGTACAATTTTCCGCCACACATGATTCAGCAGACTGATGTAGCAACCTTGGTAATTTTGTAAAACTTTGGTAGTCCCAGCGATAAAATTTGTTTGTTTGTGTCGTATTCTGTAGAAATTAGGATGCAAATTGATGTTAAGCAGTGCAGTTTTGTAATGTCACTCTCTTGCCGCAGTTATTTGACCTGAAGGTTTTTATGGACGCTTTTTTCGATTAAATTTCTCGTCCTCATGTCAGCTTCGTTTTATGCGTAGTGTATTACACAGAATGTTCGATCTTTCACAATAGTAATCTCTTTTCTTGTTACAATTGTTGTCTGCTTGACTGGCTTCTTTCTGCCATTCTTCTCCAGGAAAAAAATGAGATTACGTGGATTTCATAGCGAATGTGCTACCATCATCAATTTACAGACAGACAAGAACATAAAGAATATAATTAATTGTTTAATATTACGGCAATTAAAAAGCTACATATTACAAACTATATTAAGTATGATTATCTATGTGCACACGTAATAAGAATACATGCCTTACGCAATAACTTCGACAATTGTTTAATAACTTCACACAGCAGACATATTTGGAAATTTTATTCATTGTAGAATCGCAGACCAAAAAGTATTTTCAGAAGAACATAATGTAACAGCACAACAGTAAATTTATTGCTTTGATTTTTTCCCTATTATATCATTGACCAGAAAACCATAAAATCTTCCTGGGGGATTTCTCGGTATTGAGAATCTGTCATAATATAACGAATAAGAAAATCAACTAGAATAATTTGTATCAGTTGTTTTCTATAGAAAAATAAAAGAGAACATTGACACAAAGTCATTACTCACACTTCCATGAAAGTCAATTATACACCATGTGAAGACATAAAATACGTATTTCCTCAGCTGCTATTTCATGCATGAAGATTAAATTTTCATTGTAAGTTGAACATAGAACAGAACACATAAATACTTTTTATTATTCACCTAGTTTCGAGTGTTGCCACGTAATAACAAAGAATCGCGAGAAGGAACTTTGTTAGGAATATTTCTTAAATATACCTCAATTGTTTTTCCTTTGTAGTCAGAAATGTCTCGTTCATTACGTAAAAGGAAAGCCCCAGAACACAAGTGTTCCACTTATATGTTGACCAACAACTATTTTTGTTTTGATTCTAAGGACCCTAAGGAACATTTCTAATATAGTTTCAAAAGTTCCCAAATGGGGGGAGTTATCACCTCGTTGGGCTTTGGTCTAGATGTATGCTGTGCAATGTGGTTGGGAAACAATTCTTTACTTCAATGCAGGAACGCAGACTGAAGGCTTTCGAAAATAAAATCCTGATGCTGCAAATATTTGGGCAAAAGATGGACGACAGTAGAAAATAGTGGACATTTCAAAACAAGAAATTACATAATTTATACGATTCACCTAACATTGTCAATGTCCCAATCGAAGAAAGATCATTACTATGTAGATGGGAGGATAATATTAAGATGGATCTCGGAGAAATAGAAATACTCGCAGTAGAAATTGACTTTAGTTGGCTAAGAATATAAGTGATTGAAGAGTTTCTGTGAATGCGACATTGAATCTTCGACTTCCACAGATCATGAGTTACTGTAGTTACATAGCGCTTGTCTTTCTCTTCTTCTTTTTTCATTTTTTCACACGCGTCCCTCGTGTTCCGTTTGTATACACTCGCATAAAATGATAATAAATTTAATGCCACAATGAAATTTAATCGTATCGCAACGTGTATCTCGTTACTCGCTCAGTATATTTATGTGAAAGAATGATTACAATATTACGTACATACGAATGTATATATGTGTGTATACATACGAGCGTACATACAAAGTTAAACATTATTGCTGTTGTCCAAATCCAAACCGAATCCGATCTCCCGGTTTGGAAACCGGGTCATCTAATTCGAATCAGATCTCTAATCTTTCCACAGTTACGGATAGAAATGCAGTTAAGGGGGACATCGTATCTCAGTGATAGAGTGCTTAACTCAGGTGCGTGATTCGATTCTTGGCTAGATAAGTTTGTGTTGGACATCATGTCTGTGGGTTTTCTCGAGGTACTCCTGTTTCCTTCGCCATTCTCATTCCACCGTCTCTTCCATTATGATTCACTTGCCTTAATCATTCGTCTCTCTTAGTCTAAAGGGCATAACCGTGGGACGTAAAACTAAAAGTTTTTTCTGAGATCAGTAATAATGAGTTAATTAATGTATTTGAATTCTCTCAGTCTACAAGTTTAATTACTTAGACAATAGTTCGTGCTCATCTTGTATTAAAGGCCAAAACTCAAATTCGATTTAGGGGCAATTTATTCTTGTATTAAAGGCCAAAAATTTAACACTTATACTTCTTTCCGAAATCGTTTTTTCAATTACGATTTTGTGTAAAATTTAATTACTTTTTCTTTTTTGTTTTTTTTCTTTTGCTTTTCTATTATTGGATCAAAAAATCCAATGTATTTCAATCAAAAAATCTTATAGGCCTTATATCTAGATAACTACATTATACTGTAACCAAACCCAAACTATCAGTTAACTCAGTATGATTTTTTTATTCCGAAAAAAGAAACAAACAAAAATTCGATTTAGGGGCAGTTAAAAAATTTTGGAGTCCTTGATCCAAAAGCAAAATATTGGTCAAGATTGCAATCTTTTGATGCATTTTTTGGATCATTCCTAAAATTCTTTGCCAAGATCGGAATCTTTTGATCCACATTTTTACCATTTCTAAAATTCTTGTTTTAAATTTTCTTTTCTGAATAAATAAAGATTTTGTGAATGCGAGCAACCGTATCATATGTTTCCGTTTATTTCTCTTTCAAGAATCAAATGAGAGTTTGCTGGTGTTAAAAAATCTTTCATATTCTTCTTGAAGTTTAGTACTACAACAATTTTGTCTATATTTCAAAATAAAATTTTGTTTTTAATTTCAGTACAGCATAATTCATTAGTCAATTTAGGGAGCATGAACTTATCTTTCAACATTTGTGGTCATGCACTTGTGAAGATCGTAAAAGATATTTCTCGTTCTCCAACTACAGACTCCGATCCCTATTCATAATTGGACAATAAAGTTAGTGCAGACCTCATACGCTTAACTTCTAATACATCCCGAATATCAAAGCAGTTTCAATATTACATTTGTTACTTAATTTTTACATTAATTCTTTTCGAAATTTGACATGAAATTTGACATAATAAAATATGTTTCAGACAATTTTCAGTACTATGTAAGAACAAGTGAAACAAATTTTCATGAATCAAAAAATTGTCTATCCTGTACACTGATCGATCTGGAACAACCTGGAACAGACCTGGGCCAACCTAGGACAACTCACAAGCCCCTGGGAAATTGAGCACCTTACACCGTGAGCCCACGATCTTTAACGACCTCCATTTTAGGGGTGAATTTATTCCCTTTTATGAGCACTTTTTAGGGGGTGTACTCGTTCTCTTTTATGACCACTTTTTAGGGGGTGAACTCGTTCCCTTTTATGAGTATATTTTCCAACCCCTACGAACACATAGCAGAACATAACAGAAGATCAAATAACAGATAAGAATATGAAACACACAGCAGAACAGATAACACATAAGAGTACGTAACATAACAAGGGTGTACTTGTTCTCTTTTATGACCATATTTTTCAACCCTTATTTTAACATAGCAGAAATTACACTGAAACTATGAACACACAGCAGAACAGATAATACATAGGACAGCTAATAAAAGAGCATGGCTTATTTTCCAACCCTTATTTTAACATAGCAGAAATTACACTGAGACTATGAACACACCGCATTTTAGGGGTGGACCCGTTCCCTTTTATGAGCATATTTTTCAACCCCTATTTTAACATAGCATAAGACTACGAACACATAGTAGAGGTGTATTCGTTTTCAACCCCTTAGCATAAGAGTATGTAACATAGCAGTTACGAACTCATAGCAGAGCAGATAATAAACACAACAACCTCCATTTTAGGGGTGTATTCATTCCCTTTTATGAGCATAGCACAGATTACATAGCAGATCTAATACGGCTTATTTTCCAACCCTTATTTTACCATAACAGAGACTACGAAACATAGCGGACATAGCACAGGGGGTGTATTCATTTTCTCCACCCCTAATTGAACATAGCAGAAATTACACTGAGACTACGAACACACAGCAGACCAGAGAATACATAAAATTCATTCCATTTTATGAGTACATTTTAAGAGGTGTACTCGTTCTCTTTTATAATTACTTTTGCAACCCCTATTTTACCATAGCAGGAATTACATAAGATTTTTTTTCAACCCCTATTTTAAGACAATAAATACCTATGTAACATAGCGATTCGATACGCTCTTTGAACCGATTTGGATGAAACTCGGCATATGGGAGTTTTCGACCATGCTGAGTACGAATATCATACCTATTTTTACCTGGGTCCTATAGTTTATGTGGCATACGCCCTTTCTATGACAATTGTAACCAATTTGGGTGAAACTCGGTATATGGGGGTTTTCGGACATGCTGATTACGAATATCATACCTATTTTTACCTGGGTCTTATAGTTTATGTTGGATACGCCCTTTCTATGACAATTTTAACCTATTTGGATGAAACTCGGTATATGGGGGTTTTCGAACATGCTGATTACGAATATCATACCTATTTTTACCTGGGTCTTATAGTTTATGTTGGATACGCCCTTTGTATGACACTTAAAACCCAATCACTCGTAAACGAAGCAACATATTGAGGTGCTGTTTCCACATTTAGTAATTGGTCATCAACTACTACAAGTTCCAAAAATAATGACCATCGAGGTCGAAGGTCAACATACTTAAAAACTAATAACTCGAAAACGGAGCCAAGTATTGAAGTGGTGTTTCCACATTTAGTAATTGGTCATCAACTACTACAAGTTCCAAAAATAATGATCATCGAGGTCAGAGGTCAACATACTTAAAACCTAATTACTCGAAAATGGATCCACATATTGAAGTGGTGTTTCCACATTTAGCAATTGGTCATCAGGTACCACAAGTTCCAAAATAATGACCATCGAGGTCAAAGGTCAAAATACTCAAAACCAAATAACTCTTAAATGGTTCCACATATTGAGGTGCTGTTTCCAAATCTAGTAACTGGTCATCAGGTACCACAAGTTCCAAAATAATGATCATCGAGGTCAAAGGTCAACATACTTAAAACCTAATTACTCGAAAATGGTTCCACATATTGAGGTGGTGTTTCCGCATTTAGCAATTGGTCATCAGGTACCACAAGTTTCAAAAATAGTGGCCATCGAGGTCAAAGGTCAAAATACTCAAAACCAAATAACTCTTAAATGGTTCCACATATTGAGGTGCTGTTTCCAAATCTAGTAACTGGTCATCAACTACTACAAGTTCCAAAATAATGATCATCGAGGTCAAAGGTCAAAATACTTAAAACCTAATAACACGAAAACTGAGCCACATATTGAGGTTCTGTTTCCACATTTAGTAATCGAACACCAACTACTACAAGTTCCAAAATAATGATCATCGAGGTCAAAGGTCAACATATTTAAAACCTAATAACACGAAAACTGAGCCACATATTGAGGTGCTGTTTCCACTCTTAGTAATTGGTCATCAAATACTACAAGTTCCAAAATAATGATCATCGAGGTCAAAGGTCAACATACTTAAAACCTAATAACACGAAAACTGAGCCACATATTGAGGTGCTGTTTCACACATTTAGTAATCGGTCACCAAAGACCACATGTCTCAAAAGTGTCAACCATCAAGGTCAAACTCGAAAACGGAGCCAAATATTGAGGTGGTGATTCCACATTTAGTAATAGTTCATCAATCACTGCAAGTTCCAAAATAATGACCATCGAGAGCTCGTAAACGGAGCAACGGATAAATTTTGTACAAAGCAGAAAAAGTGAAGGAGGAATAAATTTGAGTGGCCTATTCAATTTTGTACCAACGAGAAATGCCATTTTAACTAGCTGAGAATTATATGTCTTCTTGTACTAATTAAATAAACGAAGGAATATTGTACCAATGAGAAATGTCATTTTTTCTAGACCATGTTCTAATATTTAAACAAACGAAGGGGTGAATTTGAGTGACCTATTCAATTTTGCACCAACGAGAAATAATTGCGTATTTTAAATCATTTTGTACTATTTAAAGAAACAAACAATCGGATAAATTTAACCGGCTCAGAAGTTCAATACTATTTTGTACTCTTGAGTGAGCTTTCCAATTTTGTAGCAAGAAGGACCATTTTTTTAAAACAAACTTAGAATTTCATTTCATTTTTGTAATACTCAAATTTGGATGGAGTGTTTAGTTTTGTACGAACCAGAAAAATTTGATTGGATTATTTCCTTAGGTACCAACTGGAAAAAGTGAAGGGCCATTATTCAAATAAACAAAGGAATAGAGTATTTAGTTTTTGTACCAACTAGAAAAAAGAAGTGAAGTATGAATAAAATTTAGGTGGACTATTTTCTTTTGTACCAACTGGAATGTTCTATTTTTGTATCAATCAGAAAAAAAACGAAGAAGAGCCATTTTAACAAGTTCATAATTTCTGTAACGAAAGAATAATTTTGATGTTCTACTTTTTATACCAATGAGAAAAAGTGAACTAGCTGAATATTTAAATATACGAAAGAATAAATTTAAGTGACCTATTCAATTTTGTACAATCCGCGGCAAAAAACCTGCAACATGAGGATGTAAGTTTATTGTGAAACTACGCCTAACAGCACGGGGAATGAACATAACGTCTAAGTGGAACGAATCACACCAGGATAAACCTCGGCCTCCTCCCTTGCACACTTACTTTGGAGCAAAAGACTTCGTCATTTCACAATAAACGTATATGCTCATGTTGCAGGTTTTTTGCCGCGGATTGTACCAATGAGAAATGGCTCAGCAAAAGGCGAAGAAGGACTATTTTATATAATTTTACTACTGAAATAAACAATGGAGTATTTAGTTTTGTACTACCAAGAAAAAAAGAAATTGCACCATTTTGGAATATTCAAATAAACAAAGGACTTATAATTTGTGTCAACTCTAAAATCAATTAAACGAAGTAATGCATTGGAGTGAGCTATTTAATTTGAAAAACCGATGTGGAGTATTTTATACCATTTTGTATTATTTCAACAAACAAACGAATAAGCAAAAAAAGGATCATTTTAAACTAGTCTAATAAACGAAGGCATAAATATGAGTGAGCCATTAAATTTTGTAGCAACCAAAGGATTTTCACGAAAGAACAAAATTGTACTAATCAGAAAATGCGAAGAAAACCCATTTTAACTAACTGAGAATTTCTGTACCTTTTGTACTATTTAAACAAACGATGGGATAAATGTGAGTGACCTGTTTTTTGTACTAACCAGAAAAATCGAAGAAGGTCCAATTTAGCTAACTCAGAATTTATATACCTTTATACTAGCTCAATGAACGAAAGAACAAATTTGGGTGTTCTACTTTTTTATACCAAACAAGGAAGAACCATTTTAACTTGCTGAGTATTTTATATCATTTTGTACTACTCAAATAAACGAAAGAAAAAGCGGAAAAAGACCTTTTTAACTAGCGCAGAATTTCTGTAACGCAAAAATTAATTTGGAGGGAGTAACAAGAAAGAAAGCATAGATATGCCATATAAACTATTTAAATAAACGAAGGGATAAATATAAGTGATCTATTCCATTTTGTACCAAGGAGAAATGCCATTAACTTAGAATTTCTAGTGCAGGTTGTATTATTTAAACAAAACGAAGGGCTAAATTTGAGAAAGCGAACATGAACCATTTTACTCAAATTTGGATGGAGTATTTAGCTTTGGATGAACCAGAAAAAAGTAAAGAAGAACCATTTTAACTAACTCAGATCTTTATACCATTTTGTACTACTCCAATAAACGAAATTTTATTTTTGTACCAATCAGAAGAAAATCAAAGAAGGGTCATTTTAACTAGCCAAGCGGAAAAAAGGAAAGAATTAACACTTTGTACTAACCAGAAAAGGAGAAGAAGGATCAGCATTCTTTAATTTTGTGCCATTTATTGGGGTGTCCTATTTCTTTTTTTACCAACGAGAACCATTTTTAACTGACTTAGAATTTTATACCTTTTTGAAAAATTTGTATCAAATCGAAAAAAGCAAGGAAATACCATTTTAAATAGCTCAGCATGTTATAGCTTTTTGTGTTTTTGGTCTACCCAATTTCTTGGCCATGTTGTACTATTTAAACAAACAAAGGAATAAATTTGTGTGACCTATTCACTTTTATAGCAAGCAGAAAAAGGAAAGAACTAACATTTTGTACTAATCAAATAAGCGAAGGAATAAATTTGAGTGGCTTAAGCAAAGAAGGTCAATGGTAACTAGCCTTTTTGTGCTATTAAATTTGAGTGACCTATTGAAGAATGAATAAATTTTGTTTGTAATTAAAAAAGCGGAGAAGGTCTACTTTATGTACCAACCATTTGTTTGACCTATTCACTTTTATAGCAAGCAGAAAAAGCACGAAAAAAAGGGAAGAAGGTTCATTATAACAAGCTAGGTATTTTTATACCATTTTTTATTACGGGTGGTCCATTTATTTGTTTAACAATCAGAAGAAAAGCTCAGAATGTTATACCGTTGTGATGCTACATTCTGTATTATTTTTGTGTCATACAGAGAACAATTTAAATTGACTCTCCCGTCACTAAGTAAGGCTTATAAAATAAACCTTCTTCCCTTTTTTTGGTGCTTTTTCTGCTCTAAAATGGTATGAAATACTCCACTTCGGTTTTTCAAATTAAATAGCTCACTCCAATGCATTACTTCGTTTAATTGATTTTAGAGTTGACACAAATTATGAGTCATTTGTTTATTTGAATACTCCAAAATGATGCAATTTCTTTTTTTTCTTGGTGGTACAAAACTAAATACTCCATTGTTTATTTGAGTAGTAAAATTATATAAAATAGTCCTTCTTCGCCTTTTGCTGAGCCATTTCTCATTGGTACAAAATTGAATAGGTCACTTAAATTTATTCTTTCGTATATTTAAATATTCAGCTAGTTCATTTTTTCTCGTTGGTATAAAAAGTAGAACATCGAAATTATTCTTTCGTTACAGAAATTATGAACTTGTTAAAATGGCTCTTCTTCGTTTTTTCTGATTGATACAAAAATAGAACATTCCAGTTGGTACAAAACAAAATAGTCCACCTAAATTTTATTCATACTTCACTTCTTTTTTCTAGTTGGTACAAAAACTAAATACTCTATTCCTTTGTTTATTTGAATAATGGCCCTTCACTTTTTCCAGTTGGTACCTAAGGAAATAATCCAATCAAATTCTTCTGGTTCGTACAAAACTAAACACTCCATCCAAATTTGAGTATTACAAAAATGAAATGAAATTCTGAGTTTGTTTTAAAAAAAATGGTCCTTCTTGCTACAAAATTGGAAAGCTCACTCAAGAGTACAAAATAGTATTGAACTTCTGAGCCGGTTAAATTTATCCGATTTATTGTTTCTTTAAATAGTACAAAATGATTTAAAATACGCAATTATTTCTCGTTGGTGCAAAATTGAATAGGTCACTCAAATTCACCCCTTCGTTTGTTTAAATATTAGAACATGGTCTAGAAAAAATGACATTTCTCATTGGTACAATATTCCTTCGTTTATTTAATTAGTACAAGAAGACATAATTCTCAGCTAGTTAAAATGGCATTTCTCGTTGGTACAAAATTGAATAGGCCACTCAAATTTATTCCTCCTTCACTTTTTCTGCTTTGTACAAAATTTATCCGTTGCTCCGTTTACGAGCTCTCGATGGTCATTATTTTGGAACTTGCAGTGATTGATGAACTATTACTAAATGTGGAAACACCACCGCAATATTTGGCTCCGTTTTCGAGTTTGACCTCGATGGTTGACACTTTTGAGACATGTGGTCTTTGGTGACCGATTACTAAATGTGGAAACAGCACCTCAATATGTGGCTCAGTTTTCGTGTTATTAGGTTTTAAGTATGTTGACCTTTGACCTCGATGATCATTATTTTGGAACTTGTAGTATTTGATGACCAATTACTAAATGTGGAAACAGCACCTCAATATGTGGCTCAGTTTTCGTGTTATTAGGTTTTAAATATGTTGACCTTTGACCTCGATGATCATTATTTTGGAACTTGTAGTAGTTGATGACCAATTACTAAATGTGGAAACACCACTTCAATACTTGGCTCCGTTTTCGAGTTATTAGTTTTTAACTATGTTGACCTTCGACCTCGATGGTCATTATTTTTGGAACTTGTAGTAGTTGATGACCAATTACTCAATGTGGAAACAGCACCTGAGTATGTGGCTCCGTTTTCGAGATATTAGGTTTTAAGTATGTTGACCTTCGACCTCGATGGTCATTATTTTTGGAACTTGTAGTATTTGATGACAATTACTAAATGTGGAAACAGCTCCTCAATATGTGGAACCATTTAAGAGTTATTTGGTTTTGAGTATTTTGACCTTTGACCTCGATGATCATTATTTTGGAACTTGTGGTACCTGATGACCTATTACTCAATGTGGAAACAGCACCTGAGTATGTGGCTCCGTTTTCGAGATATTAGGTTTTAAGTATGTTGACCTTTGACCTCGATGGTCATTATTTTGGAACTTGTAGTACCTGGTGACCAATTACTAAATGTGGAAACACCACCTCAATATGTGGATCCATTTTCGAGTAATTAGGTTTTAAGTATGTTGACCTCTGACCTCGATGATCATTATTTTTGGAACTTGTAGTAGTTGATGACCAATTACTAAATGTGGAAACACCACTTCAATACTTGGCTCCGTTTTCGAGTTATTAGTTTTTAACTATGTTGACCTTCGACCTCGATGGTCATTATTTTTGGAACTTGTAGTAGTTGATGACCAATTACTAAATGTGGAAACAGCACCTCAATATGTTGCTTCGTTTACGAGTGATTGGGTTTTAAGTGTCATACAAAGGGCGTATCCAACATAAACTATAAGACCCAGGTAAAAATAGATATGATATTCGTAATCAGCATGTTCGAAAACCCCCATATACCGAGTTTCATCCAAATAGGTTAAAATTGTCATAGAAAGGGCGTATCCAACATAAACTATAAGACCCAGGTAAAAATAGGTATGATATTCGTAATCAGCATGTCCGAAAACCCCCATATACCGAGTTTCACCCAAAATGGTTAAAATTGTCATAGAAAGGGCGTATGCCACATAAACTATAGGACCCAGGTAAAAATAGGTATGATATTCGTACTCAGCATGGTCGAAAACTCCCATATGCCGAGTTTCATCCAAATCGGTTCAAAGAGCGTATCGAATCGCTATGTTACATAGGTATTCATTGTCTTAAAATAGGGGTTGAAAAAAATCTTATGTAATTCCTGCTATGGTAAAATAGGGGTTGTAAAAGTAATTATAAAAGAGAACGAGTACACTTCTTAAAATGTACTCATAAAAGGGAATAAATTTTATGTATTCTCTGGTCTGCTGTGTGTTCGTAGTCTCAGTGTAATTTCTGCTATGTTCAATTAGGGGTGGAGAAAATGAATACACCTACTGTGCTATGTCCGCTATGTTTCGTAGTCTCTGTTATGGTAAAATAAGGGTTGGAAAATAAGCCGTATTAGATCTGCTATGTAATCGGTGCTATGCTCATAAAAGGGAATGAATACACCCCTAAAATGGAAGTTGTTGTGTTTAATATCTGCTCTGCTATGTGTTCGTAATTGCTATGTTACATACTCTTATGCTAAGGGGTTGAAAACGAATACACCTCTGCTATGTGTTCATAGTCTTATGCTATGTTAAAATAGGGGTTGAAAAATATGCTCATAAAAGGGAACGAGTCCACCCCTAAAATGCTGTGTGTTCATAGTCTCAGTGTAATTTCTGCTATGTTAAAATAAGGGTTGGAAAATAAGCCATGCTCTTTTATTAGCTGTGCTATGTATTATCTGTTCTGCTGTGTGTTCATAGTCTCAGTGTAATTTCTGCTATGTTAAAATAAGGGTTGAAAAATATGCTCATAAAAGGGAATGAATACACCCTTGTTATGTTAGGTACTCTTATGTGTTATCTGTTCTTCTATGTGTTCGTAATTTCTGCTATGTTAAAATAGGGGTTGAAAAATATGCTCATAAAAGAGAACAAGTACACCCTTGTTATGTTACGTACTCTTATGTGTTATCTGCTCTGCTGTGTGTTACGTAGTCTTGTGTGTTATATGCTTTGCTATGTGTTCGTAATTTTATGTGTTATCTGCTATGTTAAAATAGGGGTTGAAAAATATGCTCATAAAAGAGAACGAGTACACCCTTGTTATGTTACGTACTCTTATATGTTATCTGTTCTGCTGTGTGTTTCATATTCTTATCTGTTATCTGATCTTGTGTTATGTTCTGCTATGTGTTCGTAGGGGTTGGAAAATATGCTCATAAAAGGGAACGAGTTCACCCCCTAAAAAGTGGTCATAAAAGAGAACGAGTACACCCCCTAAAAAGTGCTCATAAAAGGGAATAAATTCACCCCTAAAATGGAGGTCGTTAAAGATCGTGGGCTCACGGTGTAAGGTGCTCAATTTCCCAGGGGCTTGTGAGTTGTCCTAGGTTTGCCCAGGTCTGTTCCAGGTTGTTCCAGATCGATCCATTTTCTACTACTTCCGATTCATAAAAACATATTCCACTTATTCCTACAAAGTTGTTTAGCCGTGATGTGAGGTGGAAAAGTTTATTCTACATTTTTCCGGAAAATTTTCCGTTCTTAACAACTATCAATGATCAAGTAACAATTCCTCATTATTCATAAAATCGATTGAATTTATGTATAGAAATGTTAAAAAGTGAAAGATCGTTTAAAGAATCTGAAAATTTTATGGCTCAGACAATTTTCCGTACTATGTAAGAACAAGAGAAATATACTGTTTCTCTCTCTCTCTCTCTTTCTCTCTCTCTCTCTTTGTGTGTGTGTGTGTGTGTGTGGAGAGAGAGAGAGAGAGAGAGAGAGAGAGAGAGAGGGAAAGTTGATTTCAGTTGATTTCGAGTTTAACGTCCCTCTCAACAGCGAGACTATATAAGACGGGACCAACTAATTAACTTGGAATCCGAACTACATGAGCTCCCGTTGGAAATTGAAGCCAGGTCTTCCATGCCAAAGGCACGTATGCTAAACGCTTAGCAATGAAGGAGATCGCCAAGGAAGAGAGAGAGAGAGAAACACTGTGTAAACTTTTACTTCTCAACTTGAAATATTCGAAAATTTTCCGGTTCCCGAAAGCTAATTGGAAAATTATAATTTCTTGCTGACTAACTTTCCTTACAGAAATTATATTTTGTAGCGCTATGTGCAGTTTAATATAGTGGAAAATTTTCCACCTAAAATCACTATACATAACATCCAAAATTCTCCGGATTATGAAAAGTTGTTTTCCACTTGTTTCTACATCGTGATGAAAATTGTCCGATCTATGAAAATTCCTTTCACTTGTTTCTACAGAGAAATAAAACTTTCCGATTGACAAAAAGTAGTTTTACTTTTTACTTCAAAATGGTGAAAATTTTCCGACTTATAAAAAGTTATTCAATTTTGCCATATAGGAGAAAATATTTCGATTCATGAAAACCTGTTTCATTTGTTCTTACATAGTACTAAAAATTGTCTGAGCCATGAAAATTTTTAGATTCTTTAAAAGATCTTTCACTTTTTAACATTTCTATACATGAATTCAACCAATTTTATGATTGCTTAGGAATTGTTACTTGGTTACTGATATTTTATTAGAATGGAAAATTTTCCAGAAAAATATAGCGGAAAACTTTCCGGAAAATTTTCCACCTCCCATCACTACCTATAGTGAATCTTTGGATCTTTTTTTTGGGGGGGGGGGGTTAGGAAATGGGCGTCCCTTAGTGTGTAAACATTTTTCACTTTGATTGAAGAGTATGGGGATTGGAAGATTAAATCGCTTTCCCCTCCTGTGATTATTTTTTCCATTACCACATCTGCAGCCAAGACATATTTCAGTCCCCATTAGACAAGTACTAACAAAAAGGATCAAATATTCCAATATCGTTAACTTTTAAGAACAATCCATTACCTTTTTACCGAAGTGAAGGTAACTGTTATGTACTCAACTATTTTCCCCGCAGATTACGTACAGATTTTCTTGTTTGTTTCTGGCCAGAAGGAAAATCTAGCTTCGTACAGAAGAGTTTGACTGTTTACTGTTGGTATGTAAGAAGATAATGTTTATTAAAGTCCATAATCATGATTTTCTGTAATCTGTACAAGCCGAAGGAGGACATACGTACATGATCTCTGTCTATTTAGTAGTACACATTGGGTCTGGCTACGCCACAAACTTATTCGTGGCCTAGACCAGAAAATATTCTGCCATACATCATCATCATCATCATCATAGGTATTCTGCCATCTTTGGTAGGTCACTTGCCGCAACTGAGAAGCTCCATGCTCCACAGTCTTTTTCTAACCTCTTCGTCTCTGTTTTGATATCATCCATCAATTGATATCTCCTTCGCTCCCTTCCTCTCTTTCCTGCCACATTATCTTCTAGCACGTCCCTTATGATACTGTTCCTTCTTAACCGATGTTGCTAACGGTTTCTCTTCCTCTTCTAAGTAATACTTAAAATTGTTCTTTTCTCTCCCACCATTTCTCATTCGAGTTCAGCTTGACCCGGCCAATTCTCTCCATTCTTCTCGGCACCCACATTTCGAAAACTTCGAGCCGTTTTTCATCAGTAGTTTGATAGGGACAATATGCCTATCAAATTACTCGTCCAATTTCACTCTCCTCTGTCTTTCCTCTGCTATTCTAATACTTAGTTGTTAGTCAATATAAGTATATAAGTTTTTTTATGAGTCTTTGATTCATTTTAACCCAATGTTCTTAAGAATGGACAACAATTCTCAATTCTGAATTCACTTTGTCAAAAGCCTTTTTTAGATTTATAAGATAAACATACACATCTTTGCTTTTATGTATAAACCATTCACTGGCCGTCCTTAATAATCCAATTGCATCTTTTGAGCCCTCATCTCTATTGCACCCGAACTTAGTCTCCTCCACTTTTTTCATTTATTCTTCTATACAATCTTCTGTTGAATATTCGAAGCAACATTTTGCTGCATGCGATATGAGACTAATAGTTCTATAATCTTTACATCTCTCCGGATTTGATTTCTTCGCCATCGGTATCATAATTGTCTTCAGGAAGTCCTTTGATCGCTCTTCGGTTTCATATATTTCATTGCATAGTCCTAAGAATTATTTCTCTCCTTTGCTTCCCATATTCTTAATAAATGTTGATTCGTATATTATATATATCTCATTTGCTCTTCCATTTCTAATCTCGATTATCGCTTTTTCGAACATCCTTAAGAATACAAAACCCTTTATCATCCGACTTCTGCTAACTTTAGCATCTCTTAATTTTCTGGACTAAATTCAGTTTTTGCTTTCCTCTCTCAATGAATTTGATACAGTTAGAATTTATGAAAGAATATTCTACTCTTTTGCTCGTCGAGATTCAAAGTTGTGTTTCTGACACCCAACGTAGTTTTAACATTAATATGGTGTAGTAACTACATATATTCAGTGATATGCGGAAGAATACTATAAAGGAGCTTTTTTTTTTTACCAGAACCAACGACGCCTTTGGCGTGGAAAATCATTGTTCGATACCCGGCGGGATCTCATGTGGTTCGGAAGCCACGTTAAGCTGTAAATCCACGTCTCATATAGCCTCGGTGTTGAAATGGACGCTGAACTGGAAGTCAAATCAACGCAAGTAATAGTGAGTTCTTAAAGTATACCACCTATCCACTCTTCTCTGCTTTGTCATCCTTTGCTTTCTAACGCAGAACAATTTCAGACTTCAATCACTAGTTTGCAGAGCTTCAGCAGAGATATAGAAGCTTGAGTTAAAGTGAAGTGGATGCTAGCTTTGTTTCTTTGTGGACTTTTATACAGTTTAAATTAAATTAAATGAAATCTCTCAATTAACGCCCACGATGATCCCCTTTAGGCTGAAGAGGAAGGTTGATTAAGGCAAAGTAATGATGATGGAAGAATTGGTGGAATGATATTGTGGGAGGAAAAGGAAGTACCTCAAGAAAAGACATAGAACTATGTTGTCCACCAGATAGTTTACTTGAACGGGAATCGAACCAGCAACCTCAGGAGGATGTTGTCTACTAGAACAGGAATCACTAAGCAACCGTGTCTCCCTCATAACAACTCGAGTACTCCGTAGCCTTACCATTATATTATAGAAGAATTGTTCTCAAAAACTTGAGATACGGCTATAGACATCATTGTTTTATCCTTATTTTATGCATTGAGAGGTATTCAGTAAAGTTACCATGAATCACTGATAAATGGCTGCCGCCATGAAATGACTACGGTATCTGAATTGAACGTAATAAGGAGAGTTTGGTTGATACCAATACTCTTTACTGAATGGAGTGAAACGTCGAAACTTTCGATTTGTCTTCCGTTTAAAAAAAAAAGTGAAAAAAGAGAGAGAGAGAGAGAGAGAGAACTGTAGTACTTGTCGAAACAGAACTCAAGTACCGAAGCTTGAGCGGCTTTTATTCCTACGCTAAAAGTCTAATTCAGAGTTACTGCTTGTTGCTAACTTGATAATCTTTGTGTCTACTGTGTTTGTTACTTAATACATGGTGTGCAAATATCTGAGGACGCTTGTAAGATGAATTCAAAACCCATTCTAAATGTATTTCTTTTTAAACACCCAATGCGGTCTGACATTGAGACGTATAAATTTGCATTGAATTTGTAAGTTCATTTTCTTAACAGATGTAATAAAAAGCCAACAAACTACAGGCACCTTCTTCTATCGAGTTCTACTCATACACGTACTTTTGTCATTCTTTCTTTTTGCGGACGCAAATGCTTTCTCAATTGTCAGCAGGACGTTATGTCCGATCGATTATTGAAAACCATTGGAAACAAGAATTCGGGGTATATTCGTATTGAAGAGTGTGGAGAGTGGGTTGGAAGTGCCATAGTTCCACCGGGCCACGTAGGGCCTAAACTTGGCAAAGATGCCTTGGTTTGCGACCAGTATGGTTGTCACTGCTGAAGTCACAACAGCGAGATGAAGGTGCAGAGAAGACCAGAGTTAATTAGCAAAATTAAACAAAGTGCTTCGTTCCTGTTTGCATCCTTAGATTTAATGATCCAGTTTCATCCAGATATTTTGCAGGTGAAAGACACAGGCATTCCTTTCGTGCTCTTTGAACGGCCTCGTACGTTGAGCGGTCACCGTCTGTCATCTCAAACGAGAAGAAAAATAAAGAAAATTGCTAAAAATAATTTCTTCCCTACAATATTTTCAATCAATTCGTCTGTGGTGTTTTGTATCCTTTCTTTTCTTACGTCTGTTTTCAGACCATTACACCTTTTTCGGAACTGTTTCTTTCTTTTTTTCATTTTACTGAATACAGCGAATCGTAGCATTATATAATTACTGAACGTATGGCAAATGTCGCCTTCTTTAAACCCAATTTAAATAATTTTACTTCAAGACATATTAAAAAGAAAAGGAAGAAAACAAAAGATTTTTTTTCTGCTGTGTGGATTGAGAATAAAAATATAATGGAAAATAGCCCTACAATTTGATAATGAAAGAAGAGAAAGAAATTAGAAATAATTAACTTTATTCATAAGTTTTGTTATTCTAGGTAGTTTCTTACTTATTTAAATTTTAAATATTCTTTTAATTAATGAAATGTTTCTAGTGCTAATGTAAAGCGTATTATGGTTTTATATTTTAAAAAAAAGAAGAAGAAGAAAAAGAAGGAAAAGCACCTTTTTGTTTATCTCCGTACATGGATAAACGGAGAAGTCCTGACGTATTGAATGACTGGATTACTGACTGATAATCAATACCTAGGACTAACTGTTTACCCTTTGAGATATGGACAGTACTTAGAGTTTGTGGCGTAATGTATCTCTAAACAAGAGTATTACGTTATTCCGCGTAGGAGAAGAGAAGGAAGATGATAGAGATTGGAACTCTTATGAGAAGATATGCATACACTTAGACTCTAGATACATGAAATTTCGTACTTGGACTTTTTACTTAAAATAATTGCACAAATGTTTCAGAGTTTTTTTTTATTATTTAATCTTTGATCTGCACCAGATTGAAAGAAAATGAAATAAAACCAAGTATTTGAGATTAACGTCCCACGAGTATGTCCTTCAGGCTAACGGAGACGGATGATGAATGATGATGGAAGATTCGTGGAATGAAAATTTGGGAAGAAGACGCACGAAAACGATGTAGTCCACAACAATCTTATTTGGCGCGGGACCGAACCAGGGATTCCACGCATCAGAAGTAAGCACTCTACCACTGAGCCACCGTGCCCCCAACAAATTAAAAGATTCACTAAGATGTCCATGGAGGGCATTTAATTCTTTTTACGAGATTTCGAGTTCAGTCGAATTCCACGTACATATCAATATCACATATATAGCAGAAGGAGGAATGCTAAATACTCCCATAGTAACACTTGGGAACACTGACTATTCGTTACCAAAATCAACACAGTAAAAATTCGTACTCTGTATTCTTACAAAATGAGCCCTCACTTCAAATATCAATTATTTGCATAAAGGGTTTACGTGAAACACAGAATAATTATTCAAGTTTCTTCACTTTTTGGGATCATGATTTTTGAATTTTCGAAATAAATTTGATATTTAGATTGTGTGTCAAAAGAAAAATGATTCTAATTCTATCGCCTTTTTAATTTTCCAATGAAATTACAAAGAATTGCTGACAAGGAACTGCTGCGATAACATTTAAATAAATAAAAGCATCCACTGTTATTTTAATATCAAACATATTAGATTTGTGATTCGCTACTGTAAGTTAAGAACGATAGTCTGACAATAAACTTGTCATTGTTTTCTGTAGTTTCACTACAACATTGTAGATATTTGTGCAAAAGTTTCTAATTACTCATATTCATTTTATCCTTATATTATGCATGAAGACTCAAAGTAGTAGCGATCAGGATTGTAAAGAGAATTAGATAATGCTAAAGTGTTCAGAACAATTCTGATCCAATTGAAACATTCTCTAACAATACTCGTTTTAAGTTTTCTTCATTTCTGTCAGAGCTCAGCGAGTAATCACGTAGGAATTTTTAGTTATGTACCGTTTTGTTTTATAACAAGAAAGAGTTCTCAAATGTTGCATTCGGATGCGAATACCGGTAATATTTGAGCACCTTTCCTCCCTTTTTGAATCTTATATGCTATCTCTTTTCTTTTTGGACCTTTCCCGCCTTTACCTATCCTAATTCCCTTTTCTCTCCATTTCACTTCTTCATACTAAAAGCTTCAAGAAACAAAACTCACAACCTCTTTTGTGAATTGTTTATAAACAACAATTTTTAGAAGACAAAATATACGCGCAAGAATATAATACTGATTTGTGCGTCCAACTCAACAAGGCAAACCACCCAACTTTCTGTAATTTTTCAAAGAATTAACATGAATTTCAGTACTATTGAGAGTACTTTAAGAAAACACTATATTAAGCTACGAGAACGTACAAAGAACTGTGCAGAAAGTGCCGAACTGTGATGTAGGACCCTAGTTGAAGTCGCAAACACAATTGAACAAATATGTTTCGAGCGTTTTATTCTGTCACAGGTATATGTAGGGCCGTGGTCTCCTAGTAAGCAATAATTAATTTGGAGCATTCAGAATAATTTTCTTCGGGATAGAGCTAAACTAATTCCTAATATTGTATTTGTTCCTAGTGGATTCTCAAACCATGTTTTGAAATTGTGCCAATCAAACGCTATGATGAAAATGTACCAATCAAAGGCTATGGTAAAATGTGCCAGTCAAAGGCTATGGTGGAAATGTGCCAATCGAACGCTATGATGAAAACGTGTTAATCAAACCTTATGATGAAAATGTACCAATCAAGTCCTATCATGAAAATGTCCAATCAAACGCTATAATGGAAATCTGCCAAACATGTTAAATATTATAACTATAGGCAGCATCTCCCCTTGGCCCATAACACGCCTATTTTTTTAAATATTTTTTTCAAATGTAACTTTCCCCCACATACACTGTTCTTCCAATCTGATTTTCGGAAATTTCAGAGTAAATGATTTGTTACTTTTAATACAATTTACAAGGACTTGACAGTGCTTAGGAAGCCAGAATTACAGAAAATATTTGAAATGATGAATTTACAACCCCCCCTTCGAAATTAACACTATCCCGTCTGAATAGTTACAATTATGTCCATTAGGGAAGATACGAGTCCATTATTCTTAGTTTCAGATAAGTTTTAAAATAATTTAAGATAGAAAATCAAATTGTTTAAATATTCCTCTCCCCTCCCATCCAAAATTACTCATGACCCTCTGCGTGTCATAGTACCCTACTCTGGGGACTCTTGATCATAAGAATATAGGTTGTAAGTGCTTAATTACAGAAACCTATGGGGAGTGCTAGGTCCGTAACCATCACGATACGTTTACGAACTTAACTCTGTATTTGCATTATAATCGTGTTATATATTAAAATACTACTACTACTACTACTACTACTACTACTACTACTACTACTACTACTACTACTACTACTACTACTACTAATAATAATAATAATAATAATAATAATAGTTTTGAAACTACTTGAGAGAAATAGTACCTTTTATGGTCCTTTCTCGTCTTACTTTTAGCATTTTTCTCTCCCTTCTCTTGCAACGAAAATCATCCAGGAAAATCCTAACCCTCTTTCTGTTTGATGTTGGTATTACTGAACAACAATATATAGTAGAAATCATTATTTATTATTACTACGGCTTGATGCAAACATTGTTCGTTCCTTTACGTACGTTATGAACTTAATGACGAGGATAGCGACTTTTCTTTCCCCCTGCTCTTATTCACCACCTCGCTGTCCGTTTACTCTTCTAGGTTTCCTTTCGGATGCTTCACCAAATCACGTTGTCGGTGGAGTTGAGTGTTAAAGGAAGAAGGACAATAAATCAAAGACTACAAAACATTTAACTGTAGAGAAGTCACGGTTGGCAACATACCGCAAAGACGTGATAACAATGCATTGCAACAAACTTTGCAGTGAGTTACTTTGCATTATAACAAGGCTGAAGTTTACAATTTTCCTCATTTAAATACATTTAGTTCTAGAAGGAAAGTGATGATTTCTTTTCAGGAAAAACAGCTTAAAGCTAAGAATAATGTTAAACCCTCAAGTATCTTGTTGGAATCTCAAAAGTGGGTAATAGTTTTTCACTGAAATTTATGTAACTACTTACCGTCGTTGTAAACACAGAATTACCTAAATCAGGAATTGTTTTATTAGTAAACTCTGTAAATAAGATATACTAAAATATTTGTTAAGAATTATGTAAACAAAGAATAGTAATTTGCTTTTAATTCTTATTCATCTTTAAATTTGAAATAGGGTACTAATGACACAATAAAGGCGGGAAACAGCGACGATTCTAGTTTGTAAGGTGCTACGCAAAGATTTCTTGTTTCTTAAGTTATAGTGTATCTAAAAATCGCTTGAGCTACTCTACTTGCAAGTGACTAATCACATTCTCTTCTGTGTAACCTTTCCACATAGTTTCTCCGGAGACGAACATACCTTTGTAATTTCTTCTGTGACAGCTTGTTCCTTGTAGAAAACGAAATATATCTTGTTTCTGTAACCATTGGTCAACAACACAGGCTACTTCAGATCTTCATTGTTTGATCATTTTTGGTCATAGAGACATACCTTGATATTTGGAAGAAATTATAGAACTCGGAGCAAAGGCAGACGAATACGGTGAACAAGGTGACCAGAATTTTCACTTGCAAAACGGGACGCATAGGAATCGGCTATTGGGGGGGGGGGGGGTCTCTGACTTCCAGATTGCATTTTGGGACTCAGCAGTGTTCTCAATTTACAAAATACACAAGTAAGAGTGATAACACACAGTTTCTAACTTTACGTGTACCACACAACAAATAACGGTTCCCGATTGCAAGTTCTACCCAACCAGCAATTCTTTTAACTAGTTGAACACTCAGAATTCCCACTTGAACCACGAACACTCAATTTCCATTTGAAAATTCAGAAGTTTTAGACACGGCTGAACCTTGGCAACGAGTGTTGGTACGGAAGAGAGTAGAATTTGCATTGGCGATTTATATTTTGAATAATAATTACTGGACACCTAGGTCATTTTTACTTAAAAACGGGACATTTAGGCGTCCCGTTCGAGACTCAGAAAAAACGGGACAACGGTTGGAAAAAAGGGACTGTCCCGGCTAAAACGGGACGTCTGGTCACCTTGACGGTGAATGCTATAGTACTTTTAATTTCACTTGCCGAATAGTAGCTTTTGCTGCATAAGAATGTAATTTGAGGTACTGTCTTGAAGATGAATTGTCTACTTTGTACTATTATGACTTTTTTAATTCTGGTTTATTGATTTGATTTTTATTAAAAATGTTACTGTGAAAGAGGAAGAAAAGTTGAAAGGTTGATTTAAGAAGTTGAAGGGTGGCTCAGTGGTAGAGCGGTTACCTCTAGTGCGTGAGATCCGAGGTTTAATTCCCGATCACACAAGTTTGTGGTGGACAACATAGTGTCAGTGGGTTTTCTCGTGTTATTTCTTTTTTCTCCC
Organism: Thermobia domestica; assembly: GCF_964235325.1. Taxonomy (NCBI): domain Eukaryota; kingdom Metazoa; phylum Arthropoda; class Insecta; order Zygentoma; family Lepismatidae; genus Thermobia; species Thermobia domestica. Next base: position 20,035,234 of record NC_137468.1, on the reverse strand, counting down.
ACATTCCCATTCCACCAGTTCATCCATCATCATTCACTTGTCTCAATCATCTGTCTTCCTTAGCCTAAAGGGCATAATCGAGGGACGTTAAACTGAAATATTTTATTTAATTTATTCTCAAAAACTTGACCTACTTACTTTATTGTGTTGTGTTAGTCGATTTTAGTAGAACCAGATTCATTAAGAAAAATCTCCTAAAAGAAAAAGAGGAAGAAGAAAGGTATAGAAAATGCAGCATTACTCTTCTAAGGCATCTCTTTTCTTTTCAACTAAGGAGGGAACGAAGAAGAAAGTAATGCTTCTAAAAAAAAATGATTTAATATTAACCGGCAGCGGTTGTTAGAGAGGTTGTATGGACGGGTGCATCGTGATTCATTCACAAAGCTACCGAGCTGATGAACCTTACTCAATGGTTGCGCATGTTTAATGGACACAGACTGCTGAGTTGGGTGTGTACGTTTTAAGCTTAAGTATTGCTGCAGTTCAATACTCCAGTTTACCAAAATAAAATATATATTCACAATTTTGTTTTTCTTCTTTGCCCGTTAAAACGAAGAAGTCTATATTTTCGCGCTATTTGTCAACTGCAGTTCTGTTTTCATAGATATGTGGCTGCCATTTCATTAAGTTAGAAGCGTTAATTACTGCGCGCGTATGGTGATGCTAATCGGCAACTTGTTTAAAAAAAAACTTATTTCTGCTGGCAATTAATTTGCCTATTCATAGTATCTTCCCAACTAGTTTTTCACTCGGTCACCATCTCCTTCTCCATGCGCATACATGAGTGTGTGTGACTTTGTATACTTAGTATGCAATACAAGACACTTCGCTAGAAAGTATTGTTGTCCAACAGCTTTGCAAATGGGGAAGATCAATAACAAGGGGATTAAAATAGATTGTTTCCTAGGGCATTCGTAGAGCTCATCAGTTATATACCACGTTAACACAACAAGAAAATATGGTATTCAATAAACCTGTGAAATCGCCATTAACATTATAAAAGTATTAGCGTAGGCTTAAATAGTCTTTATTGAGTATTGGTGAACGTAATCCATTTTGCAGTGCAAGTTACAAATTGATAAACATACTCATGACTCGACTTCCAATGAAAATGCATTTTTCTTAGTTCTTGTGTTATGTATCGGGAAAAAATTTATTTTGAATATTTTAAACGTATATTGTGTAGTTGATATTAGAAATAAGGTTAATGTATAATTACCCAATCTCCCTACGCTAATAGAAGTAGATATCATAAAAATAAACATTACATTACTGGATAAGAATTATATATTTCAATGTAACCAACAGATATATCCTTTCCACTAGTTACACTTGAACTATTGATTAACTTTACTTATTTAAATGCTTAATGTTCACATATTAGTTAACATGCTTATTTTGTATAGAAGAAACTGCATACATTTGAAGTACTTTGATACTTTAATGTATGACAGTTTATAGGTGTTCTTTGATTTATTTAGTTAAATAAATGATGTATTAGCTTTCATAACGGTCCGTTAACCTGTATGTTAATAGAACGCATAGTGAATCAGTAGTATTGAAAAGGTCATGAGTCAGAAAATGACGATTTTGCTTTAGTGCAACTTTTTATTTTTTATTTTGTAACACCAATTACTAACAACATTTTCTTCATTTCGTATAATGACAAGAAATCTCTGCTTTCTCAGAGGTGATCATTACATGTCTATCAGAATTTTTAAAAATTAAACAGTTTTTCTCGATGATTTCATAAATTTACTTTCCTGACTCATGGTCTTTTCAAAAGTACTGATTAAAAGACTTTGTATTTTCATCATTACCCTATTCTAGAAAGATTCACTAGAACTTCGAAATCCAATTGTAATCTTAAATTTCATTAAGAATATTTCAGACCTAATTAGTTCTGTTCGATCCATACTTTATACATTTTTATATACATCAAAATTTTTTGTTGACATTTGATATTGTAGCTTATTTGACGTATTTTTCTGAAATTTTAAACTTATACAAACAAACATAAACCTTTGGAAAATTTGGTAGACTTGTCAAATTTCGAAACATCAAGAAGAATATATTTATTTTTATCATTCATTCTATGTTATTGGAGTTTTACTAAAGTAAAAGATAAAAAACTACGTAGCTTTTTTTTTTTTTTTTGAAGAACAATACTTTAATAGTTCACCTTGCAATCATTTATTTAGTTTGAAAACATGAGGTAAATATCGTAGGCTTGAGCTAAAAGAATATAATAATAAACCTAATTGCTCTTGGATTTGAAAGCATATGCAGCTGCAGTTGACATAACACTTCTGTGAGTTACATTTCAACATTTCGCTAAATGTACTCAAAACATTTCTTAAAAAAGAAAAGGAAAAAGAAAAGAATTAGAAAAGGAAAAAAGCAAATACAAATTACAGTATATACAATTGTCACACAGCTACGTCAATCATCAACTGTTTTTCAGCTTCGGCTTTTTAGTATAAAAACAGATAACCAAACACAAATCATACACTTGCCCAAGCACACTTTACCAACGACAGGGTTCCTCTCTCTCGATAGCATTATTCCATTAAGTCCATAGAGATTCTGCAACGCTACCTCCAAACGACTTACACTATATTTCTGAATATTGTATAACATCCATAAGAATTGGAAATGTTACAAGTCCCTTCTATAATCCTGAAATTTACGTAAACTTTTCTTTCTTAAAGTGTGAGATTTTTGAAGCACCAAAATGTGGAAATGAAAAAACGTGTATTTATATGCAAATAGCTTATATATGTATGTGCTGAAATGGAAGTATAGTAAGAGACCTTGTGCAAGTGGTGCTGAAACTGTTTTTGAAAGAAAAATAAGCGAATATTGTTTGTACGGTGGAATATCAGAGAAAAATTAAGACTGCAATATTGAGTATTGACATGAAAATGTATTTATCTGTTTATGTGACTTCTTAAAATAATTATTGGTAAAATAATATTTAAAGAACGTACGACTGCTGTGGGATTTTTATATGAAAAATCCCACAAATACAGTAACATTGATATTACAAATATAATACAAGCAGTGTAGTTAAGTGAAAGCGCTTACGTCTGGTTCGATTTCAGATTATGTTGTGTTGTGATCTGTTTCAGTTTCCTCAAGGTTCTTCCATTTCCTCTCATTTTCTCATATTTCAAACACTTTCACAATTAATAATCACTTTAATTAGTCATCCATCTTCATTAACCTGTAGAATTCAATTTTATTTCAATTGAATATATTTGATTTCAATTTTAGCTGTCTATCTATCTATCTCTCTCTTTCTCTTTCTCTCTCTCTCTCTCTCTCTCTCTCTCTCTCTCTCTCTCTATATATATATATATATATATATATATATATATATATATATATATATATATATATATAAAATTTTGATTCGTTTTAAACATGCTTCATTGCATTACAAAAGCATTAGATTGGTTTTTTAAAACAGATTCCGTCTTCTGTTCTAATTATATTAATATTATTAGGCGGAAATTAGGTTTCTACAAACTAGTAAAAGTATTCCATAGTATTACCAAATTCCATATTCCTTACATAAATTGATCTGAAACCTTTAGAACTGAAATTAAGGACGAAGAAAAATATTTACTTATTAAATTTCCCATCAACATTACCTATAATTTGTTTCGACTCAGAAGGTCTGGTTAATTTTATTTTACAAAAACAAAGAAAAGAAAAAAAGAAAAAAGAACAAAACAAAGAAAGAGATGTATACGGTTTACAGCTAAAGAAACCGACGCATGCTTGTATGTCTTGTAATCGGTAAATTTTAGACTCAAAGCATTTTGGGTTAAATATCTAGTCATTTTTGTCCACCTGTATTTAATAAAAAAATTACGAAATGTATATAGGCTAATTTTATTTTTTTAATCTAGTCACTTGTTTGTAGTGAGTGTTTTGTTTCTAACGTATAAACAGCGACGTTTGAATTTATTGTAATAAAGTATTATGTAGAACTGAAGTGTACATTTATTTCAACCCTCAAACAAATATCATAGAATAAACGTACTTTTCATTTTACGTCCCTGTTACGTACATCGTAGACACGTTATGCAGCTCTTCTTAACATGTAACAAACTTTTATTTATTTTCTCTATACAATGTGTTTGGTCTGAAAGACAAAGAACGAATATATAGCCTTTTTCAATTCCTAAGGGATTTTCTCGATCGTTTTCGAAATATAAAATGTGTTTATCCTATGCTCAAAAGGAACCATACAAGCTAATCTTTGTCTGTCTAGCGTGTGCGTGCCATTCATTAAAATAGAATGAAATCGCACAGCCAAAGTTAGGTATCCTCATTTGATTTTGTGAGTCTAAAGATATAATGTTTGAGCGTAGAATACGTGCAAATTAGGCGAGGTCACGAGTAAAGAATACATTTTCAAATATTTGTGTCTTGTGGAGTACCTTAATATTTACAAGTGTATAGACCAATCAAGGTGTTTGCCAGAGTCATCATAAAACCCAAAAGTAAACAACAAGAAACGTTTGAGTACAGATGTGTTAGGGAATTTGGGATCCAACTAGCGTTACATCACAAAAGATGCACGTCTTGTACCAGTGAGCAAATTTTTTTCACAAGCATGTGAGATTGTTATTATTATATTCTCGTTGCATTTGTTCTTGCCTTCCCTCAAAACCTCTGAAAACAAATTATATTTTAAGCCCTAAACGAAAAGTTTGACGTAGAAGGGCTTCATTAGCTTTTAAAATGTTTTGTTGAGTATGTTACCTGAAAAAGGAATACCTTCTGTGAAAAATAATGTCACGCTGCTTTCTTCCATCAATAGTCTTGAGTCAGTAGAGCCAAAACAAAAATCATGTATATAACTTACAAACATTTCACATTATCTAGTGACACGGGACGAAGAAAATAAATAGCCAAAGATTTAATTTAGTTTTTTATGATGCATCTGAAAAGGATGTATAGTCTTCGCACGCTCGTCTTGGTCGCAGCAGTCTGAGTCAAAACTTAAAACATTCAACTGGATTATCACCGTCAGAATGAAACAGATAGAACAAATGTGTTTCTTGGTTTTCCTTCCATTTTTGAAAAACTTGAAATCTTTTGTAAACTATCATACTAATTATTTTAATCCAATGAGTGGCGTTGATATCAAGTTCAAATAAAAGTTAAGGGTCTCATCCAGTCTTGGACGAAACTGAGAAGATTATTGCTGGAATGGAGTATCGCAAAGAAAAGATTGATTCTAGGGCGTCTCTCGGAAGCGACGTTAAATTACGTCGTCTGAAGAAGTAGGCAACAACTACCGAATCATGGACGGATTTGACTAAAGAAGTTAAAATGAAATGAAATCTTTCAGTTTTACGTCCCACGGTTATGCCGGTTAGGCTAAAGGAGACGGTGATTATAAAAGATGAGTGAAATGGTGGAATGAAGAAAGTTGGAGGAAACGGGAGAACCCGAGAAAACCCACGAGCACGGTGTTTGTCCACCACAAAGTTCACTTGGCGGGGGCTGGGATCGAACCCAGGACCCCAAGCATCAGAGGTGAACGCTCTACCACTGAGCCACCGCGCCCCCCAACTAAAGAAGTTACTCCAGAAGACGGGACAGGCGATGAAAATGGAATCGATGGAAGGAATGAAGCATTGAATATTTAAGCTTTGAATGTAAAGAGCAGAGAAATTGTCAACTTGATTCAAAGATAAAAGTGAAGATCCAATATTTAGAAAAGAGGAAGGGAATGAAATGAAGCTAAAGAGATCAGCGGAGGATAAAAGCTTTTCTATATTGTAGCATCTGGTGCATCTGGTCATGGTGGAAGACTTCTCCCTATAGCATTTCATATGTGCTCGATGGGATTCAAGTTGGGGGATGGCCAGGAAAGTCCTCTCGCCGAATACATACTCGTTCCAATATCCAGGGCTGATTGATGCGGTTCCGCATTATCATTCATAAAGATGAAGAAATCTTTAAAAACACACAATTGGGGGAGGAGCACAGTATCACGATAACATTGACGGGTGAGAGGTATCTTGTTCAAAAATTTGGAAGTTTGTATGCCAATTCAACATCATGTGTTCCCACACAAGAACATCTTGAGTACCAAATCTATCATGATCGACAATGTTTCTTAATTCATTGAGAGTTCCCAACTACCGCTAGATACGTCCAGAATCAAGTACAGATTCACTACTCAGGCTGAATACGCTCTCATTTGAGAAGAGAACCCAACTCCTCTACTTCTCAGTCTTTAGTGGTATCACCGCAAATGGTTCTGTTGTTGTGCGTGTATCGACGGAACACAACTTAATGACCGTTCGGCAGATATACCACTTTCATACAATCGACGTGCCACTCTAAAGCGTGACATTGAGCATGCTCCAGTACTTAAATGTGATTGCAATCGCACCCATTGTTTGACACCGATCCCATCTTGCTTGTTGCTCAACGTCGCGGTCTTCTGCTTCTGTAGTTGACCTTCGCTAATCACAATCTCTCCTTCGCATAACATTGTCCGTAGTTAGGAACACTCTTCACCCACGTTAAACACCGTTGTGGTCAATATCTATTTACCAGGCGACACTTGTCACACTACATCCTTCTTGCAATTTCTGAATGATTCATCCACATGTGTAGGCACCCAAACTTTCTATCCGGGTCATGTTATTGTCAGTAACACTACTGTATAATTAAATAGTTAAAATACAACGAATAGACAATACAAAGTGGTAGTAGAAATATTTATCACGAGAAAGGTTATAAAAATAAAATCCATCTGAAAGGAAGTGGCTACACTGCCTCCTTCAGTTTTCCTCAAGATTTTTATTTTTTTCTGTTGATAACTGCAAATTGCCACGAGACACAAATACATGTTCCGGATGGATTTGTAGGCAATCATAAATCTTAATCAACAATCTTAAAGTGAGCAACATGAAGATAATTTAGGGTATTTTCTCCCATTTTACATTTTGGTACTTTCGTTTTAATTATTATTTATGTATCCTAAGAAAAACTAAGATACTTCCTATGTATGTATTCACGGATCATAAATATATAATTATAGAAAATTAAAATTCTGCAAAGTTGTATTCGTTTTGTCTTTTAATATAACGTGGTCTTCAGTTAAGTTATATAAGGATAATAGGAAGAAATCCAATACTAATAACACTAGGACTACTTTACTTATTATTATTATTATTATTATTATTATTATTATTATTATTATTATTATTATTATTATTATTATTGTTTTTTGTCATTGTTGTTACTTCAATCTTGTTTTAAATGGGAGAAGAATAACAATAGTTTACTTTAATCTCTGAAGATTGTGGTCTCCAGTGAATTATTTGGACACAACTGTTCAATGTTTCCACCCAAGTGACACCCATGAAAATTTTCTTTCTAGTAACTGCCGCAGACAGTTCATTAAAACGGAAGAAGAAAGTATTCTCCTTTCTCCTTCACGAAAACGGAGGATGTATCTAATTCATTTCTATGATTTGAATCGTGATACGTCTCCACGGAAACACTGTTCTATACATGAGATAATTTCAAGTAATGAGGTGTGATAGAGTATCGAGTCTGTGAAGAAAGGAATATTTTATATCACAGGAAAAAAAAACGAATACTTGTCTTGTTAGCGTTGCCAACTATGCGATATGTTACCAGATGATCGCAGTTTTGACAAACTCAACTATGTTTTCAAGGTTGAAAACTTAATTTTATTGTTCATCTCTTAGAATGATTATGAGCAAATGGCAGTAATTTTACTTTTCAGATTGGCTGACCTTATTTTGTGTTGAAGAAGACTAAACGATTATATTTCGCCTCCTGGATCAAATCTTATAAAATAATAAAAGGTATAGACCACTGCACTAACTTTCTCATTGAGATTCTTTTAAGAAATCATGTTATGCTGTAGTTATAAATAAAATCGTTTCTTCTACAGTACGATCCAAATCATAAGGCGTGTTCAGATAAATTCGTCCAAAGAAAATCGACCCAAAATTATATTATCCCTTGAAGATTTTGCCATAAGAAAGGACTTATGTCAGATATTAAGGTTATTAGTGAAATATTTGTTTATAAAATAGCTGCAAAATAACATGAGTTGTATTTTATAAGCATAAAAAAACAACTCACCACTAAGAGTAAACTAACCCTTTGGAATTTTCTGATCGAAATAATTTATTCAGTATTATACAAACGTTAATGGCATATATATTTATGAGAGATAAATAAAATCGTCTAAGTCGTTTTTGAGAAAGCAGCCTGAAAAAACTTTCCCAAAGATAAAGCTATCCCTCTTAGATTTTATCAACATAAATGAGGTATGTTATATTATCAGGTTATTAATGAAATATTTGCTTGTCAAATATGAACAAAATCTAGTAATCGTTTTTTTTTTCTTTTCTTTTTCTAAAATAGAAAAAGAAAATTGTTCAAGAAATGTAATTTCCCAATAAACTACTACTCGTACATTTCTTCAGAGCAAGCGAGTTATTTCATATTAGTAGGGTATTAATGAAACATTTAATTAAGTATAAACAAATCGTTTGATTCGTTTCTGAGAAAATCATATGAAATGAATTGACTCCAAGAAAAAAACTACCCCTCATATATTTTTAAAGACAGATAACTTATTAGATAATTAATGAAATATCTATTCACGAAATTGCGAAGAGTCGTTATCGAGAAAATCGTCCAAAAATACCCCCAACTACCCCTCCTCAGTATCACAGTCTGTTTTTCATTTTAAAAATTGATCACAGATAGAATCAAAATCGTTTCAGCTGTTTTAGATAAAATTGCACTTCTTTATTTTCGCCCTTCAATAAACTATTCGCACTTTAAGAGGTAGAAAGAAAATTCGAAAAAAAAACTTCGGAAAATCACAAAATCTTCATGCTTAAAATTTTGTCTCGATACGTTGAACCATATGGTTTTTAGGTGAGTTTATATCAGGACAAATGGACGAAGAGACGACAGACATCGAAAAATAACTTTTATGCTACCTATGGACTATGGAACATGTGGATTCGATATCGAAATCGACTTTTTCCATGGTCAACATACTTCCTTCTTTGGTTACGTCGCTCGAATGTTAAAATAGCAGAGGAAGATGCAAATAAAATTAAACATGATTTGTTGTTGGAAGAAACGATTGGTAGACGGAAAAACGTTTAAAGATACATAATATAGTTTAATATGTTATTATATTACATTCTTCGTGAACCTCTAGTGAGGATGTAGGATTCTAATATCTTCTAAACGCAATTAAGAAAAAAATCATATCATGAATTCTACAATTCTACATATTAATTTGCAGAAGGAGACGACAGGACGAAAGCTTCCTGGTAATTGAGACGCGTTGAGAAACATGTCTCCAAGAATCTCTACGAGACGAAACATTTACAAAAATTTACGAGAAAGAAACACAAAAGTCTTATTTTTTTCTCTCGACTCACGTCGTGGGCAATGCTAGTCCCTCTCAAGCAAATATTTTGAACATATTAGATAAAACACGAAGAACAATTATTGTTTCATCCCTCTTTTACTTTCATTAAAACCGAACGAAGAATTACTTTTATATGGAAATCTACTCACTATATTTTCCCAATGAAGACCATTGTTTGTAAAATAGAAAAGGTATATTTTGATTTGATTTTCAGTTTAGCGTCCTTTTCAGCAGTAAAGCTGTATAAGATATGGACCTACGACTTAATATGGGATCCAAACCACATGAGCTCCGCTGAAATTCGAACCCCGTTCTTCCGTGCCAATGGAGCGTACGTTAGCCATTTTGCAATGACATAGCTGAAATAGGAAAGGTGTCTGCTTTACATCAGGTATTCCTTCTTTTAGACACAATTAAGTTAATTATTCCCTTTTCCACGTCTTTTTATACAATTTAAGTACACTTGGTAAATTGAATAAGTCTTTTTATGTTTAAATGATCAAATCGAAAAGTTGTAAAATTATTTAAAAAAAATCGAATGCTGAAATCTAACGAGTTGTTTAAAATAGGCTTGTAAGAGTTTAGGGCATTTTGTGAGAAGTTGTAAAGTACTTTACATAATGAAATAGCGATAATGTTGTTCTTAGTTGTGTAGAATTTGTTTAGATGATGTTAAATAGAATACAAATGCGTACATGTTCATTTATCCATAAATGTTGTTTTTACATTCACACACACTGCTCTATCGACATTTTCCTTACCCGTCTCCACTGCTTTTAACAACACAATGGATACTCCATACAGTATACCATCGACATTTTTATTACCTGTCACCACTGCTTTTATCAACAGAACGGATTACTCGAAGATCCATATACTATCCTATCAACATTTTTATTACCTGTCAACATTGATTTTATCAACGCAATGGGTTACTCGAAGATCCACACAGTACACCATCGATGTTTTTATTACCTGTCACAATCAATACAACGGGTTATACGAAGATCCATACAACATACAATCGATATTTTTATTGCCTGTCACTAATACTTTATCATCACAACATGCTCTTCGATGATCCACATACTATAACATCGACGTTATTCTTGTTTGTCATCATTGTTTTGATCAACTCAACGGACTCTCCGAGTGCTCTCCCTCTACTAATGTGGTTGCTAAGAATAGGAGAACCAAACTATGAAGTCACCCAGCAATGAGGTAAAGTTATTTGTTGCTATAAAAGTCTTAGATACCTATAGTAGTGACATATTGTAGTGGAAATAGGAACTATCTGTTGAAAGATATTTGTAAAATTACCAGTTTGTCGAATGTTCATGTAATTAACATTTGGAAACAGAATAAATGTTAATGAAGCATCGTGATGGAAGCTGAAGGGGTTCACCAAACAGAATGAAGGATCATCGTGTTGGTGTAGAGTGTGAAATGCTGATAGCAAATGTGACTGGACAATATAAACAGAAAAGACGAGTTGTCTTAAATTATGGAAGCAATAACAACAAATACGCATTTTGAATTTTCAAACCAGACATAAAGCGGACTGGTAGCTTGCGTTACCTAATGGAATGGAAGTAAATTTTACCATTTTGAAAATTCAATACAGTATTGTAATGGTAATAGATAGAAAATTGTAATATTTAACACGTTACATACACATTACATTTCTATCTTCTTGACTCTTCTGTTATGTGGAAAATAAGTTCATCTGTGTGTAAGAAATTCCCGTTTTACAAGAACTGTGAAGGTAACTCAGATTGACATTCAGTAGCATGACAATAAGACTTAGTTAGTATTCAGCAGTTAGTCATTGTAGTGTTAGTAAAAGATGTTGCAGCCAGTGCCATTGTTCCTGTAATTCATGAACTTCGCTGTGCTATTATTACTATTCAAACAAACACTGTATAAATCTTCCTGACCTTATGTAAGCTTTATTATACACAAATGATAAGATTCTTACATACCACAGTCACACAACATAGAAACTCTTTAACCTGCACGATTTAATGGTAAATTGCTTAATTTCGGTTAGAAAGATCTAGTTTCGATTCTACACTAGGAAACTTTGGTGACTACCTAGATTAAGGAGAAAAGAGTAAGTAATCTTAAAACAAGAATGTTTAATCCCAAAGGACGTTAGGTGTTTCTTGAATATGTCTATGGAATATGTTGTATGGCAGTATCGCATATTGGTTTTAATATTCTAGATTAAAATGATTTTACACCATTGATAAACTGTAAATTGAATTTTATTACTAAGTTATTTAGATTTAATGTGTTCTCGAAGTTCTCTAATTTCTTCTTGAATTACGCGTTTCGCTGAATTTACAGAGTATACGCATGTGACGTTAAAGATGTACTGGTAGTTTAAGTTCATAAAGATGTTTTATTATGTGGAAGATAATGTTAATGGCTGCTCTAAATTCATATATGTCCAAAGAGATTCAAAGACATATGTAGATCGTTTGAAGATGTATGTTGAGATTGGTAGACAACATGCGATGTACTTAGTGTGCTGGCTATCCGGGTCCAATCGTCATAGCGACTTTGTGTGTATTTTAATCTCCACTTCTGTTCCCGCAGTGACTGCAGCCTTTGTTTTAATATCCTCAGGAGTTTAAGAAACTAGAACATTACAAACTTAAAAGACACATTTAATCGTATATCACCAACAGTGTTACACCTAATTTATAATTATATGGCGACAAAAGATTACTTATTGACGAGACGAAAAACTTTTCTACTATATATGCAAGTGTCGAATGGTTCGATCCAAGTATAAGTCATCCAAATTTCGAAGTAATTGTATTAGTATATTGTATACACCCTATAACAGTAACTCATTATACACCATAAAGTGAATAAAGAAACCTGTCGTCTCGTTACAGCTATGTAGTTTACGCAAAAACTTATAATAGCCTCGTTAAATTTTTTTTTCTTAATTACATACAATCAGGCACGTAGCCAGGATTTCGTGAAGAAAGGGGGGCTGTGACATGAAATACTGTGGTCATCACACCAGGGGATTGATCAATCTAAACTATTTTACTGGAACACATATTGGTTCGTTTAGCCAGGATTTCGTAACGGGGGGGGGGGGCGTGACATGAAATAGTGAAGCTCGATCAATCTAAACTACTTTACTATCAACATATATTGGTTTGTTAGAACAATAAAATGAAGATATGTTGGTAAGTATTTTAATAACGAACTATGAAGAAATCTCGAAAAATAATAATAATAAAAAAAACGTACTGAAAAAGATTTTACAATATTTACGTCCTTGCTCTGTTCATTCAAATGTAACAATTTTCCTTTCGTTATGGCCTCAATTATTATAAAAAGTACATACTGAATACTGTCTTGTAAACTATCTTCTAATATAAATAAAATAAGGAGTTTGTTTGTGTGTTTGTCTGTCTGTCTGTCTGTGTGCGGCCTGGGGACAAGACGAGTGGACCGAGAGTTACCCCATTTTGGTCTGGGGTACCTTGGCCCAGGCCCCAGATCAAGACGAAGCGTTTTTTCAAATTTCGAAACAGTGGGGTCTCAGGGGGGCGTTTACCGGAACCGGCTTGGGAACCCGACAAATTGACCGAGAGTACCAAATTTTAGTCACGAATATCTTGGTCCAGGCTCCAGACAAAAGTTAAACGTTTTTTTTCGAAATTCGAACCAGGGGAGTCTCAGGGGGGCGTTAACCGGGACATGTAAAAATAGTAGAAAATGACCGATATTTATTTATTTATTTACTTAACAATCACCAGATACAGCTCAGAAGCCATTTTACATTGAATATCCAACAACATTAACAATGGAAAGGATTTGGGAAAGTATCGGGCAGGGCCTGTTTAGTAGGTGCCATCCCTGTATTTGCCTGGTAGGACTGAGGAAAACCATGGAAAACCTCAGTCAGGATGGTAGGCAGCGGGATTCGAAGACACGACCTCCCGAATGCGAAGCCAACGCTCTACCACTTGAGCTATTAGTGTCGAATTCATATTTTCGCGGTCGCTGAAATCAATGGTGAAACTCCAGTCGCATTAACTTCCAAATTCACGCTATTCGGCTCCAGGCCGGGGGTCACCGGAGGGGGGTGAGATACCAAGACATATAAAAGTAATCCAAAATGACCGATATTAGTATCAAATCCAGTTTTCGCGGTCGCTGAAGTCAAAGGTGACACTTCCATTAGCGATGACTTGCAAGTATGCGGGCCGGGAGTCAGCGGGGGGTGGATACAGAGACATGTAAAAAAATAGCCCAAAATGACCGATATTAGTATCAAATCCATAGTTTTCGCGGTCGCTGAGATCAATGGTGATACTCTCACAGGCATTGACTTCCAAATACAGCCCCTGTGCGAAGAATGTGTATATTCAACTAGTTTTACAATATATGCGGTTGTAACGCACCATCCTTCTGGATCTAGGAAGAAGAAGAATGGATGGTTACATGAAGGGAAAATTGTACATTGAGCGATATATTGTTTATTAAGACTTCTATTGTTAAATCAATTTCAGTACTTAAAACGATTTTTTTCTATATGTAAAAAGTATTCTTTTTAGGAAAAAATCGGAGAAAGAAAAAAGTATGTATAAAAGTTTGATAGGAATAATGTATGGAGGAATTGACTGAGAAACTATATGCTATGACAACTTGAGGGGAAAAAAAGGTTTTGCGCGTGTTGGTTCGGTGGGCGTGGCTTGTACCGTCAACTCTACCTGGCTCGGTGACTCAGGGACACGTTATCTTGTTACCTGCGTTAGCCCAGAGAGGATGGAGTTGTTTGGTGGTTACGTGTTCTTGCTTTGCTTTGTGTTAAGTAGGACATGTTTGTGAGTGAATATACGTGGGCAAGTCTAAGTTCCGTGCCAGAAAAGCTTTTGCTACTATTTGTTCTTTGCGAGTTAAGCGAAGTTAAATATCACGATGTGTGGAATAAGTTCACAGTTAGTGAAAGAAGTTGGCAAAGAAATAGCCTATTTTTGTGCTTGTTCAAGTTACAGAGTCAGAGAGAGAAAGTGTGCATGCAAAGTGAACCCTCAATTCGCTCTATTCAGTTCTTATTAGTGAGTGAATTTAGTGTGCAGTTTGATCCTGTTTCATTACTTCTTAACCTCTCTGAAATATTTCTTTTTTTTTTAAAAAAAAGAAGGAAATTTATTAAGGAGAGAGAATTTTTGTAGTGAAGGACATTTCTTAGTAGAGTCCGTAGTGATTGCTATTTTGGTTACCTTTTTATTCTGGCAATCCTAAAGATTTGTCCTGGAATTTCTTCTCTGTAACGACGTGATAGCATAATTTCTGGCACAGAGCAAAGAATTGCGTACGTGACTAGTCAACAGTTAGTCAAAGAGGCCAAATACCAAACGAGAGGAAAGAAGAAATAGGTAAACCATTGAGTTTTCCAATACTTGGTGAGTTAATACTATTATATTTACCTATAGTAATTGTGTTTGTGAAAAGTGTGGATTGTGAGGTCGTTAGTAGTTTGTTTCCAACTGGTTTAAAACTCGCGAACCTTTGCCTTCCAACAGTAGTTATATTTCCTCCCAGAAATTGTGGCGATTATTCTTTCTACTTTGACCTTAATCGTTGAAACAAGATATAAACCACCTGCGGATCCGATATTTCGTTTAAATTAAGTATTTCTTTTTCAGCTGTTAGCCATATGTCAGAAGGAGAGCGTATTTAGATATTATTTTCTCGAAAGAAAAATATAAATTTTTTCTCGAAAGTTGTCATAAGCTTGAAAGTTAAGATTTTGATTCAGACATAAATTTGACTGCTATTATTTGGATGAATTAACTAATTAAGATCTAAACTATTGTAAGATTTATGTTCAGAAATATTTTTCATGTTTGAAGAAATTTATCAATGAGTAGTTAATGGTCGTAAAAGTCGTCGGGAGATTATTAACTGTTAAAGTCAAGTTTTGAAGAGAATTAGTAATTATTGATTGTAGATACTGTTTGAAATATAATTGAAATTAAATTTAAAGAAGATAAGAATCAACTACTAAAGTTTTAATTGAAATTTTCTGAGATTTAATCAACTTAATCAACAGATAATTATTATTAGAATAGTTGTATATTGCACATTTCAAACGAGTGTATATAAGCTATTCAAACGTTTTAGTTCATATACACCTCCTTATATTGGCAATAAAGTTGTTATCTTAAAACTTGAAACACTGTTGTACATGTTCTTTAAGTTTATGTTTAGTGTGTTTCCTTTTTCCAAATAGAAATATTGGATCTGCAATTCCAGCTAATACTAGCATAGTTGATTACGCGAAACTGCTCGATTCTCCTCTCCCAAGCCCTCTCTGCCAGGCTTTGTGATCTGAGTTCATATTGACAGTTTGTTTAATTATTGTTTTGGCTTTTTTTTGTAAACTCTCCATGTGAATTCGATTAGACGAGGCTAGGTGGAAGGGGGAGTTACAATTTCCGCAGGTAACAAGATCTTCATTTTTAAGATCTCATATCTAGATCTGTAAGATAGTAAGTTTATGTTTGTGTTATTCTTAGGATATCTTATACATTTTCATTCCATTAAAAGTTACAAAGTGAAAAGAATAGGAAATATTATTGAAGTTGAATATCCTAAATTATATTTTGGTAATTTATCTTTGCCATTAATATTCTTGTAAAAACTTAGTTAAATTTTTCAGATTCCTCCAACGTTTTCATTCCATTTGAATTTAATATTGAATTTAAGAGATAGGATTGTAAATGTGTTGGAGTATTGACTGCTTTACATTAAATTTGTTAGAAGGTTTTCACATTTTTAAACTGGTAGTTAATACTTTCCTCGAACATTATCATTCTACAAAAAGCTTGTAATATTGTTAGGACTTTGATAAATGGAAAGATAGTTAAGTATATTTATTTTAGAATTGAATTTTGCAAGAAATTTTGTCCTATTATAGAGAGATAGTCTTTTCCTCCTACATTTTAATTCCACCAAAATATTTTTTTTGAATTTTTGTAAAATTTATGAATATTTATAAATCATTTGATGATTATTGAGAAAAACTTTCAAATTTGTGTAGTTAAATTTCAAATTTCTCATTTTCCTCCAACATTATCATTCTACTTAGAGTTGATGATAGTATCTAACCTATATATTTTGAATGAAATTGAATTCTAAATTGTTTATTAATATAAATTTTGAAATTTTGAGGATTATTTTTCCAAATATTGATAAAAATATATCGCCACTCCGTATTGTGTTCTTTGAATTCGAAGATCGTTAATTGGTCGAACATTATTGTTGTCTATGAATAATTTCATATCTCTTCCAAGGTTTTTCGTATCAATTCTAGTTTGTGTTCCTAGTAGTATTAGTATTTAGTATCTGTATATGACTAGTTATAAGTATTGTTTATATATTGTGCTGTTTTGCTTTGTTTATTTTTATACTATGGATAACATTCAAAGCGAACGTGATTATATCAGCATTGACATGCCAGACTCAGAATTTGTTACTATTGATGCAACTGGGCATCCGAGTTTAAATTCTAATTTCGGCTCTTTGAGTATGAGTTTAACGCCGCCGATGCATACTAATTCAGGTGTTAGGTTCTTTTCTACTCCAGATGGGAATAATTTGAATTTTTCAGTTAATAGTTCAGCAGAGACTTACGGTTTTAGTAGGATAGTTAATCCTCCTAGCTTGAATATTTCTAGACCAGAACATAGGGTTACATTTAATGAACCGCCTATAAGAAGAGAGATGGGGACTTCTCCTCCTGATTTAAATTCTTCCAATGAAAATAGATTTCGAAATAGATACTTAAATTTAGGTAATTACTATAATAGAGTTTCGAATATTCTCAGTTCGACTCCTAGAGTGGGAATAAATAATATGCATGCTGGCAATTCTAACTTTGGTCCAAGTATGAGAAATCTAGACGGTAGAAATATTGATAGGGGAGTACAATCTCATGTAAATTTAGATGATCATCATTCAGAAGCTAATTATGAACATAAATTAATGTTGAAGTATACTCATTCTAGATCTTTAACTTATTTGGAGAATAGATTTATGAATATTAAAAACGTGAATGGTAGTGATAGCTTGCAAATTTTCGAAATATTGTTCAAAATTGAAGAAATACTAATGGAGAGCAGCTATTCATTTAACATGATACTATCAGTTTTAATTCCGAAATGTAATGGGGTTGTTTTAAGAATAGTTACTTCGGCATTGAATGATCATTTAGATTGGAATGTGTTTAAGAATAACTTACTATCTAGATTTATTACTCCTACAACTGTTCATTCATTAGTGAGTGACAGAATTTATAGAAAGCAGAAATTATCGGAACTCATGAATGAATATGTGAAATCTGTAACTATTTCAATGAATGTATTAGGATTAAACATGGAAGAATGTGAATTAGTTAGAATAATATTAATGGGAATGAACCCAAACCAAAGGGATAGGATGCTAGGAAATTATTTTCCTAATAGCCGTTTAGAACTATTAGACATAGCCGAAAGATTTATAATGAGTACTCGAGAACAAATTGAGTATAATAGAGCGATGGGAGTCAAAAGTAAAAATCAAATGGTTCTTTCTAATAATAAGTTGAAAGTCAGTGACAATAATCAGAAATATATGAATTTTTCAAATAATTATGTAAAATCGAATCGAATGAATGAAAATTCCGAGGTTTCGATACCTTCAGAATTCTCGAAAGTTAATAACAATAGAGATCGTTCAAAAGTTATGGAAAAGACAGTAAACCAGAAAATTCCTTCGGAGATGGACGGATTAGTAGCGACTTTCGTTATTGGCAAGATTAATAATATATTAACTTGTGTCTGTGTAGACGGAGGTTCTAGTTTTAATCTTGTTACTAGATCGTTAGTTCGTCGCAGTGGTGCCGAACAACATATACGTACTGTGGAAGAAAAAACGGTGAATGCCCCTTCGGGTTTACATTTCTCCACGGGAGAAGAGATTACGTTGAATGTTAACTTATCCGGATATTTCCAAGTGGTGAATTTTCGAGTTGTGGAACAGTTACCATGTGAGTGTTTGTTAGGAATGCCTTTCCTTAGATCTACATCTGCTGTTTTGGACTATGAGAACCATATTTTAGTTTTGAACGGAGGAAGAAAGAGAGTCCGTTTAACATTTCAGAAGAACGTGTTTAAAAGTGGATTCAGATCTGTAGATCCTCAAGACCAGCGACAATTTATAAGAAGACCAGCGAGAAAGAGATCAGTAAATCAGACTTCACCGAGTTTTTCTTCGATTTTTATTAGATCGGATTACAATTCTTCGGGATATTGTGATAGGGGAATTCAATGCGAACTTGAACTGAATGACTTAGAAGATCGATTATTTACGATTGAAGTTCCTAATTCATCACAATTAATTGAAATGAAGAATTGGATTGAGTGCGATTTGTTGAGGGCTTCCAAAACCAAGGGAACTCCAGTAGATGCAGTTAGTGATACATCAACATCTCCTAGTGTGAATGGTGAAGGATTGGAACTAGGAAGATTTACAACCACTCATACAGAGGAAACACCTTGTAGAACAACATGTGTCGACATGGCTATGATCTCGACCGATGTTAATAGTAGAGATTTAGTTCAAACTCAGCAAGATGAAAAGGAAGATCAAATAGCCATGAAGAACAATGAAGTAAATGGAAGAAGTGAAGAAATGGATAAATCTTCGGGTTGTTTGAAAAAGAAGATTCCTTCTAAGAAGTCAAGAAAGAGGAGGATTAAGAAGAAGAGTGCAGATCTGGTGAATAGAGACGAGAGTCAGGAATCCAAGGTTAAGGAATCTAGTATTGGAATTCCTTCTGCTTCGAAGGTAAGGACTGGACATCATCACAGTTCATCGGAAGCATCAGATGTGGATATTGAACAGGCAGAAAACTTCCATAAACTTGTCAATAGAAACAAAAAGTATATCAATAAAGATTCTCACCAGGGAGAAACCAAATGTAAACGATCTCCACAGGTGAAAAACCCATCGAACACACAGGGGGAAAAATCAGATGATGAAAACTGGAAGTATCGTAATCAGGATATTAATTCGTTCATAGATTCGATTAATAAAGATTATGCAGATGTTATCACTGAACGAGTTGGATGCATCAAAGATTTCACCGGTCATATTTATTTATTAGAAGACAAGCCATTTAAACAAAATCCATTTCCAATCCCTAGAGGAAAGGAAAAGATTTTTGACGAACAGATTCGAGAGTTGGTTGAACAGGGTATATTAGAGGAAGTAGACCATTCCAACTACGCTAGCAGTTGCTTCCTTGTTAAGAACAAAAATAATACATTTAGAATTGTCGGAAATTACGTTAAGGCTAATTCATTAATAGTTAATGATCCTTTTCCTGCTCCAAACTTGGAGGAATGTCTGACAGGGTTGTCGGGGAAGATGCTGTATTCACGCATTGACTTACGGCGTGCGTACAATCAGATTAAACTAGACGATAACTCGAGAGACATTACTACAATAGTTACTCCAAAGGGATTATATCGTTATACACGAGTGCCAGTTGGAATTAAAACTGGGAGTAACCTATTAACTCGTGTAATGAAAAAACTGTTAGGAGACTTGGAAAAAGAGGGTGTAAAAACGTATTTCGACGATGTATTGATATTTTCAGATACTGTAGAGGAACATAAGGAAACAATTAGAAAGGTTTTCGATATATTTAGAAAATATAATGTAACGGTCTCACCTGATAAGTGTTTGTTTTTCTATAATAAGATTAATTACCTAGGTTATGTAGTATCAGGGGACCAAATGGAGATTGATCCGAAACGGGTATCAGCAATCCAAAATATTCCTCCACCAAGGAATCGTAGAGGTCTGATGAAAATTCTCGGGTTGTTTAGTTATTATTCTAAGTTCGCGCCCGAAATGCAAGAACTCATGGGACCTTTAAGTGAACTCAAGTCTGTCAATAGAAAATTTGAATGGAATCTGGAACATCAAAAGATTCTTGACAGCTTGAAGAAATTATTGGTGGAGAATGTTGTGTTAAAAACTCCTGACCTCAATAAACGTTTTATAGTAAACGTGGATGGCTCAGGGAAGAGTATCGCTGGGTGTTTGCAGCAGGAGAACAGCAAGGGGGAGTACCAACCCGTTGCGTTCTTCAGTAAGAAACTGTCGGAAGCTGACAAACACCGCAGCATTTATGAAATCGTGTTCATTAGCTTGGTTAAAACGATTGCTCGATTCCGACATTACTTGGTAAAGGAATTTGACGTACTAACGGACAATAAGGCTTTGACTTGGATTCTCAGCAATTCAAAGAGACTTATGAAATACGGACCGTTAGTAGAAACCCTTTGTCAATTTAATTTTCAAATAAAGCACGTTAGGTCTTCCGAGAAGTTAGTAGCAGACACATTGACAAGGGTTTACGATCCGTTTGAATTCCGCATTATAGATGGGCCTATGGGATTAGCTGCCTTTAATGAGAATCTAAGGTTAGCGCATATGTGGAGACTTCCTTTGATAAAAGAACCGATCGATGAGCTGCAGAGAGAAGACTCTGAATTAAGAGATATTATTCTGAAGATCGAAAAGGGTGAGTCAGTTTCAGGATATATCCTGAATAAGAGAATATTAGTGAAAAAGACGAACTCGGTAAACAACCCTTACAAGATTGTTATTCCCAAGAATCTAAGAAAAGTGCTAATCGAATATTATCATAATGATAAACTGGTTGGCGGCCATTCTGGCATTTATCGGACCTTGAAGAAGCTATATAAGAGATTCACTTGGGAAAATATGAAGCAAGAAGTAACGGAATTTGTTCGATGTTGCCATCGATGTCAGTTGACAAAGGAGGAAAATAAAAAGAAAATGGGACACCTAATCTCTGAATACAATAAGAGAATAGGATCACATTGGATGATTGACATCATTGGAATTTTACCAACCTCTAAAGGCTTTAAGTATATACTCATTGGAGTTGATAACGCTAGTAGGTTTGTGGTGTTGGAGAAGCTAAGAACTTTATCTTCAGCATCAATTACCGAAAAGCTAATGTATATGTTTAGTAGGTTGGGATTTCCTGAAGCAATATCTACTGACAATGCTTCAGTTTTTGTATCTGAGCATTTCAGAAAATTTATGTTTGGACTTGGCATAAATCATATAAAGCTTAGTCCATATCATCCTGAAGGAAACATTTCTGAGCGTTTTATCAAGACCTTGAAAGCGTCAATTCGAGCTTATTTTGCAGATAAGCAAAACCAGTGGTCTAATCTTATTCCCGATTTGCAATATACATTGAATATTAGTGAGCATTCTGGCTTGAAGATGTCTCCGATCGAGATATTTTTTGGACGTCCTACCAACACACCTTTGGAGAACCGATGGAACATCTCAGATTGGGGGTAAATCAACCCAAGAGCTCTGGCTAAATGCCATGCAGAATATGGAGAAATCGTGGAATAAAAGAAAGAAATTAATGGCTCAGAGGAGAAGGGAAGTATCCTTTGGATTAGGAGATAAGGTTCTTATTCGATCCCATGTAAAATCGTCTCTTAAAGACAAAATAGCAAAATCTCTTAGTGACAAATGGCTCGGTCCATTTGTAGTCCGTCGTTTTCTGACCCCAAATACAGTATTAGTTTCGGATGAAGACAATAGTTTAAATTCCTTCCGTAGAAGTCATGTCTCGGAACTAAAAGTATATAGAGAACCTAGAGTTTTGAATTAATGATAGAAATGGAAGAGAAATGAAATTAATTCATTTGTGATAAGGAACTATTGAAAATTAACAACTATTAGTCATATATTTTTATTATTGGTATTGGATCTTGTATATTTGTATATAGCTTTGTTACTGCTTATCTATTGATTTATTTGCATTTATTTACCATGGCCATGGAATTGGAAAAATTTTGATAATATAAATGCATCTAGAGATCTCTAAACTTTGTAAATAAATTGTAAATAGTAAATTGTTGATTTAATTATTAAATGAATGATTTGCATTCAAAGAATTGTATATAGGTATTTAATTTATTATATTGGTAAATATTTTGTTGGACTAATAGTTTGTTTTCTATTTTGTAGATTTCCTGCGAAAAAAAATATAGCTTTGTATATTTTTTTTATTCTAAGGCGTGGCGGATGTAACGCACCATCCTTCTGGATCTAGGAAGAAGAAGAATGGATGGTTACATGAAGGGAAAATTGTACATTGAGCGATATATTGTTTATTAAGACTTCTATTGTTAAATCAATTTCAGTACTTAAAACGATTTTTTTCTATATGTAAAAAGTATTCTTTTTAGGAAAAAATCGGAGAAAGAAAAAAGTATGTATAAAAGTTTGATAGGAATAATGTAAGGAGGAATTGACTGAGAAACTATATGCTATGACAACTTGAGGGGAAAAAAAGGTTTTGCGCGTGTTGGTTCGGTGGGCGTGGCTTGTACCGTCAACTCTACCTGGCTCGGTGACTCAGGGACACGTTATCTTGTTACCTGCGTTAGCCCAGAGAGGATGGAGTTGTTTGGTGGTTACGTGTTCTTGCTTTGCTTTGTGTTAAGTAGGACATGTTTGTGAGTGAATATACGTGGGCAAGTCTAAGTTCCGTGCCAGAAAAGCTTTTGCTACTATTTGTTCTTTGCGAGTTAAGCGAAGTTAAATATCACGATGTGTGGAATAAGTTCACAGTTAGTGAAAGAAGTTGGCAAAGAAATAGCCTATTTTTGTGCTTGTTCAAGTTACAGAGTCAGAGAGAGAAAGTGTGCATGCAAAGTGAACCCTCAATTCGCTCTATTCAGTTCTTATTAGTGAGTGAATTTAGTGTGCAGTTTGATCCTGTTTCATTACTTCTTAACCTCTCTGAAATATTTCTTTTTTTTTAAAAAAAAGAAGGAAATTTATTAAGGAGAGAGAATTTTTGTAGTGAAGGACATTTCTTAGTAGAGTCCGTAGTGATTGCTATTTTGGTTACCTTTTTATTCTGGCAATCCTAAAGATTTGTCCTGGAATTTCTTCTCTGTAACGACGTGATAGCATAATTTCTGGCACAGAGCAAAGAATTGCGTACGTGACTAGTCAACAGTTAGTCAAAGAGGCCAAATACCAAACGAGAGGAAAGAAGAAATAGGTAAACCATTGAGTTTTCCAATACTTGGTGAGTTAATACTATTATATTTACCTATAGTAATTGTGTTTGTGAAAAGTGTGGATTGTGAGGTCGTTAGTAGTTTGTTTCCAACTGGTTTAAAACTCGCGAACCTTTGCCTTCCAACAGTAGTTATATTTCCTCCCAGAAATTGTGGCGATTATTCTTTCTACTTTGACCTTAATCGTTGAAACAAGATATAAACCACCTGCGGATCCGATATTTCGTTTAAATTAAGTATTTCTTTTTCAGCTGTTAGCCATATGTCAGAAGGAGAGCGTATTTAGATATTATTTTCTCGAAAGAAAAATATAAATTTTTTCTCGAAAGTTGTCATAAGCTTGAAAGTTAAGATTTTGATTCAGACATAAATTTGACTGCTATTATTTGGATGAATTAACTAATTAAGATCTAAACTATTGTAAGATTTATGTTCAGAAATATTTTTCATGTTTGAAGAAATTTATCAATGAGTAGTTAATGGTCGTAAAAGTCGTCGGGAGATTATTAACTGTTAAAGTCAAGTTTTGAAGAGAATTAGTAATTATTGGTTGTAGATACTATTTGAAATATAATTGAAATTAAATTTAAAGAAGATAAGAATCAACTACTAAAGTTTTAATTGAAATTTTCTGAGATTTAATCAACTTAATCAACTGATAATTATTATTAGAATAGTTGTATATTGCACATTTCAAACGAGTGTATATAAGCTATTCAAACGTTTTAGTTCATATACACCTCCTTATATTGGCAATAAAGTTGTTATCTTAAAACTTGAAACACTGTTGTACATGTTCTTTAAGTTTATGTTTAGTGTGTTTCCTTTTTCCAAATAGAAATATTGGATCTGCAATTCCAGCTAATACTAGCATAGTTGATTACGCGAAACTGCTCGATTCTCCTCTCCCAAGCCCTCTCTGCCAGGCTTTGTGATCTGAGTTCATATTGACAGTTTGTTTAATTATTGTTTTGGCTTTTTTTTTGTAAACTCTCCATGTGAATTCGATTAGACGAGGCTAGGTGGAAGGGGGAGTTACACGGTCCTTTTCTGTTGAATCAAATGCTAACAGAACTTTCTTTCAACATAATTTTTTGTTTTTATTATTCCGTCAACTACAGTCGGTTCCAAATGACAGGTTAAAGGAGCAACAGAAAATTGTCCTTGAAATAACATGTTTGATACTGCAAGGATGGGATGACGAAAAGTTATGATTAAAAATGTCACCGCTGTTGCACAATGGCACTTATGCTTTCGAAAGCTTGAAATTTCCCTGACTAGTAGCAGGGATTCTGAGAATTCCATAACTTTTCTTGAAATTTCAAATTCCCTGACTCTTCCAGAATACCTCGCCCACCTCGCCACCATATTGCAAGTAATGCAAATCTCTTCATAAGAAAGAATAAACAAAAGCTTCCTGTAGTTTTCTTTTTAGTTATTAACGCTGATCCTTCTTTTTGTCATTTCATTTTGTTTTATCCTTCCTTAATTTTTTTATTTCTGGTCTCGAAGGGGGGGTCCGGACCCCCCTAACCCCCCCCTTGGCTACGTGCCTGATACAATGTTAAATAAACTTTCTATTAAAACAAAATCATTTCATATCGTTTTTTTCAAAATGAATTTTTAAAGAATGAACCACGAGAACTTAAAATATTTGATTTTTCTAAGTTAAAGCAAAAGGAAAACTGTAGTGGAACCCAATATAAAGTGGAATCCTGTTTTGGTAATATTCTTCTGCTGATATATTGCTTCATAAAATCAAAGAGAATTCCTAGCAGCTATGTGGTTAGTGTACGCGTCTTTCACGTGGGAGACCCGGGTTCGATTTCCGGCGGGAATTCATGTGGTTTGGATCTCACTTTAAGCTGTAAGTCCACGTCTCATATAGCCTCAAAGATGAAAGGGACGCTAAACTGAAATTCAAATCAAATCAAGGAGAAACTTAAACTATTTTTCTTATATGTTCGGTAGGCAAGTGCCCTTAATTGCCGTTTTCCAATTTACTAATCGTGCAAGACAAGATGTAACTTCTATTACTCACAGTTGTGTTTTTAATGATACAAATAATAGAGTAATTAAGTCTAATTGAAATTTTTACTAAAAGATCTTATTACAGTGCTTTTGTTTAATTACGTCTGTATCACCTTACTACACATTTGGCATCAAAGCAAGGTCACTTTCCCCAAATTCAAAAACTCTTATATTTTTACGGTCATTTTTGTTTGTTTGTTTGAACGTAGCGGATACCCATTTCCATACTTTCCCATATTTGCATAATAGTTTCTCTCACAATGTTGGTTTCTTTTCTTTCATTTCATTCTTTCTACACCTTCTTACTCATTTATCAAAATATAATTTCTTCACCAACAATACTCCAATCAATGTTTTTTTTTTTTTGGTAATAACCTCCTAAGCTATTCTATCTTTACCTATTCCATTACTTTATTGTTTTTTATTTTTATTCCTACCGACGTTTCCAAACCTTGTTCTCTCTAATTACTTTCCATTGCTTTTGTATTATATCCATGTATCTTTCCTCCACGATATAATATAACACAACACAAAACTTAGGAGATTTATCTTCTTCCTTTTACGGTGTTTGAAGTCCTAGTAACTTTTAAACTAATTTATAAAAATCGATCAAATGTTGCAACCTGGGTCAAACAATGTAGACAAGGGAACATTGTTTGATAGTCTCCGAAATATCGCATGATTTATGATGTTGCCAACTCAATATCAAGTTTCATTTATTTAGATGGCACAACGTCATATTTGAAATCTAAAGTTCAAATAAAAAAATATATACCACATTCGCTATTTGATGTTACAAATTAAGTACGCCATAGTATCACAAACATATGTAAATATAAAAATTTTAGAAGCCTCTACAACAGTAATAACGGAATTGAGAAAGGAATTTCAATGCAATTCGAAATACCTTACTGTTGAATATTTAGATAGGATCATGATGTGACATATTTGTAAAAACTAGAAACAAAGGTACAAGGGATTGAAAATTTGACCTTCTTCAAAAGGTTGTATTCCGAAAAAGGTGCTTAGATAGGTATCACATTCAAATACATAGATGGGTTGTAGAATAAACATTTTTAACCCTTAAGAGATCCGGGGTTTTGGGGCTATTTTTTAGACTTTCAGTCAAGCAGCTACTGCATCGTCACTGTTTATCCTAGGATCATGCTTTATACCTCATTCTCTTCAGAATGGAGCTGGCTTTCAAATGATGCCACTGTCATGCTCATACCATATACCAGGAGCGGGAAAAATGATGTTAAAAGGAAAATTTTGGAGGGAATTTTTTTCTCGCACTTTGGGCCTCCTGGAGCGACCCTGTGTGAACATAGCCATCTAAAAAAATCTGATAAATAGTACTTAGTATACTGAATGTGTGTGCGAAATTACAAGTTTCTATCTTGAATACCAAGGGCGGGAGAAATTTTATCAGGAATTCCCAGCATGCCCCAAATTACCCTAAAACACCATGATCTCAGGTAAAAAAAATTCCTGAGACATCCCTAATTACCCTAGGGTCATGTTTCGCCACCATTCTCTTCAGACGTTCAGGCAGTACCATTCACTTGTGTCCATCATGTATGTAAGGCGGCAAAATGAGGAAAAACGGGATTTTGGGGTAAAAATATCCCTTTATTCAACTTTTTGACACTCTGGTTTCCCCCTGTTTTAACGCAGAAATCTGAAAAAAATATGGTAAATACTACCCGGTGGACTGCATGTTTGTGCAAAATTTCAATCTTCTACGTGCAAAAATAAGCCCGCCAAAAATACTTTACATAAACCCCCCAAAAAATATTACACGAAAATATAAATTTTAGACTTATGACGTCATCACCTCCTATGTCTCGACACAGAAGGTGTGAAACCATCCGTATTGTCTTCTGCAATGCCTCTGGACCTGAAAAAAAAACGGACGAAAAAGCTCAAATAGGAGAGTTATAACGCAATGTACCATGAAACACCCCGTGTGGTACAAATTGAGTTGAGTTGATTTGAAGTTTAACGTCCCGTTCAGCAGCGAGGCTGTATGAGACGTGGACCTACTGATTAACGTGGAATCCGAAACACATGAGCTCCCGCCAGGAATCAAACCCGGGTCTCCCACACCAAAGGCGCGTATGCTAACCGCTTAGCCACGGAGGAGCCCGTGGTACAAATTGTACCATGGGATCCCCAAAGGGTTAAAAATCACAATGGATTTACAACAACTTGATATCTTAAATCCTTCCAGAAATATTATGAATATTAATACATTGCACAACACTGCTTAGAATTATGAAATTGCGATAGAACTTATAAGTAAATCATTCGAAAATCATTGCTATAATGCTTTCTTTAAAAATCCATTTCTCGCAACTACTCATTTTAAGGAGCATAGCAATTACGATCCATGTTTTCTAATATCTTCAGAATGGTTTAAGATTTATATTCCTCTCAAATAGCAATGTGGCCTCCAAACTTAATGTTTATACATGTTTAAGATATTGTAATATATTTAGATCGCAACACTGAATAGTAAATGCCCTATTGTAAAATTTTAACATGAAATATGCTACCATTTGAAATATGTAGTATTATTTAAAAATATAACTTTATGTTGAGTTACCAACATTGTTAATTTTGTGGTATTCTTGAGTATCTGAAACAGTGGTCCCACGCCAATATTTGCGAGTTATAAAATTTGACCTATTTCTGTTAATCAGTTTCAGAAAAGGACGTTTCGAGATGCATGGATATTTATCTTCCTAAAATGATTTTTTTATCATGTCTTTAGTTTCATTTTACTTTCTCACCTTCTTCTTTTTCCATATTATTTATATTCCCAAAAACTAGTAAATTTCTTGTATTTTCTTGCTTCTGTTTCCTTTAGCCATAAATAAAAACATTCTTCTATTTACGTTCTTCAGTTTATTTTTGTAACGAAACCAATTAGAAGTTATCCATTATTTGATTTTTCTAAATCAATTACGAAGTTCAAAGTAATGTCTAGTTGTCTACCACAAAGTTTACTTAGCGCAGGAATCAAACCAGGAGTTTCATGTACCAGAGGTGATCGCTCTGCCACTGAGCCATTGCAGCCCAATTACAAAGATAATATATACCGCACGAAATCGATGTGACATCCAATTAGCACAACGTTACATATTGACGAGGCCAAAACACATGTGAAACGTTATACTGCGCAGCCCCTTTATTTCCGAGTTATTGACTATCAAGTTAGATATGGACTTACCTTGTGGAGCGATATGTATATCACTTGATATCAACGAAAATCATTCAATATCGACCAAATTTGGCATAATCACATACCTCTAGAAGCTTAGTATGTGTATGGCATATTAGACCCTATATTATGCAGACTTTGGTTCCCAACTTATTGGTGATCAAATTTCAATAGTACACATGTGAGGTTAGTGTGACAATCTTTGACTCCCTAGTTATTCAAGATCAAAATTGAGTTTGGACTCATGAAATATACAGGTGTGAGAGAAAAGTAATGAGAATGGCAACACTGCTGGCGATATGGCAACGTTGTCTACCGGCCTGTGCTAGACCGGTTTGTTTATCCCTTCAACTTCCTCAGTCCGGGTTACAAGTCCGTACAGCTAACACATTATTTTTGACAGCGCCATCAGTGAAGTTGTGTTTTTGTTGTGTGTTACAGAAATGGAGCATCTGAAATTAGAGCAAAGTTGAGAAATAAAGTTTTGTGTTAAACTTGGTGAATCAGCGAGTGTGACTTTTGAAAAGTTGAAACAGGCCGATGCAGAACATTGCTTATCAAGAGCACAAGTTTTCCGCCGGCACAAATCACTTTTGGAAGTCCGAGAACACGCTGAAGATGAACCTCTCTCAGGAAGACCTTCAACTTCAAAAACTGGTGAAAACGTTGAACATGTGAGGCTCTTGTCGTCGTTTAACAATAGGGATGAGGAATGAAAAGTTAAATTGAAACACTTACACCGTACATCACATTTTGACAGACGATTTGAAGATGAGAATGATTTGTGCCAAAATGATGTCGAAAAACCTCACAGTTAAACAGAAGGACAATAGGAAAAACGTGTACGTTGATCTTCTTGAGAGGATTGCCAATGACCAAGAATTCTTCAATTGTGTGATCACAGGTGGATATTTGTGTACGATCCTGAAACAAAGCGGCAAAGCGAAGAGTGGCAGACTCCGTCATTCCTCAGCCTAAGAAATGTCGAATGAGCAAATCAAAGATAAAGACGATGATGATTTGTTTTTATGACAGTAAGAGTATCGTGCACAAAGAATTTGTTCCATCAGGACAAATAGCCAACCAAGTGTTTTTTAAGTGTCCTTGAAAGGCCCAGGAAGAGAGTGATTCGTGTGAGAACAGACATTGCAGACAAGCGCATGCTTCATCATGGCAATGCCCCGTGTCATACGGCCATTTCTATCACGGCCACGCATTACTGTTCTTCCTCAACCACCCTATTCACGTGATTTGAGTCCTTATGTCGTTTTCTTTTTCCCGAAATTGAAACATGTCCTAAAAGGACGTAATTTTGGAACTCTGGACAAGATTCAAAAGACTGTGACCCCCAGTTAAAAGCCATAACAGTTGAAGACTTCCAGTGGTGCTACCAAGAGTGGGAACAACAACTCTGCCGGTCTATAGCTGCTAAAGGGAACTACTTTGAAAGGTTAACATTGTTGGTTGAAACACATAAAAACTTCAGTTAGTACAAAATAAGTCTCATTACGTTTCTAACATACCTCATACATATATCACTAAAACGCGATTGACGGAACTCATCCGATTATGACGCAAAATTATCATGGTGATAGTAATTGACAATATTAGTGCTCATGTGAAATATTATAGAGGCTGATTTTTGGTTTCCCGTGCTGTTGCCCATTAAAGTTAAGGTACTTACTTATTTTCTGTACTAAACATAAACTTCATTTCTGATGACCAATTGGTCTTCCAAACAAACCCCTCCACAACATAATAATGATATGCCCGCTAAGTTCTTGAAAGTCTGCTATCATTTCAAAAATGGTTGAGGTCTTCCATTCATGAATTATTAACAATCAGATTTGGGGTTTGAATTTAGTCATTTTTCAAAAAATAAATCACAATTTGTGAACGATAAAACTCACCCGGTCTTCACCAAATTGGTATAATGAGTTTAGTAACATATGAAATTATACATTGTGTTTCAAAATGAATATTGGTGTTTTAAGCCTTTGTAGTATCTATTAATTTAACCTACAATTATAAACAATAAACCAAGTGAAACAGCTTTTGCTACAAATGTTCAATGTGAGCACCATTCGTCACACGGCGCATATCGAGTCGATAGGCGAGAAAGGCCCATAAACGTTCCACCGGAATGTAGCACAAAACACATTCAATTAAGGGAGTCTCGTTGCAATGTACCATCTTGTGGGGACTTGCTAACCCCTAGATGCGAACATTATGAGTGTTTACATTGCCACTTAGGAGAAATAGCGATTTATCACTGAAGACACAATCCACAAAATTTTCATCGTTATGTAGCAACATTTCCATTGCAAAGTTGGCTCGTAAACCGTAGTCTGTAGGCCTTAGAGCTTGTAGCAACAGCAAAGCATAAGGATGTGGTTGTATGCATCTCCTTAAAATTCTCCACACAGACGGTTGCACTATAACTAAATGTTCAGTCTTTGCAAAATGTAAAACACAAAAAGCTTTCTGCTCACTAGTCGCCATGTTTGCTTCTAGCGTTTCTTAACGACAGACACAGAAAACAGTGCATAGTCATGCCTGCGTACAAAACGTTTTGAGATGCTCTTTCGTTTGAAGTATTATTTACAACTGTAAGTTATATTGTAATAAATACAACAAAGCCTTAAATCCCCGATATTCATTTAGATATACTCTGTAGTATACCGATCTTTGATTCTTGAGTTTTTGCCATTAGTTGATGACGTTCGTACCTATTTGAGCCCAAACCTCATATTTAATGGCTTATAAATCGATAACCACAGAACTATACACCAATATTTCGAGCTTAGTCTTACAAACCTCTCACGGAATGGAAGTATGATGTATATTTATAATAAAAATAAGACGAAACTCAATAAAGAATTATTTTGTCCTCGATTGGAAAAGTAACTAGTTTTGGTACTAAACGTAATTTCTTTCACTTGCTTTTACTTCATATAACGAATTTCATTTCAATTCACGTAAAAGAAATCCATATTTCATTTGTTTGAAATACTTCTTTCATGTTTTCTCTTTTTCTTTCCCTTATTCAGTAACACATATTTATACATTAAAGTAAATGTGTGTATGTGTACCACACTTTGAACTTGAAACCAAGTTAGGCCATTTTTGCTTAAGCATTTAATTAATATTAATGATGCATTGGAATAAATCTGTACATCATAATAAATCTTAGGCAAGATATATTCAGCTTTAAAATGAATATAAATCGAAAAGTTAGGAAAATAGAGAAAAAAAGAATTTCCTTAAGTATCATTTTCTAGGACAATGAAATACTGTTAAGATCTTTTTTCCACAAGTTCTCCAATATGGTGCACAGTATAGGTTGAGTAAAAGATGACTTATTTAATTCCATTTAATTAAAAAGAAAAACACCACTTCAAACTTATCTACCATACATCTACCACATCAAACTCTCTGTTGAACCCCGGTGGGTCAGTAGTATGCCCTCCCCGCTGGCCTAGTGGCTAGCACGTGCTTCGTTGGTGTACGGAGTTCGAGTTCGATTCCCAGTGGGAGAGCCTTTGTGATTTTAATTGTCCTCGATGTTTCTGTGTTTGTGTCCCTATCGTTCTAGGTGATTGGAGAAGCAAGTTACAGGAGTGAAGCAAGTAAAATTAGTAATAAATAGTTCAGTAAGTTATTGAGACACATTTGGTGAGCCAGTTAACTTTAAAAAGATGTGATAGAGTGTTCATCTCTGGTGTATAGGGTCCTGGGTTCGATCCCAATCAGCGCCAAGTAAACTTTGTGGTGGACAAACACTAAGTGCGTGAGTTCTGCAGTTCTTTCCTACATTCTTCATTCCACCATTTTATTCATTTCTCATCATTGCCGTCTCCTTTTAGCCTAGCTAGCATAACCATGGGACGTAAAACTTAATGATTTCATTTTTCAAACTGACTGTTCCCATGTTTTCGGCCTCGTTAGCTTTGCCAATATGCCCAATATGCTATAGAACCCTATGTTCATAAGGTCTTTCTTCCTTATCTCGGTGTCAGGAATAAGGTTCGTTACTTAATTAAGTTACACAATGTATAATAAAATAATTTATTCTAATTCTTGTTATTATAGCTTTAAAATGTATGCATACTAACAAGAGTAGATGTAATACATAAGATCATTATTTGGTACCCGCTAGCGTTCAATCTATATTATCACCTTTATAAATTCTGCCTGCCCTGGTTATAGTAGCAGCAACACTTAGCTTTGACGCATGAGGTACCAGCTTTGATTCCCAGTACGAGAGCACCAAATGGACGACACCGATTCAAATTCCACTTTAAACTGTAGGTCTACTTCTACATAGATTCTCTGCTAAAAAAAGAAAAAAAGAGGAACGAAAGTGCAAATTAATGAATTTTAATTTTTTTTTTTCAAAAATTTTGTTCTTATAATTTGAAACCAAACTCCATACAAATATAGCTCTAAACATGATATTAATTGCACTGAAAATCATTTGAGAGATACTTAATTAAACATATAAAATCATGAATAAATAATGCCATGTAATGAAAATATATAATTGTTTATTTCTATTTTAAAGCTACATAAAAAATGTTGCTCTCGACTTATGAAAAGTAAAGGAAAGAGAGCTGATAGTTTGATTCTGAAATCTCATTGACATAGTCCGGTGATGTGTGAACATATAGAACCCATTTCCATTTTGTTAGATATTAACAATACAAATTTATTTCCATTTGGTAGAGAAACAAGTGCTTTCTACTACCACAAAGAGACTAAATGAATTCCTATGTGTTTTTGTTTGCAATTAGAATATATGCATATATGAAGACAAAGGGAAATAAATGTTTAATATTGTTCTGTGCTATATATGTTCCAATCAAAAAAACAAAAGAATCACAAGATGAAATTTGATTACGTACTGGAAACCAGAATAGTTACTCTATTTAAAATCCGTTTTGTGCAAAAAGAGATAAATTTATTAACATAGTTCAGTAAACAACATTATTTAAATAAATGTATTTTTGTGTACCATGATTGTATTAATGCTAGCAGTTGTAAACTAGTAGGCACGCCAAAGTTTTGTAGCCGAGCAGTCTGATGTGTTAGACTGATGATGGTATAATATACCAATTGGGAGTTCTAGCATCTCTGAAGACAATTAGGAATTAGATTTAGGAGCTCTCGGTATCTATGGCCATAGGGATGACGTCCCTCAGCGATCACACTATCCGAGGAAAGGGGAGGAAGAAAGCGGTCTGGGACTTATACGTTAGGTACTTTTCCGGCATTTGCCCGGTGTGAATGAGGAAAACCCAGGAAAACTTCACTCAGGATGGCTGATCTGAAAAAGCTTTTACTCTTTTCCGACAGAGTGTCTCAACCAGGAATCAAACCCGGGACCGCTCGCATCAAAAATACAATCATGGTACACAATTCGTCGAGACAGTTAGCGACTACGCTACGCGAAGCTACTTCTTCTGAAGAGAATAGGCGTTTTTAGCTGTCACCAAACTTTCTGAGTTTGTGTTTCTGTCGTTTTATATTTTCTGTTTTAGTTTGACGTCCCACGGTTATGCACCAAGACTAACGGATACGGTGATAATTAGATAGATGATACCTATGGAATGACGAAGTGGAAGGAAAAGGGAGAACTCCGAGAAAAACCTGCGCATATGATTTCTTTCCACCTCAAAACTCACTTGATAGGCATTGACATCGAAGTATAAATCCGAGGCAGTGTGCGATGTACTTTTATGGGTAGATTGAAATCAATCCCTGATAGTGGAAAAGGCCTAACATCAGTTGTGATGCATCCATTTACTGTGTAAATGACGTGTGAACAGTACATGGGTTCCCAATTCCTAAGGCAATATAATAATATGTTTGCGATTATACTGTGATATGTTATGCGTTTGCCACACATTTTGGATTACAATTACCACAAAAGCCATTCAACACGAACCAAACTCCCATTATTCACAGCCAGAGTGAAACCTTTGCTATGAATAATTTCCTATATCTTCCGGTATTGGTCAAATCAAATCTTATTTGTTCACAACATGAATGAAACCAGGAGACACACGAACTACACTGATACCAAATAACATTCTATCTACTTGGGAGTGCCTTGGAATGATTTTAATAAATTCACTAACTTTAAGTATTTTTCTAGATTCGATTGTAAACGTATATTTTTGCTATAATTTTACATGAACAATAATCTTACCAGTTACTTTTATTTTGTGAAGAAGGAAAAATTCTTAGTATTCCTAAATCAATTTTGAAGTGAAGTTTAAAATATTTACTTAATTATCTCATCCTCAACATGAATTAATTCTTGCTTTATACAAAATAAAACCCATTTTCAAATTACTTAATCATTTTTTTTTTCGTAAGCACACGTCTACTTTCAGCTGTAAAGCTGTTTGGATTAACATGAGCTTCAAAGCATTTGCGCTGGAATAGTGGAAA
This sequence comes from Thermobia domestica, assembly GCF_964235325.1. NCBI lineage: Eukaryota > Metazoa > Arthropoda > Insecta > Zygentoma > Lepismatidae > Thermobia > Thermobia domestica. The sequence goes on along the minus strand of NC_137468.1, from coordinate 19,999,878 downwards.
TGTAGCTGAATGATACTGCTGTCATCTCTAGATCATAGGGTCTCTGGTTCCATAAAAGGCAACATGAGTCCGTAGTTGACGACGTTCCCTCGAGTTTCTTATGTTTCTTCTCACATCATTCCCCTCTGGTAATTATCCCACTTAGGGAATGTCTCGTTCACTAGCTCCTACTATTTAGGCATATATCTGATGTGACTGAGAAAAAAAACCCAGGGTAAACCTCATTCAGAGTGGCTGTCCTGAAAAAGCTGTTGCATCCTTTCGACCAGGCCCTTTACCGGGAATAGAATTCGGGACGGCTGGAACACAAAACAAGAGTATCTACCATTCGAACCCTTATTTCTTTCCTGTTAATCTCACTGTCAACAGCTTCTCAGATACAAAGGTAATTAATGGTATTGTAAATTCACTTAAGAAGCACAAACTCTTAAACTAAAGAGGAAGATGGTAATGTTTACTGTTACTTGATCATTTCTTTCCTAAAGTTATGATAAACAATTTAATTTTATTCCATCTGCGATATTGCTATGCTTGCTCCATTGTACCATTAAACGTTTTCGAATTGCTCATTTCGTTTCTTTGCTGACAGCTGCTTCGTAATGCAGAAGAATGAAATTTGAGCTTCCAGAATAAGAATAATTCCGTGATTCTCTTATAAAAGGCTTTTCCTTCCAATTTTGCCCTCAAGAATTCTCTGTTTCTTTGGCAGTGGGATCAATTCCCAGATCACGCTTTTTTTTTAACCCACAATACTCCTCCATGCTTGAACGTCTTTTCAACGGAAAGTCTTACAGGATGTGACGGGAAAAAGAGATAAATAATTATTTACGGAAAAGAATTCTCTCACCTTCATACTTTTTATAAAGAATTCCCAACACCTACGTTTACCAATGAAATGGTCACACGCATTTTCACACCTTTTCTCGTTGCAACTAGATTAATATTCAAGTCATCGTGACTAACAATGTGTAGTGTTTTGGTCAAGCATAAACTGTATTCTGAAACAATCAAATTTTGAACACGTAACCGCACCTTCTAACTAATAATATCGACTGGTGCATTAATTTGATGTCGTTTAATAAGGAGTTAGCATCTGCAAATGATACAAAAATATTTTGATATCATTAAGGTAAAAATAATTTTTTGGGATTTCAACAAAATCTAATATATAAAATTGAGAGTCATTATGTTTCTGACTTCGTACCTCTTGAACCGGAAGACCATCAAATTTGTAATAAGTCCCACTTTTACACTCTAGTGAAATGGAAATTGGATTCGATGTTTACTGAATGATGGGTTGTGAGAAAATTTCTCTGGAATATTCGCTATAGTCAATTACTTCTCCTTTATAGACATTCCATGGACGTACCATTATTCTAGGTAAAAACGTGACTTTACACCATACACTGCGATTTTCAGCGTACTACTTAAAATTAGGATTAGGAATTGGATTTATAGGATTTCGACATCTATAGCCATGTTAGTCCGTGATGTATGAGGGATGCTGTCTGTCGGCGATCACACTATACGACGAAAGGGTAGGAATAAAGCGGCCTTCAGGTATATGTTAGGTACCATTCCGGTATCTACCTGGTGTGAATGAGGAAAACAAATGTAAACCTTACTCCCGATGGCTGGCCTGAAGAAGCTTTTATAATTTTTCGACAATGTCATCAGTGAGAATCGAATCCAGGACCACTTGCACCAAAGACGATAGTGTTAGCATTTACGCTACACGGGGACACGTGATCATGCTTAATATTTCTAAATAGCTCGTTATGTAATGGTTAAAGAGAATAATGAGAAGGTACTGAATCTGATCATCTCCAAGACAAGAAGCACTGTAATAATCTGTTTCGATTCTTCACAAGAATTCGAAAAAATTAATGGTATCTTCAAAAAAGGGTATGCTGATAATGATGCCAGATAAATGGAGCATATTTTACAACATCCATGTTCGTGTTTATTAGTGATATCATCATTTCCCTATTCGCGAAATTATAGTGATAATTCTCTTGTTCCATTCAAGTAACAGAAGAAATAAGCACAAGAAAGAAGATCTTGTATGTTTTCATCTTCCTTTAGTACTGAATTTATATCGAGTTATAACCTAATTGAGAAGTGTTTAAAATCACGGCTGTTTGCCCTCTTTGAAGATGGTAAGTTGTTTAATTACAGAACTTCTCTCTCTTTGCTAAATTTTGTTTATTATCTCTTCTATATCGTTTTTTTATTCTACTCAATTTTCTCTCTCTTCTAATTTTCATCCTCTTCGTCCTCTGCAGAATGTACACATGAAATAATTTCATTTAAGTTCTTTCTTCAAAGAGAATGAGGAAGTTGGAACACAGCAGTGATTAGTCTTTTACACTCTAACTGTCAAAGTGCCAGACACGCTGAGACACAGTACTTTATGTTTTAAGAGACTTGTCTGTTCCTTTGGGGACAACTGACTTCCTTCAGTGATTTAGAGCTATTCTAAATGGGCTGCTTTGATAGGGTTTACTGAATAGGTACTGCATTTAATACGAATATGGATAAAAACACTTCGAAGAATGTGCATGTAAGCTAATTCAGTATGAACTGATCACTCTGTAAATTTAGAATACGGAATTCAATACTAACAATTTGAGCTTGGATTTTAATGAATGAAGTGTTATGCGGTATGCATTACAATACGATCAGGTGGGTTGCATGACGATACAGACTTCTTGTAAATTCACCACTGAGAGAAAGGTAGGCAGGAGACGCTAGAATTCCGATGGGCTGCTGGCTACTTATTGTAAGAGCAAATGATGGCCATAAGCATTTGGAAACAGCCGCATGGCAGAAGACAAATAAATAAAAATGAAGAAGAAAAACATAAAGAACATTAAAATGGAATTTCTCCGAAAGAGGATAGTTTTCAACTGTCAAACAGTAAATGATCATCGTCGTTATCATCATACTTATTCTGCCATTATCGGCAGGTCACTTCCATGCTCCACTATCTTTCTCTAACCTCTTCGTCTTCAAACACGATTTTTCTGTAGTGATATTCTTCTTTATCCCTTCTATATTGTAATATCCCATGTGAAGTTGTTTATAAACAAATCCACGCATCAAGTGTTTATAAACACCACCACGTGCTTCATCAAGAGGAACTTCCACCAGGGGGACCTGCAATCATCTGCAGACGACATTTAGCCCCTCCCACGGAGCAGAAGACGAAATCGAAGCAGAAGCGCCACCGCCACCCAAGGGACGCTATAAATTGGGCAGAAGAATCCAGCTCAGTACCAGTTCTCTGGTGACCCTCCTCTAGTCTGCTACGGGACTCTTGGAGTAAACTAAGCCTCTAGTCTGCTACGGGACTACGCCTACCCTATCTCCTGGCTTAGCCTGCTACGGGGCTCTGTCTGGGAATCCCAACCTCAGCCGCTTAGCCTGCTACGGAGCTCTGTTGGCAACTTAACCTGCCTCTGCTTGCTACGGAGCATTGGTTCCTTAACTCCACTCCTCTTAGCCTGCTACGGGGCTCTGTTGGAGATCCTGTCTGCGACCACTCAGTCAAAGACTACCTTTTACTTACTTTTTTAAATAGAGACCAAATTGTATAGTATTTTTGTACAAATACTCTTATAGTGGATTTTTATAATAAAACTGGTAGTGGGAGTCGATTCCGGACACTCTTTTTATTAACAGCTCTACCTCTTCCTTATATGAGACGAAATTAAACAAAGTTTTACAATATTTTTCTTGTTACCACACCCTCTATCACTAGAGATTTAAGGGCTCGGAAAAAAACCGGCTTTTTTGGAAAAAAAACTCGGTTATTTCTGCTTTGCTTTTTTGCTTGGGAAATTTTGGGTTTTTTTCAAAATTCTGCTTTAAATCGATAAAGCAGACTTTGTTTCGCTTCTCTATAACACAGAAAGTCACTTAATTAGTGGTTGATGCCGATAAGAATATAAAACCTCGAAAGTAAACCATGAATTTCGAAAAGATATTTTAAACAATTTTACTTCAATATTTTTACATTATGAATTCCAAAGGATTAACCAATGTATATAATAAACACATTTTAACCTCCTATATACAAAAGTAAGCAGAGTTGGCAAGAACCATCGTTTTTTTCTGAAAATGCCAAAAACCCGTTTTGGGGGGGCAGTTTAAACCAGGCTTTTTTGGGGTTTAAACCAGGTTTTTTGATTTAGATATTTTGCTTTATGTATTTGTATTACATATTAACAGAAATAAGTTTGTTTCGCCTTGGTGTTATTATTCAACAACGGGGTTATGCTGGAAGAGGTCCCATAAGCTTAAAGAAGTCCGGTCAGTAAATTTCTTAAATTGAGAAACTCCCGCCCTAGCCATCGGGAAAATCCCGTCATTCTTTTAAATGTAAAACAATAACGGGAAAATCCTGTAAAATTTAATTTGCATGTAAAATTTAAAGGTCAACGTATTATAATCAGTACGCTAAAACTGAGTGACACACAATCATAGTCAACGTCTTGCGAATAAAATCAGAAAAATAAACACACTGCTGAACAAGACTGCACTTATTTAATATAAAAACACATTTACACGTGACGTTTCGATCTTCTATCTAAGATCCTCATCAGACGTGAGTGTACATTTTCATTTCACTTTCGAGTTAAAAGGATCCAATACTAAAGCCAGAAAGCCAATAAGAGTAAGCTACCGAAATAAGTATAACATCAGAAAGTAGGTGAAATAAAATGTGAGACACGTATTAATTAACGAGAGAATAGGATTCTAAACTTAATGCCTATTTGTACAGAGCACTTAGCAGAAGATTAGTATTAGGTAAAGAACATTATTGTAATTAAATCTTAGTAACATAATACTTTTTATTTCAAAAGTGATATGGTGAAGTGATATATCAGTTGCAAGGAATGTTTCAGTCAATCAGCTACTTCTTGTTTCAAGAAAAGTAATAACTTTTATTTTAAAAACAAACAGCAACTTTCAAGGTGTGGAAACAGCATTTGATTTTCCATATATCGAAAGAATGGAACGATTTTACTGAGTGGAATGCTTCGGCATAGAAAGATTTTTGAGTACTTCTGAACCACTCTAAAACAGTATGCTTAACTTTTTCGTCACTGTAGAAATATTGACCTTTGGGGAAATTCCTTTTAGAGTTCAAATAGTGAATACACTTATTTTCTTTGTCACCAATTTTTCTGGGCCACTCAAAAGCGGAAAGTCAATTTGGAAACCAGTGTGTACTTACTTTTTGCATCAGCCAAAGGCAATCAGTTATTATACCTATGTTTATTGTTTCTAATGAAAGTGTTCCTATTTTTACAATTTTACGACGAGTTATGCGACGATTGTCAATGATTATCTGTTGGATGCGTTGAATGTTCCCAGAAATGACGGCTGTGGGATGGGATCCACCATGACCGGGGATCGTCAGTGACAAATGCACCTCCACATTTCAAGAGATTGCAGTATTCAAATGCCTTAATGGGGTTGAGTGTTTTAAATCTTCTGTTAATTTAAGTTTTTTTGTCCTTTCTCGCTTAGGACATCATCACTACGCGTTGTTCTGTGTACACGTTTACACTTTTATCCACCATTTTGAATAACATTCTCTTGAGTGGTGCGCGAAATAAGTGCCGCTTAACATTAACAGGACACAATCATCAGTTCCTATTGTATGCAGAACTTCCTTCCTAGGATTCGATTTTAGAAATAAAACGGAACGATCCGGAAAAAAATGGATCCAAAGATTGCGATCTTTCCAGGGATTAGTTTTTGGATCAGGACCCACAAAATTTTTGAACGGCCCTTAAATCAAGTTTTCGTATTTTCTGCGAAATAAGCACATCATACCGAGTTAAGTGATGGCTTGGGTTTGGCTATACTATATGTAGTTCTCCAGATATAAGGCTTGCAAGAAAATTTTTTACTGAAATATATTTGATCTTTTGATAACAAGCCCGTCATTGACTTGAACACTTCTCGTATGTCAAGTTGAACTTTCAACGAACATTGTAAGACTAAGCCACTGGGTTTCTTCAATTAATTGAACCACTGACCTAGAAAAAAGCTCGTCAATAAAAGAGAGATGCGGACACTGGCATTCAAATATGAATGAAAGAAAGAAGTATAAGGAAAACTTTAAACAATATTAAGGTTGAACTCCAGAAGAAGATGAGTTCAAACAAAACAAATACATAAACAATTGAAGAACTAAAAAATAACTTCAAAAGTTATTCTGTCCCCTGTAGGGTTGATATTATCGAGAATGCTGAATCACACTACCCTATTGGGTAAACTACATTGATGAAAACATTGCAAATTATTTAGTATAAGTAATGCTGCATAAAAATGCAACAAGCAGCAAGAGATGTGATAGAAACCTACCCATCTACTAAATATAAGTTACGATCGTAATATATCTCCTAGCTCTTTCGTTTTGGAAATGTTATATCAGACAGTGTTCGTTTCCCAATATTGGAATTGATCGTAGGAGGCAGTAAAAGTGGATAGGGTCTTTCATAGTTCAATTTCGTTTCAGTAAGTGATGTGGGACATGGTAAATTGAAGGAGCGAAAAGTGATTCCTTTCGGAAAATCAAATTCATCCTCAGATTAAGCTTCCATTATCGGAAGGGAAAGAGCTTTGGAAGGAACAGACGAATAGAGAAGGAAAAGAACGCCATTTCCTGCCGACCAATGAACGAAATCGTTTTCTTACTCATTTACTCTTTCATCTTTATTATCTCCTTCCGTTTCTAATTCTATTCCTTTTATTTGACACCACTTGTAAGCCACAAATCATTTGATCATTCAGTTATATGTGAGCTTTTCTACTCAATCTCTCAAAAAATACATTTAGTAATACATGTTGTAAATTATTCATTGTAGCTTCGGAAAGATCAAAATTGCTAATAAAACTCAAACTTACAAAAACAATATATATACTCTAAAATATGTGTTACAGTTTCAGCTATGTTACTGCAAAATTGGATATTTCTCTCATAAGGTGTGAGGTAGGCTGTATAACATAGCTGAAACTCTAACACATATTTTAAAGTATATATATTGTTTTGGTAAGTTTGAGTTTTATTAGCAATCTTGAATTTTCCAAAGCTACAATGAAAAAATTACAACATGTATTACTATTTGATTGATTTCCAGCACTCATTTCTTAATCGTTTGAACATTTAATTTAATTTCTTTTTCTTTTACACGGTTTGACACTCCAAAATGATTTCCATTATTAATACTAATAATAGCTTTAATTCGGTTAATTTTCTACTCAGTTTAACACATGATAGGGACACCTATTAGCGTCACGCAGGAGAGTAATATGACAGTAAGCTACATTTGTTTACAATTGAGATTAGCGTGTTACATTGACTAAGATGTTTCCAGGTCATTATTAGGACGGACTTCACAATTAAAGATAAGTGAATATTAGCTTCACGTACAATTAATTTGTCATTTGTCTGTACTTGAGTTACAAATATTTTTATGAATCAACAATATAAGTACTTGCATAAACTCCAAGGGCCGCGGTGGCTCAGTGGTAGAACGTTCACCTCTGGTGCATGAGGTCCTTGGTTCGATTCCAGCTCGTGCCAAGTGAGCTTTATGGTGGACAAACACCATATGCGTGTGTTTTCTCGTTGCTCTCGGGGGGCGCGGTGGCTCAATGGTAGAGCGTTCACCTCTGGTGCTTGGGGTCCCGGGTTCGATCCCAGACCCCGCCAAGTGAACTTTGTGGTGGACAAACACCGTGCTCGTGGGTTTTCTCGGGGTTCTCCCGTTTCCTCCCACTTTCTTCATTCCACCATTTCACTCATCTCTTATAATCACCGTCTCCTTTAGCCTAACCGGCATAACCGTGGGACGTAAAACTCAAAGATTTCATTTCATTTTTCGCTGCTCTCGCGTTTCCTCCTACTTTCTTCATTCCATTATTTTATTCATTTCTCATAATCACCGTCTCTTTAGCCTAGCCAGCATAAACTGCAAATGAAAAGAAAGGAAAATGTTTAGTTTCAATTATCTTTATTTTGCTCTAAAGACTAAACAGAATAGGATTAATGTAATGTAGATAACAATAAAATAAATGGTAAAGTTAGAAGTGTAGCAAGAAATAGGACAACCTCGATAAACACTAAAAAATATTATTTTGTTCATCCCCATGTTAATGAATTAGAACCCAATAGGGATATATTCTTATAAGAGATAAGTTTTCTACTACTGAATTACCGTGTTAACGACAATAAAAGAAAATCAAAATTGAGTAGAAGAAAAACAAATGTGTAAGAAAAAATTCACGACCGTGTACAGAGAATAAGGAAAAGTGGGAAAGGAAAGATAGACTGTAATTAATATTTAGAAATTATATAAATTTCAATTAAAAACTTGAGAATTCCGGACTGGTACCCAATACCTCATGCTCAGCGGGTATTGGAGAAATTCTGAGGAATCTTCATTCACTTGCTCTATTGAACTTGATATGGGGAGAGAGAGGAACAATCGTTTGAAGGAAGATGGGTTACCTTCAGAAGATTGGCTTGGAGCTCCCAATGATTCTTCGATCGGAATGCTATTTTAGATTAACTTTCTTTCCTTACTCTTTCATATGAATCTCAAGAGGCCGGAAGAATGAAAATGGTTTCCATAGTTAAATAAAAGGTAGTGTGAGATGTAAGCGGAAGGAAGCAAAAGTGATTTTCTTTCAGGAAAATCAACTTTGTTCTCAAATTAAACTTCCATTATTGGATGGAAATAAGTTTCTGGGGAGGCAAGAAGAAACACTACGTCACTTTATGCTTAGCAATGAACGAAATCGTTTTCTGAACCATTCACTCTTTCATCTATTCATCCTCCCCTCCAGGTTTCTTCCTCGCCCATTTCAACATCAATTGTTCTCCATTAATCACTTATCCATTTACTCCTTTAATATTATGACGTACAATTATCAAGTATTAAGTTCGTAAATATTATTAGTTTATGCTATTATTATATTATTATTATTATTATGCTTCCTACAGTTAGAATTAGTTATTCTTAATATATAGTGTAAAAATAACTTCTTGGACATAAATTGTGAGAAAACTATATATATATATATATATATATATATATATATATATATATATATATATATATATAATATACTAACAAAACCCATTACTACGTGAGCAAATATAAAGAAGAATGGATTAAAGATTTGGATATAATGTTTGACAGAAATATGAAACTTAGTTATGATATTAATGATATAGTCCAAGGGACGAGAAAAATAATCAGGCAATATTTTTAGACAATGGCCCGAGTTTAAGAATGGCACTTCATACGTGTATCTATACAAGATGCTTGCAAGATGAAGGCGAGAGTTTGGTATAGTTATTTGGAATAGTATAACATTGGTGAAGAAAATGGAGTCAGTAGAAAAATATTTTATTAGGCTACTATAACATAAAATGAATACAGATTACTACCCATAGTTATAATTACTGGGAACAATTTTGGGGATTACAGGCATTAAGTGACAGGAGAAAACTTATTGGAAGAAATTTTATTCAGAAAATACTCGACAAAATATCATAGTGAATATTGCTTGTATAATATAGTTATAAGGCTAATAATATATAATACAAGAAATGGATCAACATTAGTTCCTTTGAATCGAAAATCTGAAATTTTAAGAAGAATGACCAATTCTTTTAATTTAATTTAATTTATTTTTATCAGTACAAAAGCATGAATTTTAGAGTTTGACAAATACTATTTCTAGTATTTTCGACAATGTATTTATTTTGAGACTGATTTTTTTTATTAATTTGACTGTTAATATTAATTTAATATTTTTATTAATTTTGTAACTATTTTTTTCATTGATGTTTATTAATGCGACACTTTTTTAGTTAATACAATACTATTTTATTTTATCATTATATTTTATTGTTTCACTAGGTAGCTTACATTGTATGCAATATGTGTTTATTTTTGTTTGATAACGTGCTGTAATTTTGCCGTCAGACTGTTCATGGCACAGAAATAAATATTATTATTATTATTATTATTATTATTATTATTATTATTATTATTATTATTATTATTATTATTATTATTATTATAACGGATAATGATTTTTTGATTTATTTAATTTATTCAATTAGAAAAAGAAGGGAAAATAAAGAGAATATATTGTAGCTTCTATAGAATACGTATATCGTATAAACCGAGGCTTTTATTTCTCTTGGGTGTAACAGTGCTTTTACAATTTATCTTCAAGTTGGCGAATGCAGGATGGGTGATGCATTGAACTGTAATGTCATGAATTCCAAAAGTAAAGCTTATTTCCACTAGAGCAAACCACAAAAGATTTGTTATCCCCTTAAAAAGGAAGAAAGAAAGAAAAGAGAGAATGGTAAAAAGGAAAGACTAAAACAGAGAAAGACAACGAAGACGGATTCCTGAAAAGGGATATATGTTACTCAAATAAAATTCGAGATATTCTTACACCATTCCTCTTGGGTCCTACTATTATTGGTCCATAACCAATCACGATTAAACAAATCGAGAGAATCATATTCTCCCGCCTCCCACAGTATAGTTCTCTTCCAATCACAATTACGTCTACTCTGACACTATTCGGACATTCAACCCCGACTAAAGCCTAATTTTTTTAATATTAACCATCAGGATAATTCCAGTAATCATCCTTTTTCTGGACTGAAGTCGACCACACTATATCAGGTAATTATGACATTTTTTTTCCTTTTACGAACGTAACCATTGCTACGAAACTTTTTTTTAATTATTTTATTCCTGAGACATTAAGAGGTTTTAGATTTGGACATTACTTAGAAGTATAGATTGTAAACTTTCACGTTATAAACCAGCATAAAGTTGTTTCTGACTACAGTTACACCCGTTTAATTATATACCAGTACTTGTAAAGATTGTTTGTTTTCCTGTTGGTTCGTTAGTGTTGAAGGAATAATTAAATTGCCCTCACTGTATTATTAATTTTTGGTTCATATATTCATATTACATTATCTTGTGTAATAAAGATTATACTCGTAAATCAGATGACATTCTGGTATTATTCCCTAGTAGTACAAGTCTTAATGACCCGAGATTGGTATACTTTTGATAAATTTTAGACCATGGCTGAAGGTTCGAGGTCCTGGCTTCGAGACTCAATTTTACACAGTATAGCACAATTGTCACAAGTTGCTCTGTAAGGAGCAAAATTTGTATTATTATTATTAATAATAATAATAATAATAATATTAGCAATAATGATACTAGTAATTAATATACACTATTTTCTTCCAAAACTCATCCAGTATTTTAGAGCAGTTTTTATCATTTAGAAAAAGAGAATTGAGAAAAATAAGGATTCAAGAAATCTGTTATATTTTGTTCTACTATTTTCGTTCTTTTTTTAATACTTAAACATTTTAGAAACACATATTATCCATAATCCAAATTTATGAATCACTAACTTGTAAGTACACGGCAATTGAAGAATTCAGAGGAGCGTATTGAAAAAAATAAGATGATTGTTTAGAGAGCTATGATGCAAAGATCAACTTTTAGGTAACACATTCATTATTATTACCTCATTGAAACTCAGTGTCTCTTCGTACCAACCAGACTATATGATAGAATTAAAAGTAAAATCTGAATCATATTAATAGTAATGTATTCAACTTTTCCAACTGGGAATCGAATCCGTAAGCCCGTGAAACGAAGATGCACGCGCTAGGTAGAATACCAATGGGTAAGGTTCTATTAATAGAATATTGCCATAAGACAAGAATCATTATAGTCAATTTGTGAATAATAAACTCCTAATTCTTGAATTTTATTATTAAAAATATCTAGGTTATGAACATGTAAACTTTTTACTTTTGAGTGACGATATGTTAGATCATTGAAAGAATAAACTCGCAAGTTCAACGGAGTTACGCATTTCATGGCCCCCTTATACCAAGAAAGGGACTTTACTTAATGTCTATCCGTTTGCCAAATATTTCATGAAGAAATGGAAACTTTTATTCCAGATTATGTAGTAGCCAGTCAAGAAGTTAGGACGGGAAAGAAGGTTCAGGATAATTTAAGTTTTTCGATGAAGAAATAAACTTAACTGTTTCTTGATAAGATTTTTCACTGACTAAGGTATCTGACCGTTTGTGAGGCAAGAGTTTGTAATTAATAAATTGCCATAGTTCATACATCAAATTAAAAGAACTATAATATAATATTGTTCCCTGCCAGGAAAAAAAAAACTACACTGAAAGGAATGCCAAGAATCTAGTATATCTTTGTGGAAGTAAGATAAAGAAAATAATGCTTAAATAAATATTAAACTATATAGTCAAAATAGGTAAAGAAGAATAAATATGTTTCAGTAACTCTATTTTATGTTATAAATAGTAGGTATTTCTGTTTGTTGTGTCTTGCCTCTTGTCTTACTCAATAAAGGCTTTTAAAAGGATTTTATAACATGATATTGAAAGCTTAATAAAATTAGAACATCCATCATCTCAGAAAATAATACATTTCTAAAAAAAAATAATAATAATTTACAAGTCATTTCTTGATAGTTAAGAATTTGTATAACATGGCAAGTGCCAATGAAATAAATTAGTATTTGAGCAATATCTTTTTCCATAATGCCGACCGGGGTTTTTGAATGAAACGAGCAAAATAAAAACGACGTCCTAACTCTGTCTAATGGAAAGAAATTGATAGCTACAAGAAGATTCAAACAATTAATTGTTCTTAAACATATATCTTAGAGATTTGACTTTTTAACTTCTGAGCTAAGTGGCAAATAACTAAATGAGGACGAGTAAGCGTCTAAAGAAAGGTACAGAATGCAATTAGAAAACACTGCACGTGCGAAACGTGACTTGTCCGTCAAGTTATAGAAATTAAAGAGTTTTTGCTAATCAAATACATATACAGCATATACATATACAGAAATGGTTTCTGTATTATGTTGTTTCTGCGGACCTCTTTTACGATAAGAAAAGTACAGTGTTTTGATAACGTAGTGCTCTTAAGGAAACGCTGGAACTTTCTTGGCTTATTTTGTCTGAAATACAAAGACAAATTTAGCATGTTCTCAACATGTACTTGTGTTGTGATCATTTATTTATTTGTTCAGTTAGTTTTATATTTCGTTTATTAATTCATGTCAGAGGTGATACGTTCATGTAAACTCTGTAAGCGATACATGCAATTTTAAATTATGGGAACAATATGTTTCTTGTAAAATTTTAAAATGTTTTGGACTAAAAGTGTAAAAGCAGTTTTGTTTTCTTAGTTTTTTACGTAACAGAATTTTCTCTCCCTTCACCAAGAGAAGTTTCCAATCCGAAGCACTTGTCTTCTCCTGGAATAAATTTATCCATGTATTGGCTTACAAATCCCGTTAGCTAACACAGCACCGCCCGCTTCGAGCGGGATTGCAGGTAGACATTAACACCACAGGTACGAAAGCCAGTCACGGTACACTTTATATGCATCATAAAGGTTCCCCATCGACCTGACGTGTTAATTACCGATTCTGACTTGGTTTTATTTTATAGGTGCTGGTAAGGAACTTTTGATTCACCTTGTATATAGCTGAGCATGAACTTGCACTGTGCAAATATTAATCGCGCGAAGTACGTTATACAAATTTCCCCAATATAATACACTTCCGCCTAATGAACAGAATGTGACTTATACTTCAATAAATCAAAATTGTCTAGTTATAATATTGGAAAGCGAAAATATTACTTTTACTATACGTATTCGCCTTTTCGTCTTACTAATGTTTTGGTGTTCTATTTTACCTCGTAATGTAATTTAAATATTTGACGTTTCTCCTTGTAGATGTTACTTAAAATTTATAAAACACGATAAATGGCAATCCTTTTAACGCAGAGGAAATCTGTTTAAATTATGACAGGACAAGCAACCGAATAAATGTAGCAACATACTCCATACTTGTTTCTTAGTTAATTTAAGATTAGCGTCCTTTTCAGCACCAAGGATATAGGAGACGTGGACTTACAGTTCAACGCGGGATTGAGTTGAGTGGATTTTGAGTTTAACGTCCTGTTCAGCAGCGAGGCTATATGAGCTATATGAGGCGGACTTGCTGATTAACGAGGAATCCGAAACACATAAGCTTCCAGCGGTAATCGAACCCTGGTTTCCCACGTCAAAGGTGCGTACGCTAACAGCTTAGCCACGAATGAGCTCTAACGCGGGATATGACTTACCGGGAATAGAGCCTGGGTATCCTGCACCAATAACGCATACACTAACCATAGCTACAAGAGAGCTCAGGGTTACTACGTTACAAGTGAAATTTCAAACTACATTTTTTCCTTGTTGTGGAGCCACTGCTTACTGCAACTCAATGAACCCGATGAAGTACTATTGTAGGAATAGTGGCATGATGCACCAACAAGTGACATCGTAACACAGATATACCAGATCAACATCTCAACGTAGATACCTTTATGTATAATGCTGCTACGGTAACTACAATAAGCCTTAGTACTAACTACAAACTATTCGGTTAATATGAAAATAGCTTGCTCGGCACAAAAATAACATCAAATTGATTAATTCATGGCAACATTATTATGAGAAAGAAATTTAAAGATGGTTAATAGACTGACGTTACTTTACATCCTGAAGGATATGAAGGAGAGAAGATATGACAGGAAGAATATGGAATACAGGAATTTGCATGTGGGTATTGAACCACAACGAATCTTGAATCAAATCAATTGGTTGATGTACAGGCAGGGGCGGATCCGGGATGTAGGGGCGATTTACGAACGATGTTGGCTAAAAGCGTCCTCTTTTCTCCTATCCGTTTTGAAACATCCTTCGGTTGTTACTCCTTTGGTCCTCCTTTATCTCCTCCATCTGCTTCCAGCACCATATTTTGAAGCCACTAAATATTTATTGTCTAATTTCAGTAATGTCCAATTCTCTGAATCATACAGTCCAATGCTCCATGTAACATAACACTTGACCAACTTAACTTCTTCCCTAGTTCAATATTAATCATACTAGTTCTTTTCCTTTCTTGTTGAATGCTTCTTTGGCTGTGACAAGTATTAACATGATCTCTTTGGTGCAGTCCGACCATCTGTCTGGCGAAGCTATCGAAGCAAAGTAAGAAATAGTGAAAATTGGTTCAGGATGCCAAAAATACGTTACATCCGGTCTACTCAAAACGAAATTAGAAGAAATCAACTTCTTCCAGTTTTTTACATTCGTGGTAAACTATAAACGTTGAGATTGCTTTTACTTGATCATGTTTTGTCAGCATAGTCTTTTCCAGTCGTTGTTTCTGTCCTTCTTCAGATAGTTTGATCCCTCTTAATTTAAATGGCTTCTCAATTACTTATGATAGTAGGTCAACAGAAAATTTTGATCACTCACCAGGAATCGAAACCAGCACCCGCATACCACATGTACTCACGCTTATCATTAGTCTGGGTGGCAGATAAATGTTAATTTAGTAATTCCTTCTGTAAAATTCCAGGAAAACAAACAAATGTCGTATGATTTTTAGTTTGTGTTTCTAAGAGTTTCTTTCGTTTTTGTTTTTCTTTCTTTTCTTAAGTTTCTGTTTTCTAAGCAACTTTTTTATTTTTTACATTCTTTCCTATGGTTTTCTTGAGTTAGGAGTACAGAAGTGAAAAAGAAAACCTGAAGAAATCTGGAGGTCGAATCGAAAGAACAGAACAACTGTTAGAGAGAGAAAGAACTTGGAAAATCTGCTGAAACTTATTCATTCGAGAATTCTTGAAGAGTTGCTTCCAAGAAAGAAAACTGAAGATTAAACTTACATGAGAAGAGCAAGTTCCACCTGTGTCCTGTCTTCAACAAGGATTGTGTTTGGAGCTATTTTTTCTTTTTTTTTAAAAAAAGGGAAAAATAAAGAAAACAGCGTAGAAGACATAGCATTACCACACATGAATTTGATCCGAAAATGTGTTTCCCTGCTCTGCCTATATATATTATTGTCTGAAAAGATGATCTAGGTAAAATATTTTATTTTTGTTTTGTTCTGTATCACTGAATAGACAATTGGCACCGGTATCGCATCTCATTTCAGGAACAACATTTCAATTCTTGAGATTGGGTGAAAATTTTACTCAAAAATAAATAAATAAATAAATAAATAAATAAATATATATATATATATATATATATATATATATATATATATATATATATATATATATATATATATAATAAGCTACAAAGCTGTAGTGGAAACCATGTAATATATTTCTGCCTATTAGTTCTCCTATATTGATATATAGTGTTTTTTCTCTCTTACGTGTTCATTAATTCCGTAGTCACCCATCAATATTATCTCTTATCAAATTTCCCGGCAGATTATGCTTTCATTCACTATACACTTGTTTTTTTACATTATTTAAAATCTTTCCATTCCATGTCAACATTCCTTAGAAACGTAAAAGAATTTTGAACTACGTTCTAACAAAATCTTTGCTTTACAAACAAAAAATGTCGAAGATAGTTTCACGTAATTAGATTTCTTGTGCATAACCTTTCATTGATTAAGAATTTGGTCTAAGTAAATGCATAGCATGTATTGTGTCCTTTCAACTTCTAAACCAAAAATAAGCTCTTCTCAAAAACATTATTCTTTCTGATAGATAATATAATGTTCGTTCTTCAAAGAATAATTTTCGGGTTGGAATCTTTCATAGTTTCGGGGGACGCAGTGGCTCAGTAGTAGAGAGTTCACCTCTGGTGCATGGAATCCTTGGTTCGATCGCAGCTTGCGCCAAGTGAACTTTAGGGTGGACAAACACCGTGTATATGGGTTTTCTCGGGATTCTTCCAACTTCTTCATTCCACCATTTCATTCATTTCTCGTCATCATCATCAGCTTTAGCCTCGGAACGTAAAACTCAAAGATTTTATTTCATTTCAGTTTCTCTTCCATAGGTTTGTGGTTAAGTCTTTCGTTCTTACTCAGTGTGTTCACAAATTTGTTCAATCCAGATTGGAAAGCACAACACATCCGATTGAAAACTCTCAACAATTATCTGGATTATCTTTAAATAGTAAGTGACAATATTTTGTAATGACTTAAGGATAAATTACAAACCACATTTTATTTCTTCGATGAATCATGTACTTCTAGTACAAATCATTATGAAATCATTATGAAATCATTCCAGGACGTTATCTTAACTGATTTTCATCACAGTAGACAAACATCTGTTTTTACAACATACATTCTTACTATTTTTATATTGATCAAATTTTATTTGTTTCTATGGTTCTCTAGTTTCTAAGTCATGATAAAAGAAATGTAATAAACTCATTTATGTACTACAACATAGTAGAAAATCTTCACAGATCTCATGTAATGCATATCAATATTGAATATATTTAAACGTGTTTTATACGACACATACCTACACTTTACCTCCTGAAAGTCCCTTCTAGATGGACAAGAGATTCAGTGGAAGTAGGCGTGAAGTGCTACATAGCTTCTGAATGCAAAACTTGGTTATGTCTTCCTGCGTGTTTCTAAGTTATAGGATTCTTTCTTTTTCTCTCTTTTTCTTTTTTTAAGAAATGTCTTTGTCAGCATCATTCAAGAGAGAAGAATAGAAAGTAAATATCACTTGTTTAGAATTCAGAAGGCATATCCTCGTGTATATATACGCATCCAAGTTGTTGTAACTTTTGTTGTTCTTTTCAGGGACATGTTCTAGTTTGCATTCACACAGAGTGCTGAGTTAAGTTGTCCGAAGGTCTTTAGGGTCCGAACCGAGTAGAAAACTGGGTGGGAAATATATATTACTGCACTATTACTATTATATCCGAGAATTCACTGCTATTTCTATATTTTTTTCCTAAAATTTTACTAACGCAATATGCATAATCAGTATGATAATATTCGCAAATAGGTGACTTGTATGTAAATGAACTGCAATATTACCGACTGGGAATAGATTACCTATGATTATTTTTGCTTGGAAGCTCAAGGTTTTAGTCCGAGATGCAACGGCTGTCTGTTCTGACTGAAGTACTTTTCAGGACTCTTTCTCAGTTGCACCCGGTCAATGTTAAAATTGTAACTTTAAACATAGGTTCATATTGTCGTCCTCTTCTATGTTAATCATAACTGGTTACATTGTACTTTAACACTCACAGAGTTATATTTAATGTATACGAGGCATATCCGTAGAGTAAGTTTACAACTCTGTAAGAGAATAAGTAATATTTCCGTGTGTAAGTTGGCAATACTGGCTTTCACTATCAGTCCGCTACTTTCATTTTGGTGCTGATCCTCAATGCTATGTGTATTTTAGTGCAAGTAGCATGAGTTCATAATTTCTTCAACGATTCAGAACCCTCAAAATGTAAAGTGCTTCTGTCATACGTTTTATCCAAGCAAAAGGTAAATGTCCAGACGATTTGACACACTTAAAATTAAAAAAAAGCTTGTTCTTGTTTCTGGAAATATTATAAGTTGATAATATGTAACGAAGTTGTGTTCTCCAGAGACAGGATCGATGTTGTAATGTGATTTTGAAGCAGACGCTACAATTACATGGCTGTGGGTACAAAAGATAGTACCCCAACTTAACAAGGTTCTGAACGATGGCGGTAATTACATTGGAAAACAACCTTTGTATCTCTAAATACGTAGTAATAAATATTATTATACACAATTTTTGAATGAATGCTAACCGTTGTAATATTGCTTTCCGAACATGTGCAGGGGAGACCATTAATCATACACCCTTGTAACTTTTAAATTAATACACACAAAACGTTGAAATACGTCTACAAGAAGATATTACTTCACATAGTCTGCAACAGTATCAAATTAACAGTGTTGCCAATTAACATAAAGTTACATTTTCTCCAAATAGCACTACATTAGGTTATTAGATATTTTAAATCTACGTCTAAAACGAAGTTCTAGAATATCATACATATTGTGCCGTGTTGCAAACTAAGAAACCTACAATATCGAAAACATTGGAAAACAATCAAATTTTTGAGGATTCTACAACAGTAATAAAGCAAGTAACATGGATTGAGCAATGCTTATCTAAGGTATCTTAGTATCATATACTATGGTCATCATATTATGTATTTAGACAAGTAGATAAAAGTTATAATGAATTAAAAATTTGACTTTTCTCAAAGGATTTTATTTCGAATAAGCGTTTAGATAAGTATCTAATCCGTTTGAGTATCATATCCAAAGGTGAAAATGCCGTTTTCAGAAATTTAATATCCCAAACCATTCAGGAGATATGAGAAAAAGATTAAATTTGATATATTGATTTAAATGGTGTATTTGTGCGAACTTTTAAAAACATTTTTTGATTTCCTTTGATTCTAAATATTACAATAATAGTCTTTGGTATGCGTAATTACAAATTCTCGGAATTACTTAAGGGTAAACACTGTTACAAACTTTAACAGTATTTACAACTTCTCTAGAATTATTTGCGATATCGAATTCCTGTTTGATCTTCATACCTGTTGAATACCTTCTATATAATTGGATGAAGTAATTATCCAAGCAGTTTTACGAAAAAAAAAGGCTTTTGAAAAAGTCTAAGTTCAGTCCCTTGTAACTATTCCCACTCATTACAAATCCATCATATCATGATTATAATGTTAAGCCTTAATGTACGTACTTTGGGTGTGTATTGCCTCGTTCGTCTCACTAGCGTTATTACTGATGCAGAGACTAGGGATTTCCGGAACCGGTTTGAGGCGGAACCGGTTTTCGGCTCTGAACGGATCCTATTCTATAAGATCCGGTTCCGGAACCGATTTTTCGGTTCCAGTTCTGAAACTGGTTCCTGAGATCCGTTTCTGAAAACTGCGTCTCCAAGAACTTTATGGCCATCATTAGTAGAGATCCTAAAATTTGAATATGTGTGATACTATGTCGTCCTTGGTTTCAACAGTCAGCAACAAATTTGATTTTGTTAATTTTATTTAAACATGCAAATTTAAAATATGTAACTAGCTGACTTAGTGCTATTTGAAAAACCATAACTGTATATTGAGTTAGTAACACTGTTAATCTGGTTGTATCACAGAGTATTGCAAAAATATCCTCATGCCAATATTGCGTGATACAGCATTTCATATATTTTATGTATTAGTTTAAAAGTTACAAGTTCTTATCATGACAAATGGTCCACTCTGTATATCAGGAGCTACATGAATTGGAGAATATGTTAATGAATTTATGAAAAGATTACTTCTCTGTACTGCTGATGCTTCAGCATTCCATCTCAGATCCAAAAATAGCGGATAGAGCATTGTCTTTGTCCCACTAATATAAATCACATTGTAGATGAGATTACAGATTGCAATACCGTTGTAATTTAAATATACTTAACACAAAATGAGAATATCGAAAACGAAATTATTAAGAGGATTTTTCATCTTTATTATCTATACGTATTCTAGATTGAAATCTGTAATTATGCAAATGCTAATACGTCTTTCTTCTGCTTAAGTGAAAATGTAATGCATGTAAATAACTATTTTTTGCAGGTGGAGACATTAAGACAAATGAGCGTCCAGTTTAAGTAAGTGCAATGTTATGCTTTTATGTCTTCCAAACGTGTTCTCTATACTATTGCACTGGAGTCTGTATGAAAGAAAACGTAACATATAAGAGATAATTTTATACTGTCTGTTGCTAAAAATAAGATTTATATACGGATGATTCCGTGGACTAATTAGTTTCCTTTAATGTATACATACTGTTAGGGTAGCTTGGGCAGAGAGCATTTTGCGCTGGTATAACATACTTCCAATGTAGCAGTTGTCAGAGCTGAATCTGTGCAAATAGAGTGAAATGTCGATCTGGTTGTGATGTTAAAGGATTTACTATTTTAGAGAAGAATCCTCTTATTATTGAGACTAGTGTGTACTATATGTGAGTTTGTTGTAGTATAGAGAGAGCATGAGTATTGTAGAGTTTTTGGTGGAAACCCAGGAAGTTTTAGTCTCTTCGGACGCCGAGTGTCGTATACGACACACAAAATTAGCGATATTTGTTCTAATAGAACAACAACATGGCACATACGGCATTCGTATTTTGTTTCTCTTCCTTATTACTAGAGTAGACACTGCACTTGATAGAAGTTTGTCAATTGAAGAACGCTTTCCCTTGGTCGTAGGTATTATTTCTAGACAGAAGAAAATATCGTAGAAACCGAAAAGCGACGATTTCGTGAATATTAGACCTCTTTTTCATTAACGCGTTAATTTTTGTAAGGCATGTTCATTTATCTTGTTTAAGCCTTGGGAATAAATATGCAGTTGATGGGGACCTTTTGTTTTTATCATGTCGTATGGAACACTATAGGAAAAACCGTAACAAAAGATGATTATTCATAATCTAGAGACATCTCATATTTTAAGTCTCTTCACTTGGGTTTTATGAATATGTGACCGTGTTTTAGGTATTGACTATTGTTATTAAGTGTCTAATGCACATAGGCATACGTAGTGGGGAGGCAAGGGGGACAGACCAGTACCAAATAATTTCTGACATTTTATTGGTAGAGTTCCAATGTGCCCTCCTATATAACACATTTTATTCTCACTACTCTGTGCAAAAATTATTGTAATTTTTCTTACTCTTGGCATGCATAGAAGAAAAGCATTACGAAAATATAAAATTTGCAAGACAAAACTAGGTTTGTTCTACTAGTGACACTGAAGACGATAAATAACTAAATAAAGAGAATTAAGAAAGTTATACGACAACTGGATACTTCCATAATAGTGACTTACTGTCTTAGTTGATTCTATATCGTTCTTTTAATGTCAAGGGAGACCCGAATTTGATTCCCGACAGGAACTCATGTGGTTCGGATCCTACATTAGGCTATAAGTCCACGTCTCATACAGCCTTGCTGCTGAACGGAACTCTAAACTCAAACTCAAATCAAATCGTTTAAACTCAGTACAATAGTAATATCATATACAATGAAATGCTCGGCCAAATCTATAGCTGAGAATAAAATTTTAATGTTAAAGGGATTTAAGTCTTAGGAACATTATTAATTTATACGTAAGTGATTAGTTACCGTAACATTGCTTTTGGAACACAGATGAAATGGCGTCTACTGTTTAAAGGACGGTACAAATCACTTCTTGTGTTGTTATTCGAGAGTAGTAACTCCGCCTGGAATAAAACCCAGGACGATGCACACAGAAAGAAAGGACGTTATCCACATCGCAACGAATGGGTTTTATTCCTAACTTGAGCTCTCCAAATATCAACCCTGCCATGGCCGGTCTCAAGCCTTACTAACAAAAGGAAAGAGACCCAAAGTAAGATGTTGAGACTATTTTCGTACTTAAGGGTGCAACATCTACACCTTACTTATGATATCAACTGGGAGATGAATAAAAAAAAATCTTTTGGACTATTTAACATTATCTTCCATTCCTTCCGTAATCATGTTGTCAATAAGTTTTATTTTATTTTACTTTTTATTTTTTTTATTTTATTTTATTTTATTTTTTATTTCATTTTATTTTATTTTTTGTGTTTTATTTTATTTTATTTTATGTATTTACTTTTTTGTTTTCTAAAAAACTTTTCTTTAACTGTAAAACATTTCCTCTTGCCGTCAAAATGGATATCACACGAGGATTTATTTTCTGCTTTCTACTTTTGCTCTCCATTTTTTGGGTCCGAGTGGTCCAGGTTTCCATCAAATTCTGCAAATGTATTTTCCTTACACCTACATATTACATATACACAATAAACTTTAACTGTCTTACCTCACGTTGAGCTATCCAGTCAAGTTTCTGTATGCATGAAAGAGTCTCATCAAACACATATGTTAGATGAACATCTTCTTGCTGATCATTCTCGAAAGATGTCATCAATGAGGACCTTGCACCTTTTCTAAGTCAGATATCACGTAAGTTACAGTTGAGATTGTTGAAAAAAATTGCATTGTAAATATGTAGGGACTATTTTTATTAAGAGAAAAGGATTGTTATTACACCAAATATGTTGTAAAATAATTGTAAAAATTATTATACTAGCCGAATACTCGCTCTTCGCAGAGGAAGAGGCCATTTTCAATTATATTTACATGTCATCATAAGCATTTAAGAGTACTAATGGGAACTGAATTTGGATTTAAACTCCATCGAAAATGTCACTGTTCATCTCAGTGACTCTGAAAACTATGGATTCAACACTAATATAGGTCATTTTCGATCATTTGTAGGTATCACTCCCATCTCCTTCCCCCAAGTTCCACCTTTAAACTGAAATAATAACAACGATTCCAGATCTGTACCTCATTTATGTTGAAAATTTGGTTGAGATTGGTCACGTGGTTCAAGAGTTGTTAAGTCACAAACAGTCACTTTCATATTTATATCCGCTATATATAGAGAAGATATTGCAAATATATTGTTGATGAAGAAAAATTGCTCAATAACTAAATGTAAGATACAAACTAAATACAAAATACTGACGTAGTAGCGGGTGAGAGGTCTGTGATGCCGTAAAAAATACTAAGTATTAATTAACACACACTGTTGATCAATAAATGACATAAAATTCACAGTTGACTGTTGTTGCCAGTTTGGAATACTTCAGTGTTCGGTAAAGGAAAGATCCTACAAAGATTATTAATAATCCCCCTCCCTCTCGAACCAAAAATGGCAGTGTAATTGAATAAGAACTCTTTTAACGTTGACTAACCTACTTACATCTGCCTATTTTCGAAATGTTTATAACATTAAGGGATGCTATTGAGTTACTAGTATTCCTATTATATTAATTAATAAAATCACTTCTAAAAATGGGACGAGGGTAATGTCAGAGTGACATAGAGTGAAGAGGATAGCGGACGGCTTCCATTAGTGTTGATTTATAGCAAATTTCTCATTATGATTTATGTTTTCCTCTGAAACAAATTCACTGTAAACGATTACTTTCACTCAAATAAAAAATAAATAAATAAAAAAAGAAAAATTGAGCTAAACATAAAATTATATTTTACACATCACATGTGCCATTACTTTTCAACTTCACAGCATATTTTGCTCTGAAATGTCACTATTTATTTATTTTTGTCTGAATTTCTGATTTTTTTTTATTTAATATCCGTTACTGTTAACGCTATTTTGATACATGTGATCTTCTTTTCTGTTTTCCATAGCAACGTGTTCATAGGAATACGCTCTATGTATTTCGACTGTTTATGTACTCAAAGTTATGGTGTAAAATATTTTTGTTATCGATCTGTACTATGTGCTTTCCTTACGCATAAATTAATATCATTTACATTCATGTTTTGGTTTGAAGTTTCTCTTATAACTTCTTACTAGTTGTATATTATTATTATTATTATTATTATTATATTTTTCTATACTGTGTAATGACAACCTCTTCAGAGTGATCCGATGTGATCACAACTATGTATTTAAAATAAAATTATTTACAGTCTGTAATAATAGTGACTGTCTTGATACAAAAATATTCAACATACGGAACTACTTCTCATACTACCAATTTACTATCAATAATTTACCTAAGTGACAATATTGTAAAAATAAATTTATTTAATAATATTATCAGCACGGGATATAGTAAACAAAACAAGAAAAGCGAGTATCTAAGTAATTTATTAAAATGTTCTTCCATATGTATTACCATTGGTTATTCACAACATGTTACAACTAAAAAATTGTTATTTTTTCAAGAAGCACGACATCTCATATCTCCTGCAGTGAATATTTTGTCCTGGTACTGCACAAATACTTTTTATCCTGCGGGATTCAATAGATAATGCAAGACTTTTTATTTAAACTAAGTAGTCTGGAGTTTTGACCATCACGAAACACTACTGTATATATCCATGTATAACAAAGTAGCGTAACTACTGCCTTTTTCTGGAAATTTGAAGTATATAAAAATTGCAACATGTTATTCTTTGAAATTTCTCAAGTGACATTGATAAAATATGCTTCTTCACAGATGAGCAATTGACAATTTTTAATGTTAAATTAATTTATGTTATACCATTAGGTAAAATATCTGCACGTATATATACATGAGAGAGAATGTTCATCAACCTCCATAAGTTATGACTAAGAAAGACAATGTTATATATGTATAAGAGGAGACGTATAATCATTTTCTATCGATGAAGTCTAGTATAAATCCATTCACCGATTCAATTATAGATAATTGTAGTTACTTAATTTTTTCTTCAAAAATTTTGTGTTCGTTACTTCCAAAGTATTCTGTAACCACTGTCAGATTACCTCGCACAAGTTGAATCACTGGATGCGCTAAATCCTTAGACAATCTCTTCACCTTATTGAAAGAGTTAATATAGAAAATTATCCGATGATATCGTTGCCTTGCCAAAACAGTTAATATACTAATTCCTTAGATAATCACTTGCTATGTGAAACGTGGACTTACAGTTTACAGAAATCGAAACCACCGTAGAGCGTTAAAAGCTACGCCAGGAGAATCGACACTATATACTGTTTCGTAACTTTAACATAAAGAGATTTGTTATTAATTTCGAATAATGATTATAGAATATTGCTTATTATTGGTTATATTAGATGTACATAGTTCTATTGAAAGGTTCTAGTGTCCTCGGTAGAAATAAACAAATGCTAATTCAGATGCATCTCAATTATTATTGAAACAAGTTGCATAGAATTGAAGGAAGGTTAGAAAAAAATAAATGCAAGAATTATAATTTATAACAAATTAATGCTGTCATATAGGAAGACCTTCATGCACTGAACTTCTTATGTGTCGCCTCTTTAGAATAATTAATGAAAGTACTTACAGGATAAATTGATTACATAGGCTGAGGTCCATCCTGATCAGGTTCCAATTCTAGTGGTCGGCTAACTATACCGTTCTGACTACCGACCGACTGTCTAAAGATTAACCCCTTCTTTACTATTTGTTTAGTTTAAATATCCCTGCTTCTTGGCTTTTTAGCTGTATAAATTCCTTATTTTGTTCTGTATTTTGCCATTTGTATTTTCATTTTTAGATTTCACTTCCTTGAAAGCGAATTTGTTTATGGAACCTCAGCCTGCTTCTTTTTATTTTTAATTTTAAAAGTTTTTTTTTATAGTTTTTAATTTGATGAGTTGAAATTACATTACAATACAATAAAACTTGATCGTACTAAACCACTATCTAGCGGAAATGGTAAAAGAGTTTAAAAAAGATAAAAGATAATATCCGGAGAAAACCTACACACCACTACATCTTTGAATGCTGTTTGTTTGTTCACCGATGAAACCTCATGGATCTACAGGAACCACTCTGAATATTTGACGACATTCATACCGTATTTATCTGCAGCATAATCATCGTATGTTGGGACATACCCAATGAATAAAGTGTTAACTATAGAGAGGACAAAATGGAATAATCAGCTCACTTATTTTTTTTTTAAATAATAATAAAGTTTAAAACATACTTCTTAAAATCTTGTGTTCTTCTGCTTATTATGCTGTTCATGAAGTAAATGAAACTGTATGGTTTCCCTTCCTTTTTCTAGGATTGGTGGTAGCCTTTAAGCATCACAACTGATAAACAATTGAGCATTTTTCTATTTGTAGTTGACAAGTAACACATCTCTTTCCCTTCCCTCAACTATACTAAACTAATTACACATCTGAATGAATTTTCAAGATTCTTATTTAAAATATACATGAAATACCGTATGATTATTACGAAATATTAAAGAAAAGTAATGTTCCGCTTGTAATTACATTTTTAAACCCAGTCCAGACTGTTCAGGTTTCTCTGTGCAGCAAATATTAAAAAGAGAAGAAGCAACAGGCTTTCTCTATTTTCTGGTTTTAACAGCACGAAAAGTGCAAGATTAGCTATAAAACCAGATTGACGATGGCTTCGCAGATGGTTTCACAACTTTCATAAGAGAAATTTACGATGCTTAGAACAGGAAAAGATAATAATAAAGAAAAATTAAGTAACAATTGGACGTTTAACTACTTTTGCAGCTGTTTTTCTATATAATTATTGCTAATGTTATATCCTTAATAGGGACATACGAGAAGAATGTGTTTTTTTTTTTGTATATTAACGTGAATCTTGGCGTCGGGTTAGCAAAAAATTATGCGTTTATCAAATCTGGAATATTATTTTTATAATCTACCGCCTTAGGGGGGCACAACGGGTGAAGCATAAGTTGGTGGATCTTTATAAAACTTTTAAATTTTATTTTGGAAAATCCAGTGTGTGTCAGATTGATCACAAATAATACAAAATTAATATTCCGATATTCCTTGTATGTGCAAGTTACTGATATTGAGTTACAACCCGCCTTTCAAAAATCACATTAAAAATTCACGATAAATATCCTTAGTAGCAGGAACATACGGAAGAAGCTATATTTTGTCAATTAATGTGAATTTTGGTGTTATGATAGTAAAAATCTGGAATATTATATTGGTAACATTAGGAACAGGGCACGGAAGGTAAGGTGGTACCTTTGGGGGTCATAAGAGGAGGACTGATCGAAATTGCAAATTTTATTTTGGGAGTGCTCTTGAGTGTCAAATTAGTTACAAGATGAACAGAATTAATGCTTCGTACTACTTTTATGTACCAGGGACTAATATGGGACTACAGGTCTCTTTGAAAAGCATCATAAATTCAATATGATTGTTCTTATGCAAGAACCTACTGGCAGAAGCATTTTTTTATAATTAATGTAAAATTTGGCATTGTTTTAGAAATAATTCTTTGTTTAGAAAGAATTCTTAAGTGACAATAAGATGATACCCATATGTGGATTTGTTTTAGGGGCAGGCACTCAGAATTTCTTTCGTCTAATAAGAATGTCAATGTGAAATGTTGAATCAGTTTTCTCTAATTGTTTGTAAGACTTTCGAGGTAAATTTGCATTTTTAGTTAGAAAATACAATAATACTCTTTCGCTTGTACCTATGATGATGCATGCGTCTGGAATTTTATTACGGCTATTCCTTCTTATTGGGAAACAGTAGCGACAAGAAAAATTCAATCTTTTCGTTATTTGTGTTATTGGCCACTAAAATGAGCCACTAAAATGATCACTAATATCACAGAATTTACGCTCAGAAGCTACTTCCATGTGCTACATGGAAGCATGTGGTCATTGTGGGGCTACAACGTCCCCTTCCAGGTCCCAAAATCATTTTGAAATCCACAATAAATATCCACACCACCTTCTTATACGACTACGACTATAAATCTTTTAAAAGAGAAGTTTGGAGAATGACTTATTTCTATGGGGTAAAGTGTCGAATGGCCACCAAGTAGTCCAGATCTACCTCCATGTATTTTTTTGTGGAGATTCCTTTAAAAAAATCTATCAAAATCATGTAACAATGTGGATGACTTAAAACAAGGAAGTGTCCGGACCGTAGAGATGATCATTCCAGATATATTGGAGAAAGTGTTCACAGTGGAATTAATAAATCGCATTAACTCATGTCTTGATCATTTACGAGGGCATGCTGAATAAAAGTAAGTTCATTTGATCTGTTTTACACTTAGATTAATGAAATCTTTAAACAATTTAGTTAATGACAACTGAGCCAAAAAAATGTTGTTTTTGAAAAGAAATAATATATTTTGTTGGGTTTATGGTATAGCTTTACTCAACTTGATCCTTATTCCTCGCCAAACATTTGTTTTTACTACAACCATGTCTTCATACTATACAATTTCCTAACGTGCTTACATGTGCAGTATACGATTAAGTTACTGCGTGGAAAGTGGGATCATATAATTATTATGTAAGAAGTAGGAAAAAGTTACGTTTTTTATGAATAAAGAAAACAAAATTAAAACTTAAAGGTCACCTATAAGACTTTTAATTTTTAAAATATTACTTCTCATTAAGATTTTTTCGTTCATGGTAATCGCGGCATTTTCCATTGTCATTTTGTGTTCTATTTCGAGCTGGTTTGCTTCAGAGTGCAGGAAATATACAGGTGACCTCTATGAGTGATTTTATGCTATAAGAAGAGTCCAATTTGGTTTTTAAAAACGTAATTTTTTGATTATATTCCAGTGACGCCAAAACAACGAAGCTATACACAACGTCTGGTACACTGACAGACGATATTCATTTACACTAAATTCGAGTTTATTTAAAAATCAAAACATTCTTTTACAATAATGACAAATTCCACATTAATTGTAAAGCATATTTACGTTCTTTCCGTACGTCCCTTCTGAGGATGTTTATCGTAAATTATATGAATTTTGGAAGGGTGGCTGTAGCTCAATATCAGTCACTGGCACATGCAAGGAGCATTAGAATATTAATTTTGCGTCATTTGTGATTAATCTAACGCTCCCTAGAATTTCCAAAATAAAATTTGAAATTTTTATAAAGATCCACAAAATTATGCTTTGTCGCCTGCGCCCCCTTAAGGAGGTGCGTTATCTAAGTAACATTCCAGATTTCATAACCACATACTTTTTTTCTTCAATGCTGCCAAATTTCACATTAATTAACAAAAATACCTTTTCTCGTATGTCTCGTATGTCCCTAATAAGGATATATATATGGTGATTTCCTTTTTTTTTTTTTTGTTTTTTGGAAGGGAGCTGTAGCCTAATATAAGTCACTGACCATGCAAGGAACATTGTAATACTAATTCCGCGACATTCGTGAATATGCTGACGCTCACTGGCATTTCCGAAACAACATTTTGAATTTTTATAAAAATCCATCATCTAATGGTTCGCCCTCTGTGCCCCCTAAAGCGATGGGTACCAAAATAACATTCCAGATGTGAAAAACGCATACCTTTTTGCTACAACGACGCCAAATTTCACATTAATTGACAAAAAATAATTTCTTCTCGTATGTCGCTATTAAGGATATTTATGGTGATTTTTTATTTTTGAAAGGGGGCTGTAACCCCATTATCAGTCACTCTTACATGCAAGGAGCATTGGAGCATTAATTCTGTAACATTTGTGATAATACATCAGCCACCACCTTTTTACGCCCCTTACCTCCCGAAAGAAGATCCTTCACAAAATAATGTTTGAGACGGCTCGACTAGCTTTGTGAATGAGTGTTTTTGCATTTTTATTCACGAATAATTATTGGAGAAAACTGCTTCCAAAATTTAACATTGAATCTCCCATAAGGAAAATGAACTTTCGTGTTTACACGCCTAAAAAGGGGACTAAACAGCAATTTTCTCTTATTCCATTTAGAAATTAGAAGAATTTAGATATTTCACGATTATAATGCCAAATTTTGCATTAATAGTGTGAAAACTTCATCTCCTTCCAGTGCTGTAGAAAATTACACGAATCATAGAACAGTCTCTCTCTCTCTCTCTCTCTCTCTGTATATATATATATATATATATATATATATATATATATATATATATATATATAATGTAGGATCTACCATATAAATATATTGTAATTAATAATGAGGTAGGTAAGTTTATGTGCGCTTTCTGAAATTACATACATTCTATTTGGTCTAGGAATTAATTCGTGCGGGTGGACAAGAGATGGCGCAACGAACGGAGCGTCCCACAGTTCCGTGTATCCACACATGTGTTGCAAACCCCTGTCATCGCGTATCGTTCGTAGTATAGGGCAGTGGATTAAAGCGTCAACAACACCAGTTTGTAGCTAAGTGAACATGGCGCAATTTGTGCCTGATAAAGTGTTTTGCGGGGTGTCCTGCTGCATTACTTTAACATGCAGAAAAGTGCGACTGAAAGTCATCGTATTTTGGTGGAAGTGTATGATGACCATGCTCTAGCTGAGCGAACGTGTCAGAAGTGGTTTGCACGGTTTAGAAGTGGTGATTTCGGCTTGGCAGAACAAGAGCGAGCTGGACAGCCAAAAAAATTTCAAGACGAAGAATTGACAGCATTGCTCGAGCAGGATTCGTGTCAAACGCAGGAACAACTTGCAGCAGCATTAGGCGTTGATCAAACAACAGTCTCCAAACGCTTGAGAGCCATGGGAATGATTCAAAAGATGTCACATTGGGTTCCACATGAATTGAAATACAGAGACGTTGAAAGACGAAAAACCATTTGCGAATTGCTGCTTCAACGACAGAGCAGAAAGGGGTTTCTGCATCGAATTATTACGGGTGATGAGAAGTGGATCCATTACGAGAACCCTAAACGAAAAAAGGCCTGGGTGAAACCAGGTGAACCTGGTCCATCACAACCAAAACGAGATATTCACTGTGCAAAGGTTATGCTGTGCATATGGTGGGATATGAAAGGTGTGGTGTACTATGAGCTGCTGCAACCGGGTGAAACTATGAATGGAGAACGTTATCGACGACAATTAATGCGTTTGAAGCAAGCTCTGGCCAGAACACGACCAGAATGGGAGAACAGACATGATAAACTTATTGTTCAACATGATAACGCTCGCTCACATGTCGCAAAACCGGTCAAAACCTATTTAGAAAATGTCGGATGGGAAGTTTTACCCCACCCGCCGTATTCACCAGACGTTGCTCCTTCGGACTACTATTTGTTCGATTGCATGAACAACGATTTGATTGGACAGCGGTTTACTTCTTCAGAAGATATCGAAACATGGGTCTCTGACTGGATCGCTTCCAAGGATGAGGACTTCTTTCGCCACGGAATCCGTACATTGCCTGACAGATGGGCGAAAGTGGTGGCTAGCGATGGACAATATTTTTCTTAAGGTATTTATGTATTTTGTGTTTGTACTACAGCTTCAATGTGTGCGCACCAACCGCACGAATTAATTCCTAGACCAAATACAAACGACAATATCACATATAATTTTTCTGAAATCGGATGTACTAAACTTAAAGAAGGTATTTCCAGCTTCCTTCAATTCTGTCAATACATTAAATAATATACCAATTGAATTATTAGTGTTGACTTAAATGGACTCATTTTCAGCTACAGCAAAAGTAGAAATTGACATTTTGTATGATATTCAGAAAGTGATCCCTTTTGCTTTGAAATGTCATCGAAAATGAAATGAGAGTAACTTTCAATAAAGGGATAATTTTCAGAATGTGTTTCAAACTGAATGAAATGTAGGGAGAGATGATTACTATCTCTTTCAATTTTTTCTTCCTCTATTCTTGTGATTACGAATATATATTTTATGAAGTCTGTTTGTGTTGTAGAGAACTCCCAGTTTATCAGGAATGTTGAAAATATGACCTTTTAAATGTGCATTTAAGATTTATATACCATCACTTCGCTTTTTTTAAAAAAAAATCACTCTTCATTTATGGAAGTGCTATATTGCACCACTGTTAAATTGGCACATGAACTTTGGTATATTGTGTTTCTTCGTCAATGTTATATATGCAGAGTGGACAATTTATCTTGATCATCCGCTATAAAGGAGAAACCAAACGAGATGGAAAAAAGCGAAACTTTACACGAAGAAACTATAAGGAAGGGGACACCTTTGCATATATTAAACAGAATACACAATAAACAGTGTTGCCATCCCAATATAAAGTTATATTTTTTCAAATGGCACTATGTCAGATTATTACATGTTTCAAATCAATACGTCAAACGAAAGCTTAAAACACCACCTTTATTATTCAGTATTGTAAATTAAGGATGTTATAGTGTCATAAACATCCAAAGTTTGGAAGCCTCTATCACACATACAACACAACGGAGGTGGACAGGATAATGCTCTCATCTTTGTTAGTTATGCCGGGTTCAATCTCCGGTGGGGACAGTTGGTCGGAAAAGTGTAAAAGCCTTTTCATGTCAGCCATCCTGAGTGATGCTTTCCTGGGTTTTCCTCATTCATATGAGCAACATGCCAGAATGGAACCTAAAATAGAGGTTTCTTTGAATAGTGTGATCACCGAGGGACGTCATCCCTGATGTATGACTGATTTCTGGGCTAACATGACCATAAATGCGGAAAGCCCAGAAATCTAATTCCTAATCTTAATCGTCTCTCAGCTTTACGTTTCTTTAGCGTATAGACAGCTACTGCAAATCAAAAATTTGAAAAAGTCTTTGTTCTTTTTACGAAAAGTGAAAAGAAGAAAAATCGGCAAAAAAGTTTATAGAAACCATGAAACAAGTATTTACTAAACTAGGAATGCAATGGATATACCCGATTGCAATGAAATGAGCTGAGCGAGCTTAAACTACGTAATCAGGAAGCGTTTTTCGGTGATTATTCCTCGATGGTACATCGGATTTTTTATTTCGACCTATGTTGTCACTCAGCACGACATACTCTATCAGCGTGCTAAGTTTGGTTGAGATCGGCCAAACGGTCTAGGAGGAGTTTGCGGACAACCAAACGGCTAACCCGAGTATAAGAGCTTCGCTTCGCTCAGCTCAATAACATTTTTAAAGTAGATTTTACTGGTATACTCTTTGTGTGCATAACGTAATGACCTGGTCTTCTACAGGGAAAAACAATACTTGAAGAAGCGATTTTGCATGGAAAGAAGTTGTAACGAAACACTCCTCGATGTGACAATGAATATTTGCAGAATGCTTTAGAGGCAGTTGCAGAGGAGATGAAAAGTTCCACGGAGACAAAAAAAGGAACAATAAATTGATACGGAAGTAAGTGGAACCAACCAATGCTCATTCAATAGCACTTTGACTAATGGATTGGGAAATACATTGTAAAACGGAAATTGATAAAAAGAAAAAGAAAGGAGAAATCGAAGATGGAAAATTAGAAGAGCTGGTTGCATTATTAAAGCATTGCAGAGAATTTCATCCACGCAAAGCAATGATTCCAATGAAGGTCCTTCAGCCATGCTGTTTCAGAAATATGTCCTTTATGTTTAGAAAATAACGTTGCTACTTTTACTGAAATACCGCTAATGGAACGCAATGTAAATTGTTAAGAATTTTATTTTCCATTTGAAATGAGGGCGATTTATTATAAGAATGATTTTATATACGTAGATGATCATGTACGTACATAATTCTTCAATAGGATTTTTTTTGTATGCAATATGCAATATTATCACTTAAAGATTTTATCCATGTAAAACTCACAAGGAAACCCTTGAGTGCTAGGTCGCAAGTGAAATCTCTAGTAAGGCTCATTTGAAATTGTATTGTGAACAATGATGACAGGAAAATTATTAGCTGCTAATGACTCACCATGTGCATCAGGATGGTGACAGAAAATACATATCCGAGAGGTGCAAAGATCAACCTTCTATGGGATGTATGCATTACAATTCACAAAATGAACATCGTCAACATTCACGAAATGTTCAAAACAAACCATTAACTTGCACCATGAATACTGAATGGAAAATGATGCGCCACACTGATTGCAAACGTTTGCTCCATCAAAATCGAAGGTGAACTCCTTGGGAGCTACAAACCATTCAGGGCGTTCAGCTAGGTATCCACTCTTAAAGAATGCATATAGGAATCAAGACGAGAACGGATGAAATATGATGGCACCCATATTCACACTTTACTTTCAAATGAGTCTTACTAGATATTGCACTTGCGACCTTGCACTCAAGGGTTTCTTGTCAGAAGATACAGTATCTCTGTGGCAATGCCTTCTCTTCTTATGCAAGCACTCTTTATTTAATCTCAAGATATATGCGTTTGTACCGAACAGGAATGTGTGTGTATTTTTTTCAGAAGTTGCTATAATATAAATCTAATAATTCTTCCGCATCTTTTATGTGGAATAATTCTCCATCTGAAAAAGTCATCAAGAAGAGTTAAACAAAACTAAGAAGAATATCAAAATATAATAGAAGTTGGAAGGAAAACGAGAAGTAGGAAGAAGTGCACAACTCATCGATGGTGTGAAAAATAGAAGAAAATATTGAGGATTGAAAGAGTAAGCTGAAGATTGATAAACGTCTAAAAAACATTTCCAGACCCAAACCTAAAATTAAAGAAGAAACTCATTAGCCCCAGGACCTCCCAAAAGGCAGAACACTAAACAATAATAATATAAGGTAGGATCGTACGAATATGAACATTTATAAAGGGCTAACATATAATGTAATCAAGTTGAGATGTTTCATTTCTTTGTGATTGAACGTTTAGGATAGTGAAGGCACAAGGCTATCTAAATACATAACTATGAGTATCAGTTGTTTAATTAAATACAGTTTCTATCACTTGTTTAAAATTCTCAAATTATGAACGAAAATTTTCTTTGTCTTTTTCTTTATAGTAGACAAATAGTGCATCATTACAACGCAGCTAGAGAGAGCACGGAATATGAACATAAACAATGGAGAAAGTTAACCTTTCCTAACTTTTGGCTATTCTACCGAAGTGCTCTCTTGGAAAAACTATTCACTGGTTCTCTCTCTCTCTCTCTCTTTGCTTTTCTAAAATTTGGCTTTAACTAATGGACTCCAATCCTATTTTGCAGACATATGTTCCTCTTCTCTGGCACAAATAAAACTACCTACAGTTTATCTGTTTTCTCCTCGGGCTCCTTCCTAAAGAGTCGAGAGTATATCATCCAACTCTCCAAGGAGTCCCTCCCAACGTATATGAATGTAATAATATTAATAGTGGTTCTCACTCAGTGGAGATTCCTTTGTTTAAAGCTGTCTCCTTTCCAAATATAATCTCTTTAAACATTAAATAAATGGGTCTTCCCGTTTTACGAGCAAATGCCTGAAAAGTTTTACAAAGGAAGTATCTTCCATTTGTTATTGAAGACATAGTTTCTTGCCACAAGCAATTGATTTTCAGAAACTTTGTCTTGGAGTGTGTTTTTGAATAAACCTAGTTCTTGTCTCAGCTCCTAAACAGTTGCATTATTCATAGTTTCATACACTTCCCTGGCTATTGATCTTCAAAAGAGACAAAGATATAAAGCCTCTGATTGAAACTTCGGAAATAGATTCTACAAAAACCAAAATTACTAAAAACCTGATTTACTGTATGTAGATATTTTCTAAAAAAAATAAACGATATTTCTAGTTTAGTTTGGCACTATTATGCAACAAGGCTAAGGGAGACAGTTATTATGATTATGAATAAAATAAGTAGGAGAAAACCCGCGCGTACAATGTATGTCTACCACAAATTCACATACTCTAGGATCAAACAAGAGGGGCCAACGTACAGGAAGTGAGCGCTTTACCACTGAGCCGTCATGACGTTTTTTGACTTTAAAATATTTATTTATATATATATATATATATATATATATATATATATATATATATATATATATATATATATATTTATATTTATATAACGAATATAACAGAATTATTTTCCTATCATGTTACTGAAATGATCGAGCTTTGAGAATTTTGAAAACTTAGCTCATTTTACCTTATTCTTATCCATTTACCTTTCTCCTTATCCTTGATTAGTAACTCCCCGATCAACGGAGTTTATCAGAATACTTTGCAAAATATACACTATGTTTTCCCAAAATTTTTTCACGTATTTTATACCAGAAAATTGGTTATTATGTGTCTGAGCCAATTTACATTAGAGGGTTTAATCTCTTTACCCCTATTTTTATGACGGATTCAACTCGAAACATTATTTACGAAGGTTGGTGGAAAGTAACATGGGAAATTTTATTCAAATAGGGTAAGTTTCCAGACCTTTCGTGAAGCAAATACACTGATCGACAGACACAAAATTGATGTTAATAAGTTTTACATATATAAAGTAACTTATGAACAGGAATTAATTCTTTAAGGAACTGCTATAGCATTTCTTAGACGCAATAAAGAGACCATTTATCAACTTTCTTACAGTCTATGCGTTACTTATAATTAGAGCAACCCACATTATGGTTTATTTTTTAATTATGCTTTATTTTTTCCAAATTATGCTTTTTTATGCTTTATTGTTAATGTCAATCGTTGTTTTACTTAATCGTGTATAATGTATAATATTTACTATACATTAAACATTCTAAATATCTTGATCTATTTATGAATATTTTATGCAACCAGTTTCTTTCATATTTAATGAACTTTCTACTTTATGCACTGTAAAGAGATATGCTTTACTCGAGTCAGCTTTTTATATCACTTGTATGCGCCTTAGAGGTGCATATATAGAAAAAGGGAAAGTAAAAGATGTCACCAAAAAGTAGCCTACAGAAAGTGCTCAAGTTCAATAGGTACATATACCAATATAGTGTAAAGTTCTTGTGTACTATTCATTGTTGGTGGAAAGTTTTCTCCTTTTCCTTTTTTCTTTTCTCATCAATGGATTACACCGAAATAAAAATAAACTTTTCATTGTTGCATTGTAAATATTGATACAAATGTTAAACTTGGAGTTGGACAGAATTTTCCAAGAATTGTTCTAATATAATTTTCCAGGAATTGTACTATATATTTTAATTATGCTTTATGTTTTATTTTCTAAAATTAAGCTTTCAAAATTAGTTCCTTCTGGACCCTTAGACAACCACAACCATGTTCAAGGTACCCAACCATATGTGAAAATTGCTGTTATGCTTTTCATGCTTTTTATGTTTTATTTTTTGTTACCCTACTTATAATGGTCGTGATGCAGTGGACTGTAACGTATAATGTTAATCAAAAGAATTTGATCAAAAGTTAATCCAATAAATTCATATCTAACCAAACCTCGGATAACTGTAGTATAATGTAATCATCCATGTATTTCCTAAGTAAGATGGATATATATATATATATATATATATATCCATAAGCTTAAAAAAATTTGAAAAGGAAATGTTGATCTTTCTAGAATCATATATACATTTGAATATCTTCGTAGAATATTGTAATATTTTCATAAAATATAGTATTTTGTACACTCAACACTACTTTACGCATACTGGTTCAAATCGATCTTCGTACGTTCCAATCTTTTTATTGCATGTTTAATTACTGTAGATTATCCTCTCACGGTTGTGAAAAATGTGATGTTTGGTGTAGGACATGCTTTTTTGTGAAATAAAGTTTTAAAAAATCTGAAGTTTATCTCACCATGTTTGTACTCTTAACTAAAGAGTGATAGAAAACTTGCTAATGGAAGAATTAGTGGATGCAGGATATGGACAGGAATAAAGAACCCAAATACATTAAACAAATTAATAATCTTATTTATTATTTCTTTGTATTTTTCTTTGTTTCCTTTTTCTGAGCATTCTTTCATAGCAGTCTTGCTCCTATGGCCATCAAAACTTTCAAGAGTTACAATTGAACCGGAGGACTTTCGCAATAGATATGGGCGATCTATTGCTAAGCACCATCACACACACACGCACAGAGACACTTATTTTTCTAAGGCAACCAAGTAAAAGGGAGAAAAAACAATATTAAAAGGAGGCTGTGTAACCACAAATGAATATTAATGAAAACGCCTAGAGAAATAG
This sequence comes from Thermobia domestica, assembly GCF_964235325.1. Taxonomy (NCBI): domain Eukaryota; kingdom Metazoa; phylum Arthropoda; class Insecta; order Zygentoma; family Lepismatidae; genus Thermobia; species Thermobia domestica. Next base: position 19,961,436 of record NC_137468.1, on the reverse strand, counting down.
ATATATGTTGGATATTAGTGGCGTCATGTAATGTAATTTTCTATTTGTATAATATTTTGTATTAACATCTAACAACTGGTTCAATTTATAGTTAGTTATATAATTGATTTAGCTCTTTTACCTTATAAAACAATGAAACACAGCATTGCACATCTTTCCTATTTATATGTAGGCAACTGATTTTCTTCGAACTAATCGTGTTTACCTCAATACATTATTACGCACAGAGTATTAATATGTCAAACTAGCGTGTTCGTTGTTGATTACGAAAATAAGACATAAATTTACTTAAATATCTGATCGATTGTCAATCTACTTCTGTAGCGATATCAAAGAAGTTTTAGCAATGTAAATAACGGCAACCATAAATAATGGAATGTAAATATTCAACTGCTTAGATTAACAAAGACGTTAAAAATCTAAGAGGTTATACGAAAGAGTGATATTATTTCCCTTAAATTTATTTTTGCATATTTATGTAGTTGCTCTCACTTCTAAACTGAGAGGACAAACGGATAAGTACAGTACCTAGGTGCATACAGGAAACATCTAGTTGTTCCGCGTTTTGCTAATGGCCTCATTTCCTCTGCAAATATCAGAGAATATTAACAGAGGAAAATCATATTCACGAAAAAATTAAATGTCGACTAAAAGCAGGGAATTCGTGTTACTATTCGGTTCAAAATCTCTTGTCGTCGCGAATTCTGTTGAGGAATTTGAATCTTAAAATATACAAAACGATAATTATGCCTGTTGTTCTGTATGGCTGCAAAACATGGTCACTTACTCTGAGGGAAGAACATAGACTGAAAGTATTTGAGAACAAGATCCTGAGACGAATATTCGGACCCAAGAGGAACGGGAATGGGGAATGGCGGAAACTTCATAATGAGGAACTACATAAGTTATATGGTTTACCCAACATTGTTAGGGTCGTCAAGTCTAGAAGGCTTAGGCGGGCGGGTTATGTAGCTAGAATGGAAGAAAGTAGAAACGCTTTCAAAGCCTTGACTGGAAGACCAATCGGAAAACGACCATTAGGAAGACCTAGGCGCAGATGGGAGGAGAATATTAAGATGGATCTCGCAGAAATTGGAATACAAAGTAGAAACTGGATCCAATTGGCTAAGGATAGAAGTCAGTGGAGAGCTTTTGTGAACGCGGCACTGAACCTCCGGGTTCCATAGGCCATAGAGTTAGTTAGTTAGTTATATCAGAGAATTGCAAGCTATTAACAAGAGCTTAGACGCAAGAACAAGGAAGTCAGGTTGAAAATTCATACAGAAAAGAAGAGATTTGACGTTTGAACAACTTCGCCAGTAAGTTAAGAGTAGAAATTCACTATGATGCCTGAATCGTCCCTATAAGTCAAGAGTCAAGTCAAGATGGCGTCAAGCTCGAAGTCGATGCAAAGTGGTGCTCTTATTGTTTACCTTTTTTTCGTGGTTGTGTGTAGTGTTTATGTGCGCGCTCTACTGTCTTCATGTAGTATCGGTGCTGTGACTTTCCCAAGTGAAGCATTGCCAATGAAACATGGACTGAAGTGTAGTGGAAGATCATTTCATTTTATTGCTGCTGCCTTCATACCTAGAGGACCGCCATGTGCTCTCTCTGGCACTGCTAACAGTGACGGAGGAACTACCAGTGATTTTGTGCCAAGGTATGAATCAAAAGCAAAAAATCAGTGCCTCATTCTCGTTTGTTTTCTCCTCCTTTGTGGCGATATTCACGTAAACCCTGGCCCATCCTGTCCATATTACATCAGTGCTTTCAATATATTTTATCAAAATGTTCGTAGTATTAAAAACAAATTACTTGAGTGCTCATTGAACCTAGGTGAGATAAGGGAACTGGATTGTTTCGTAGTGACCGAATCGTGGCTGAATGAATCAGTGAACGACAGTGAAATGAGCTTTTCTAATAATTTCACCATTTATCGTAAAGACCGCATAACTCGTGGAGGTGGAGTGATGATTTATGTAAATAATAAGTGGAAGAGCAAGAGAAGACTGGATCTCGAACGGGATTGTGAACTCATTTTTGTGGAAGTATTTATTCCAAAGCGTCGTTCTGTGTTTATTGGGTGCTTCTATAGGCCGCACAAGAACACCCCCCAGCACATCTTAGAAGCTTGCCATGACTCACTGTTACATGCGTTGACACACGGTGACGTCATCCTATTGGGTGACTTCAACCTTTCCATCACGTGGCAGGACAGCAAGTATGGCGTCACTAAAGATGGAAACGACAGTTATTTCATGGACAATTTTATTCATGGACTTGGTCTAGGTCAACATAATATGCATAATACCCGCAATAACAGCAATCTTGACTATATTCTCTCTAACTTAGAACCTCGTTGTGTTGTCCCATGCAGAAATCTTTTTCCCTCGGATCACGATTCCTTGGATGTTTCTTTCGATTTTCTCCCCTCCGCTACTACAAACCAGCCCCTCAAAAGTAGGTCACAACTTCTTTGGAAAAAAGCCCCCTGGGATGACATCTGCCGGGTTATTGAACTGTTTCCTTGGTGTTTGTTAGAGGTAGGAACTGTTGACGACGCTGTGGACTTATTTACATTGTGTTGTCCATTTAGCCGTAAAGGACTTTGTGCCGGTGAAAGCATCAAAATCGAACAGGTTTCCGGTCTGGTACGACAATGAACTTCTTGAACTTCTTAAAAATAAAAAGCTTGCCTGGACTCTATGGAAATCACATCCGAGTGACTACACATACAAAAACTTTGCTAGAATTAGAAGTCTTGCCAAGAAGGTACAGCGGCGTAAATATTTTGAATACATAGACTCAATTGGTAATTTTACTGTTAGTAACCCTAAAGTCTTTTGGTCTATAATTAAATCTCCGGGCATACCGGCAACAGTTCAAGATGAAAATACTGAAGCGAGTGATGATCAAAGACCCGACCTCTTCAATAACTACTTCTGCAAAACATTTACTTCTTTTCCCTCTACAACCCATCTTCCCCCTCTCCGCTCCATCTGTTCGGACACCTTATCCAATCTCTCTACCAGCCCGGGCGAAGTTCTGGCTCTCTTGCTATCGTTATCTCCACACAGATCACTTGGACCTGATAAAATTAGTCCTCTCTTTCTCAACAAAACTGCTTCAGTTATTGCGGTTCCTCTATCTATCTTATTCAATAGATACTTCAAGGAAGGGTATTATCCCACCAGTTGGGAACTAGCTCACGTGACCCCAATATATAAATCAGGACTTAAAGATCATGTATCCTCCTATAGGCCAATATCTCTTCTTTCTGTAATATCAATTATCTGCGAAAAAATAAAGACAGGCTACTTAAATTCACCTCACCTTACATCCATAGTTCTCAGCACGGCTTTCTACCGAAAAGCTCAAGTCTCTCAAACTTAAGTACTCTTCTTTCCTGTGCAGTCAAATGTATGAATAACAATACTCAATTAGATGTTATCTACTTTGATCTCTCGAAGGCCTTTGATTCTGTCAGTCACATTCATCTTCTTCATAAACTCTCCAATAGATTTAATGTACATGACAAATTTCTCTCTCTAATCACAAGCTACTTGAAGGACCGTAAACAGAGAGTTGTTCTTTCAGGGGCGACTTCTAACCCCCAACCCGTGATCTCAGGGGTGCCTCAGGGGAGTGTAATTGGGCCTCTGCTGTTTGTCCTGTATATGGATGATCTCTACACGCACTTATCAGCTCAACCTAGTGGCCTTCTGCTTTTTGCTGACGATTGTAAGTTATACAGAGAAATATCGTGTCTCCATGACAAAACTGCTCTACAGGAAGACATAAATTACCTTACAGGCTGGTGTGAAATGTGGCACTTGAAACTCAACAGTAAGAAATGTGACAGTATTACTATTACTTTGAAAAAAGTCTCCTGTTCTCTCCACATACCATATCAACGATTCCCGTATCACACATTCTGCTAGTCATAATGATCTTGGTGTCATCTTTGATTCAAAACTCACATTCTCTGACCACATCTCCTCAATACTAAAGAATTCAATGCGCATGTTGGGACTTCTTTATCGTTTCACCGAACTACGCACTGTTTCTTCATTAGCAACTTTTTATAAGACTTTAATAGCGCCCAAGATCGAATACTGCTCTCCCATATGGGCCATGGCAGCACCTACACATCTCTCCAGACTTGATTCTGTTCTCAATTTCTTCATCGCTATAGTCCGTTTTCGTGTTCCTGCACTTCGATCATTATCTAAGAAGGAACTCTTGCGACAACTTAATATTCAGACTCCTGATGTACGCAGAACTATCTCTGACCTGAAATATCTACATAAAATAGTTAATGGAAACTTAAGATCGGAAATATTACTTCAGGAACTATCCTTACGTGTCCCTTCCCGCATAACCCGGAATATCCACCTATTCCATCTTGCCCGTCCTAGGTTGGCTGTTATACAGAGGTCTCTTTTTTATAGAATACCAAACTGTTATAATCAAGTAACAACTGATGTGGACATTTTTTTCGAGCTACCCATTGTTTCAAAGAGCAATTAAGCGAGCTTTGACGGAATAGTTTTACTCTTACATTCTTTTTTATGTTGTTTTTATTGTTATCTTGTTTTTTTTCTTTCTTTTGTTAGCATGTCCCTGTGTAAAATGGCAAAGTTATGCTGTATCTGGGAATTCGATCAATAAATAAATAAATAAATAAAATGTCATGACGTTTTGTTAGAAAGTTACTTCCAACTTACTCGATGATAATAGTCTCCAATTGTTATTGAATAACTATCCTAGATTGTAATTGTGTTACAGAAAGCTTTTTTTGTTTTGGTCAATTGGTTGGTTGATTGATTCACTTGAGTCAATCCTGATTTGATTCTTTTCGGAACTATCTAAATAAAGTGCTGTCTACTGATTGAAGTGGAACAAACTTATTATTTAGGGAAAGCTGTTTTGCCCATTCCTATGATATTACGTTGTGCTTGATTACACTTTTCAATAATTTAGCAATCTTTACTAGTAACTCTTCATAAATTTACTTCTAAATATTACTGCATTAGTAATAGGCACTGGGAATTTTGTGCCACCCTGTAAACTGTAAAGAGAAGTGAAAACAGTGAAGATTCTTAATATTTTCTTTGTGTTCATCTTTGAGAAATGCTTTTCTCTTGATTTTATTTTCTCTCACAAACATCCTCGTTTCAGATTGCCATGTCATAGCTCACAAAGAAAAAGAGAAATGTTTCTTGCTCTTTTCAATAACAATAATACTTTGCCCACAATGGAAAAGTCTCTTTCTTGGTCTTGTTATTTCATTTTCCTTCTTCATTTAGAAAATAAATAGAGAAAAGTGTCATTTCTAAACTTTCATTTAGGGTAGTACTTTTCTAGGGACCCGTCTTCTTGAAGGTGGAATCTAAACTATGATAATATTTTAGATTTGTAAAAAGAACGTCCTTTTTTCGTTCCTTTCCTTACTTTTGAAGTACAACAAACTTTCTGCTCTGAAGCGCGTGATCTTTTTCTCTTCTACAAGATTCTCCCCACTTTTTTCTTTCCGGTAAAATCAGAATTGAAAGAACTTTCTTTCGTATTGTTTCAAGTCCTTGCGTATATGAATGTCCGTTTTCTCTTTCTCCGAAATATATATAGGCCCTATATTACTTTCTGTAATGAACGTATTCAACCTTCAAGGGAAGAACATTTATTACAGGAGATCAGGTGCACCTCTTAGTATTATTACTATTAGTATTCATAAGATACTTTATACAATCACAGATGGTATGCTGTCAAGATAATGCTATATTGATCCCCATTTTGCATACACACAGACAACGATCACAGTCTTCTTTACAAAATAGAACTCACATGTTATAGCATGTTCTTCTTTTTCTATTTTACAACACATTGTATTGAGAAATGCAGACGTTAAAAAGAAACTGAGCACTTTATCTTCTGAATGTTCGTACTGTAAAAAAATGGAGTACCTTTCTCTTCAGTAGGCATATACCTTCTTCCGTGATACTTTTCATGCAAACGTTGTGTATATTCTTTTTTATGTTTAAGCTTTCCTCGTAACCTTTGTATGAAAACAAATTACTTGCAGATTCCGAGAGAACAACTTGTAAGCACGGTTTACGTTGCCAAATTAAACTTTTATAAACAAGAATGTACAGAAGGCAAACAGCTATTTTACGTATATTTCAAGTTCCTTTCTAAATTAATTTTAATTTGCTTTGGATATGTTTGTTTCTGAAATACATATTCTGTTTTGAAATCTTCTCTTGATTAATCTTGTTCTTACGAGTGAGTCTAGTCAAAAAGAAAATGTTATCGTCCGTAACACTTCTTTGTTTATTTGGCCTAAACCATACTAGACTATTAAACTATTATCTCCTCCTCCTCATGTCATCATTATCTCCTTTTATAGATTCATTTGCTTTTCTATCTGCGATTTCTAGCTCTTATACTTTTCTCTACTTTATATTTTACTCTATATTATTTGCGCGTACTTTATCTACTTCTTCTGTTGAGAATTTTCCACACATCGACCATTAATATAGTTCATTCAGCAGTTAGAATTAATTTACTGAGCACTAGATTTCATTGTATTGAAATTTATCGCCACTTTCAGTATCGAGGCTATATAAAACATGGACCTATAATGTGGCGTGGGGTCTGAACTACCTGAGCTTCCCCCTGATATTAAATCCGCTTTTCCTGCACCAAAGGTTCATACGCTAACCATATAGCCACGAAGATCTTTTTTACTCTACAGTTATCAGAAAATATTGTATGTGCTCTTAAACACTGAAACACGAAATACTAATAACCTGTATGTTATTAAATATAGAGAAAGTTCAAAGCTGAATATCCAGATAATAGAGAAAAAGATTGCTCGCACATTTAATCACTTTTGTAATCCATATAAAGAATTTAAAACGAAGAATTTAGTTGAAGGCAATTGTTTACATTACATTAGATATTTCAGTTAAAATAACATACATTTTGATTAGTTCGTATTATTCAAAGGAATTCAACGATGAGAAACGTCAGTTTGCTTCTGTTACTTTCGAAGCAAATATTCATTCTGCAGAGATTTATCTGTAACGAAAGAAAGCTTGTATTGTTTTCTCTAGAAAATCTCCAACCTTGTCTATATTCATTTTCTTTTAGATGTGCGCAGCTATGTAAATTCGCATTGCTTCTGTCTTCCTCGGATGTATATTTGCTTTTAGTTCTATTTACCCAGCTGGGATGAAGATTGTTTTCCAGCTTGAGTATTGTATGGATCTGAAAGTTGCTTTTTCACACACTTTTTCACATTCCACTGTGTCTTTGACATGTGAAAATCAAAAGGAGCAGCTCCAGTGGTTTTCAGTGCAACTAGAATTAGTTCCAAATGTTTGCTTGGAAACTATATCAGTGAAATCTATGATTATAAATATTTTTGCGTTCTTAATAAACATAAGCTAGAAATATATATATATTTGGCTCCAAATTTTCATTCTCTGTGATCCATGAAGAATATTATAACATAAACACACTAAACGTAATAGCATTGTTGTTTATTCTGTTTGTAATGTATTTGGCGCCAAATTTCTATTATATTTATCAGTATCGCTTACATTAATTCTATATGAAACAAATGTATGTTCAGCTTTGTTTAACATTCTATAATCCAGGAGAAAGCAAAAGGAGTTTATATTCTGTAAGTATGGTCCAGAGGTATTAGATCCTGTAGCTATGGTGTGGTGCTGATTGTCACGATTGCTGACTGCCCAAGCAGTTTTCAGTGCTAAGTGCCGCACTTTTTATTTAAAAAAATGTCACGAATAGATGTGACTTCACTGATGTACTGACACCAGAAACATATAGTAAAGAGCATCGGGGAGAATGCAGAGGGGCGTACTTTCACATGTTTCAATGGTATGAGAATAGAGTTACAGCAAACTTATGTATCTCAGGAATTGAAGAAATAGGAAATATCACTTCACCAATGCAGTGATAATGTTCTAATTAGATTACGCAGTCGCCTGGTACTATATAAGCAAGTGGATTACTATCTCCGTTATAAAGTATGTTCACTGAAAATTTCAGTTTTCTAAATATTTAATGTTCTAAAAAAGTTAGAATATTTTACCTCTTGGAAAAGTTAACAGGAATATGAATTGACTAAGATTTGTCCTGGAAGAGAATAACCGGCCAATCGGATCGTAAATAAAGTATGTTGTCTGATAATTTCAGTAATTTGTCTCAAATATGTTTTATAAATTTTAGAACAACGTTTCACGTTTGGAAAACTTAACATTCCACTAGAATTGACCAAAGACTCGTCTTGGAAGAGAGCTGAACAGCATGATCCAAGTGTGTTGAAAGTGGACTTCAAAAGTGCAGCTTTGACAGCATTAAAATATATTATTTCCGAATTCCTAGGTATCTGGTTATAACTATTGTTTTAGTTTTTACTTTTTCACCAGACTACGAGGTACTGAACCTCCGGGATCCATAAGGCACAGAGTTAATTAATAATAATTTCCAAGTCTAATTATGGTAATACAATACGTAAAAGTTATAACACATTCAAAAACTGGGACAATATAAGCCAGGATATTTGTAAATGCATTATTTTTTCTGTTATATGGCATGGTCTGTAAAAAAAATTAAACCAACAGTTTTATTGTTGAAAACCTTAACAGAAATTGAAATTGACCAAGAACTTGTCCAGCAGAAGAGTAACAGGACAATGGAATTGTGAATAGCGTATGTTGCCTGAAAATTTCAGTAATTTGTTTAAAATGTTTTTAGAAATTTTAAAACAATGTAACACTCTCGGAAAACATAACAGGCCACTAGAAATGAAAAAGGAATGTTTTGGATTGTTAAGATCCACTGCAGTAGATTGTTAAAATTGTTTCAAAGCTATACCATACACAGAATACAATGTTCAGTTTCCAATTTATTCAGTCTCACTTTTATAACCCATAGCAATGCAGAGTTAACAGAACATTAGAAAAAATCAAAGGTTAAACGTTATCAACGGGTTAGTGGGTGGGAAGATGTGACAGAATACGTAGCCTAGAAAAAAGACTCAAGAAAGAATACACTTTTAATAAAAATGAAATGCTTCTAAGGGCAAAATGTCAAACAGTGGCAGAATATTAACTATCATCTACAATATGATTTACATGCATCTTACATGAATGTAACATTTAATGCTTTATGCCAGGCCACAAAATTTCAAAGTCAGACACATTCACCAATCCAAAAATGATGTTCGCCAGTATCTCTCACGTACAAATTATGAGAGGTCCCCCCTACCCAACGCCCTTTGGTTTGACAAAGAAAGAGATTACATCAGGACATAAAATTTCAAAACCAGACAATTAGATCGAGGATAATCAATTTTGAATCAGACAATTCATATACTTGTTAATAAATCTCTTACCTTAAGACTTCAGGTTTGTGTAACGCTCTCTCTCTCTGCACTGAAGTACCAGTTGTCGATTTACAGTTTTCGGATTAAAGTCTTTAAGTGAAGGGCAATTGCTGGAAATTGTCAACAAAGCATCCAGTGTGTCAGTCTTCAGTGAATTTCTGTAAACAGTCTTAACTCTGTTGAGACTGCTGAAGCCTCTCTCATGTGAAGCAATACTTACATGTAAAACAGCACAAAATGTGACAATTGGAAGCAAATTTGTGAGTCTCGTAATGAAATTTTCACTGTAAATCTTTCGATTGAGGATAGGGGAAAGAGGAGCGAATTACGACGTTGTGAAGACTGTCCATGTCCGTTGTGAAGACTTTACATTTCGTGTTTCTTCTCACTCAGTGAGAATTATTTTCGTGCGAAACAAACTGCGCAACCCTGTGAGTATAGGCAGAAACTATTCCTACTGAGCACTGGTCGCCAGCTCTAAATTTGTAGTCGCCAATGGCAACCTAACGACCGGAAATTATGCGCCCTGCCTTATTCGATATACTAGCTTTTATACGTAGTTGCTTTCACGGCTATCATAGGCAAGGAAAGGCAGATATTTACCCTCTTCCTTTCCCTCCAATACGAAAAGTTTTTTTTCAGTGTAAAATGGACTTAGATCTGTATCTTAAACATTTATAAATAATAAATAAATAAATAATTTTCTTTGATCTAATTTTGTTGATTTTCTCTTCCTAAATTTTGTCCTTGTTATACAGAGAGAATGTTTGTATATACATTTCAAAGGCTATTAAAACAAAACATATTGCAGATAGAAACTTGTTTGTTCAAAAATATAATATGATGTTGAAAATAGTTTCGAAGAAAATAAAGGTCTTGTAAAATTAATCTAGGAAGCCCAATAGCTCTAACATGTGTCGTTGCAGAACGTTACTTGGATTGCGAAACAGACTATCTCAAAGCTTGAACATTCTTAGGTGCAGGAACAGTAAGTGCAATTATATACAGTATATATATATCGCTAAACCTGTTGTTTGGAAATTCAGTGCTGCTTCTGCATCACTGCTGCTTTTGAAACAATTTCGACTGCTTACGCACGACGAGCTCCTGATCAAATAATAGAGACGACTGAAAACAGCCGGAGATTAGTGAGCCTAAGTAATGAATCCCACTGTTCTATCTCCTCCACTAACAGGGCTACAGCTGATCAAAAAGTGGGAGGTTTCATTGAGAGTTATTGATAACAATTGTATTGCCAACTGTTATGTCATTTCAACACCCAATAGAACAGAGTAATTGAAATCCAAATCAAGAAATTACAAACTGATTTCAATATCATTTGATAGCTTTTAATAAATACGTTTCCGTCTGCAAAACGTTTTGTTTTATTCGTCACACAAATATGGGAGTTTTTGATTCACCCTGCATAAAGTTAAATGCAATAACGTGTAAGAGGACGGCAATATGCTATCGTTTCTCAACATATTAAGAAATTATCTTCTCATTGTACATATTTGTAAAGCAGTGTACACTGTTGTGAAACTTAATAACACATTGAGGTCAGCTATTAGGAGATTGTATTGCTTAATTCCCAAACCCCGTTCTTGGTGACTAAAGACTTCGTTGGTTTAGAAGAGACACCACTGAGTGTTATTTACCATAAACGCCTACAGCGTCTAATTTAGAACATACCGCAGATGTATTTCCTGCATGCTTGTTTAAACCAAAATTCTTCCTATGAGAAAAGTAGTTTTCCCAAGACAAATGAACATAATTTTGTCTTAAGAAATGCGTCACGCGCTAACCACAAAACTAGAAACACATTTCTAGGTTTAATGAAATACTGTAGATTACAGTAATAACGCAGGAACATATTTTCTGATTACATTAGGAATTAAGTAGATATAGAATTCGCAGAATAGTGTTTTCGTATGGATTATTTTCCATTTCAATTACATTGATATATTACAAAGAAGTACCAGATTAATACTTTTATTTTTTTTATATTCTTCCCAGAATTATCTATCCTCCTGCACTTCTTTTGAAACAATAATTTCTGTTCAGCAGAGAGAAATCTGAGGACACATTTCTACTCTCATATAGAACCTTTATTTTTCTGTACATCTTCTGTTACTTTGAGAATAATTCATTAGAAAGAAAATGGTTCGAAGAAGTAAAACGAAGAAAAAGAAGAAACAAGCCAAAGTATTCCTTAGAGAAAGAAGTAATGCGAACTTTAACCTTTTAGCTGAAGGAAAAATTGAGGAGTGGATAAAAGTTAATTTTATACCTTCGAGGATGTTTGTGTATATTCATTCATTCAGAAGAGCAACAATGATTTTGTTTTCGGAAATCATGGTTCTAAGGAGGAGAAAAAATAGCCATATACCTTAAATTCATGGAGAAGAACGGACACAAGAGACACACCGGCAGAAACTGCATAAATGGGAAAATCAGATTTCTTTTGATTCTAATGCTTGACAAAGAAAGCAAAATCCAAGGCTGGAAGTAAGATGTTTATTTTTTTAAATCATAATCTTAAGTTTTTCATTGCCGGAATAAATGCAAGCACCCCGACAAAGGATTGGGGAGAAAGTGCAAGTTAATATCAGAGTAATTGTAAGGATTTTAATAGGAAACATAGTAAAATAAGACGTGATCGTACCAAGATTGGATGTGATACGTAGCTTACATAAGGAAAGGGACAACACAGAGTAAAACTGATTAGCTTTTTAGAATTCGAAAACACAACAGTTATATTTACGTGTTTGAATAGAAAATATGCATATTATACGTTGACGTCTCCGGAAGACTCATAAAAAACTTGTATATGAACCAACAAGTAAGTGTTAGAATAGGGGAGGAAATGACAGGAGAGTGCAAGTGGAAGAGAAGTTTGACACGAAAGCTGTCTGTAGTCTTAACTATTTAATATCTATCTAGAAGACAGTAGAAAAGAGCCTACAAAAAGAATACGACATTTCAGTAGGAGGTAGAATGATTAGGTGTACGGTTTGCAGATGATTTGGTGCTCTTTGTAGAATCTGGAGAGAAAATCAATAAGGTGTTAGGGGACTTTAGGAAGGGCTGTAAAGAATATGGGATGGAAATAAATGTTAGAAAGACATAAGCCATGGTGATTAGAACGAAGGTGTCGATGTCAAATATAGAAGTAGGAGAGTTAAATAGAACAAGTGACGACTTTTCGATACATTAGTATTATTAGTAATGGCACGAAGTGCGACTGTGAAACAAAAGTAAGAATAGGAATGGCGACAGATGCCTGTAGGAGGAACAAACTACTAGAGTTGAGAAAAAGACTTATAAAATGGTTCTTGAGGAGTATTGTAGTGTATGGGTCAGAAACCTGAATATTACGCAAAAAGGATGGAAAACGACTGGAAACTTTCGAAATTGAGTGTAGAGAAGAATTGAGTGAATTAGCTGGGTCGAACGGAAAACGAATGAAAGTATATTGGAAATGGTGGGCGAAAAAGAAAGAAATATGTATTATTAAGAAGAGGAGGAGGAACTGCTTGGAACATTGGCTAAGAAGGAAATGTATCATGAGGGATAGGAAAGAGAGGGAGAGGGTGAAAAAGGCTACAATTAAGGGACGATGTCAAAAGAGAGAAATCGTACGTGAAGACGAGAGTTTAGCAGAATACCTATGATGATGATGATCTCCGGACTCTCAGGGAAATAATTTACTGTCATGTTGCATTAGCATTCTATTAAATAATAGTGTCATAAAACATTGTTCCTTGTAAATTGGGCGCTTTTCTAAATGAGTCCTTTTGAAAGAACCACTTCATATGGTATAGTATAAGATGATATATTTCTAAAAGAGTGGTATAGTCTCTACATTAGTTACTTTGTAAAACCCATCGTAGTGTTGAGTACTTAAAGATTTAAAGTTCTTAACTTATTTCGGATTCTATCAAGATTCGAATTCAAGATGTATATTTGAACGTGAAGAGTCCCTACCTATTCAAGAAATTTGTGTTTCAGCATATAAGGGCAAACATTTTAGATACTTCTAATACCTTGCACTTCATTGGAGTTTATTTTATAAAAGAATGTTTACTTCATTTATTAGTAATTTATTATAGAATAGTTCATAATGTTTGCCACATTATCTTCGATATTTTCAAGTATAAATGTATTCCTTTTTTATTTATTTATTTATGTAACGAATTGTAATGACATAGTGATATTTTCAACTATACTCTCTGCTTTATTTTCAACTAAAGATGAGTATTTTATATTTAAAGAAAAATATTTTAGTTATATTTCATTCCACAAATAAAAATATGGAAGGCGTTGTGCTGACCACACATAAAGTAACTGAAACTCATCTCCTTTATGGACTATAATTGGAGAGAGTTCAACTTAGTTTTCAGCTGTAAATCTATTCATAGTTTTTATTAATAGAAAAACCTATTACGATCTTTATGCTTGTAAAATCCTATTTCATTCTGTGTACATGACAAAAAAAATGGATTGCAGAATGTCGAGTTGAGTTGAAATGATTTTGAATTTAACGTCCCGTTCAGCAGCGAGGCTATATGAGATGTGGACCTACTGATTAACGTGGAATCCGAACCAAATGAATTCCCGCCAAGAATCGAACCAGAGTCTCCCATGCCAATTGCAGAATGTCGAATCACAGCTAAAATTATAATAATATTTTCCCCCCACTGTTGTTCTACCTTATCTATGAAAAAAGCAAAGCGTGACCCTATGTTGGTTCTGTGGGTAAAGAATTCTGTACGGATCCAATGAACCAGGTAAGAACATGATACAGAACATATTTGCTCTGCACACATGTCGCTAATAGCCGTAAGTTTCAACCTGTGAAAGAATTTAGTTTTATTTTCTACTTTTTATTGTTTCATGATATTCTTATAGTGACTTGCATGAACTGCAAAGAGAAAGACAATGAATTTGTCTACTTGTATTTTGCTAGAGATTGGATTTTAAATTATTTAATTAAATCCTGAGTTAATAAAACAAGTACGCGTACCGATTTCATCCTCATGATAAGGGACAAAAGATACTATCACACGAAAAGCATGCATTTTCTTTTGTACAGTTAATAGATGTTGCGTCATTCTCAAGGCACTGTTACATCTATAAGAATTACTTTTTCGTCAGGTTTATTGGTGTTCGTATTTTCTTGTCTGTTCGCAGGTAACGTTACATCTGTTCCGATTTCCCGATCCTAGTATTGTTTGTACTTATCATTTCCAAGTACTCGATTTGGTTTATATTTTTAGTATGACTTGCTGTCGGCAATTAATTTATATATATTTACCAGAATCTATTGAATGGGTTTTCAATATTGTTATACCTTTTCAGATAATATCTGCGAACCATTATGAGACATCGACTTTTGATATGTTCAATTATTACTCGTGTGTCTCCACATTTTCCACGTTTTTCATTTCTGGCTTCAGTATATAGGAGAATGCACGTAGTTTCAATAAAGTAGTTTCAGGATATCACTCTGTTTTGGACGACCATCATAAATCCTACTGTTTCGAAAAATATTCTACTTTTCTTGAGCCAGGCATTCGATTGTCTTTTATCTATGTTATTGAATTCTAGTTGATTCTTGAACGATTTTTAGAGTAATTTTGCTTTTCTTTTGCTATGTTCGTGACTGTATAATTCGTGGTTATCCCTGTGTTGTATAGGGAAATGGTGTTTCATTTGGTTCTGGGCTACATATTACATGAAATACATACTTAGTTTATTTCTGGTGATGTTGGTGTTCCTTTGATATTATTATTATTATTATTACTTATGTGTGTTTTGATAAGGGTATATGAATATGTAAGAGAGGAGATTGACCTCAATGCTTAAATATCTATAAAGATGAAAAATGTGCTAACGTTAGGAGTTAGGCAACATGCTTCACGATGTTGTCCAGTGGGTTGCAGGCTTCAAGCAACTTCTGAAAGGAATGAAGAATTTGAATGGAACGCTAGTTTTTCTTGCAGTGTATTTGATTCCATTCAAATTCTTGATTCCATTTGGAAGTTGCTTCAAGCCTATAACCCATTGGACAACAACGTGAAGCACGTTGCCGAACTCCTATCATTAGCATACTTTTCTCATCTTCCTCTCCCTATATTTAAGCATTGAGGTCAACATATATTTCAAGTAGTATTTTGACAATCTGATGTATTGATAATTACCCCAAGAACAACGACTATTCATCTTTGAGAGTTATTATGATGGGAAAAATTTGATTTTGATATTGGATTAATATTTTTTTCTATGTGCAGAGGTTCAAAACCTTAGGCAAATTCTACTCATTTACTTCTACATGGTCTGAATCAGGATCAATGAAAGTAAAATCTGCTTTTACCTCCTAATATTTTAGACAACTTAGTATGAAAAAAAACAAGAGTTTATAAAATTTGTTTATTGGGCATAAGCTTATGACAGCACTTGGGCAGCATTGAACTTAAGATCTAGAACTGCGGGTAGCATTTTATATGAATATAATATATAGTATATAATTTTCTACATTTTTTGATTCTGATTATTTATTTCCTGTAATTTGGTGACCATTTTCACCTTACTAAAAGATAGATTGCCACTTACATTCAGATTTATAAATGATACCTGAAGAAAAAGTTCAGAAACGTAAATGAAATTCACAGTTTTGGTACTTCATGGAACCATGAAATTTTTAACAATATTGTTTTCACAATTTGATCAGAAGACTTAAAGCTTTGAAAAATAATGAATATTAAGATATCTTTAAAAAGGAAGTTAATGTAACGAATTTTCTCTAAATTCGAAATTTGGTACATATTAATACAAAATATGAATTTCCAGTTCTGAAGTGTAAATTGTAATTTCTTTATAAGACAAAACATATTGCTACGGTCTCGAAAAGAAAATCTTATAGGAAAATTAATGTTACAAGAAAGTAAGTCACAAGCTGGTAGATTAAAAGAAACAAAAAATACAAAACTGAACAATATGTAGACCTGAAATATAATGTGGGTGATTGACAACATTTTGACTGATGAATATATCATTAGACTGAGAATAAAATTTATACAGGGCTATGGAGAAAAGTAAGTGGAAAAAGATTAGCAAACGGATAATTGAATATTGAATATTAGAGTAATGGTTAATACCAAGCTTGATTAAGTTTGATCGGAGAGATAATTCTGAGACAATGAATAACATTTAAACTATTTTGCGTATTAAGTTTTTCTTATCTTGAATATCTTTCAGTTAAAAGTCTAACGATTATACCCTTTACATTAAGGGAGATTGATAATTAAGGCAAATGCTTGATGATGGAAGAATTAGTGAAATGAAAATGTAGGAGGAAACGGGAGTAACTTGAGGAAAGTCACAAACACAGTGTTGTCCACCTGAAGGTTACTTGCCCGGGATTGAACCAGAGACCCCACGCACCAGAGGTAAGTGTTTACCACTGAGTCACCGTGCAACTTATAAAATTTTAACCACAAACTTAGTATCCAAAAAACTTAAATATTTTTATTTCCTTGTATATAGCACATCTTAATTTAATATGTAAAAAATACTCAAAAAACATAAAGAAAATACAAACTTTTTGAATATAGTTTATTTGTGTTGAAGTTTACGTTATAATGTCCTATAAAGACATCACTCAAGATCCGAAAAGAATAAAAATAAAAGAAATGACAAACATTTTTTATAATTTGCTTCTTTATTGTTAATTAAAGTTACATGATAGTAGAAGGCGAAATGATATATCTACAGAAAGAGACCTTAGAAAGAAAAATCGAAATCCATTATCATGCTTGGGTCGTCTTAAGTGTTCAATTCTCCGTTGTACCCATTACTTTGTGCAAGAGATGGAGTTAGAATTCTTGCAACAGAAGGTCCCACTTGAAGTTAGTCCTGTGTATATCCAACCGTTGTTGCACCCATTGTAATATATGGCCACCTGCCAAAGATTTTAAGGTTCGTAAACACAAACATGCAGGGAAAGAAATTACATGTTGAACAGTTATTGATGATTATCGTTATTATTTTATTATTTCTTAAATTATTATTTTATTGTTGCTTAACTTACCACTTATTTTCCACATGTGGTTAAAAATTCTTTTTCCTTGATATAATTGATGTTATTGCCTATTGTAATTTGCAAGGATATGACCAATAATGCCAAAAATTTTGTTAAAATGTAAACAACAGACTGGAAAAATAATAACTCAATTGAGCACTTCAGAGCAAAGTACGATCAAAACTTTTAGTGTGCAGAAAAATATAAACAAAAAACGCACATTTTATGATATTTACAATGCTTTAGAATAAGACATTTTTAAATCTCAACAATATTTGTTATTTCATTGACACTGACAGTACTTATAGATTATGATGTATTGTACTTTCGGTTTACATCAAATTCTCCGTCACTACCCTTCACAGTATAATATGGAAAGTCTTTCAAATAATCAAGGATGGTAGCTTAGGGTGCACAGTCAGCTCATTGCGAAAGATTACATTCTCAGCGTGATGCTTAGCTACAAAATAAAATTAGAACTAAGATTTCATGCAAGTAAAATTGCATATCATCTTAAATCTATAAACATAACTAGTAATATCATAAAACAAGATCGTGGTTTAAATAAAGTTTACAGAATATTTAAGAATATTGAATATCTGGAATTTTAATTTAAGGGATTAACTATTTTATTTATTTGACACATAAATTACGACCCAAAATTAAAATGAACTCTTGACTCGTTATTTCCAGATCGTAACTGAAGACTTTCTTCCACCATATTGCCTGAATCAGGTCATGAGGCCTTTGAGTCATTTAATTAAGTTTAGTGAAAATAATTCTTATTACTGGGATTATATATGGAATAATGGACCAAATAAAAATACATAGGATCATTTTTGTATAGCTCATAAAATACAGATTTATATTAAGGGCTCCGTTTTAATTGCTTGAACGTAATGTTGCTAGTAAACTAACTAAACTGAGAAACACTCACACGCTAGAGAACAAACTACATAAAAGGCATGGAGTATAAAGTCGTTGAGACTTACACTATCTCTTATACTATATATTTATAGGTAGTCACTCTCGCCCGACGATCTACCCTATCTTCTTCTTTTAATGGAAATTTTCAATCACCGTCTGCATTACTATCAAATTTAGACAGACATCCTTCTTGTCTAGTTCTTACCCCAAAGGCACACCATCACTGGTGGACCATATTGTAATACTTTGTGGCAACTGCGATCCAGAAGAAGAGACTTGGAAAAGTGAGCGCAGGAATAATGCATGATAATGCAGATCAATATACAGGAAATCTAATGTTGCATAATATACAAGAATATGATTGGGACATCTTTGACCACTCTTCCTAAATCCCCGATATAGCACTTTAACTTCCACCTGTTCCTCTACCTATAATGATTTGCAGCCGAACAACGTTTCGACAGCTAAAGCAGTTCCAGATAATTGTGATATTTCTGTGTTTATTAGTAAACTATCAATGATGGGTATATAATTCTCATAAAAAATATTCACAAGGGTTAGTTTACTCTTAGAGGTAAGTTATTTGTTCCCATCTTTCTCAAGTGCAAAACATTCGATTTTGTTTATCTTTCATAAAAATATATCTCATTTATAACCCTGGTGCATGATATAAGTAATATTTTGGTGAAAAATCCAAAACCGAAGTTTACTTTTCAAAGTGACTTTTCTTCGGAGGAAGATTATCGAAATAGCTTTATAATTTTGTTGTATTTCGTAAATAAATGTATCAGTAATTACTACGCCATGAAGTGACTTAGTTTGCACAAAGCAAGCAAGTATAGTACGGTTGTTTGTACTCTATTTTTTATTTTGTATGTTTTCACTACTACTTAAATAGTTTATATTTTAAAATGTTATCTTTTATTCTATATGCCTACACTACAAACTTCTGGAGAAAATTTATTTCAAAAAGCCTAACCTTAAATCCTTTCTGATTCTCTTTCACCAAGGAACACAGGATCCTGCTGGAAATGGATTTGAATGTGTGGGCCTGAAAAGAGTTAAATACTTACTTTAATTTTGCAATTAGTTTTCTGTTGGAAATTCAATCTAAATCAATTACTATTCTAAATTAGTGCTCATATTCTGAACTAACTTCGAAGTAATAATAAAAATAATAGAAAGAGTTTCCTAAGTAGCCTTTTACTGTGGACAAAGCATTACTTCCAAAGGTACTGTAGAGAAATTTGTTTACGGAACAGAGTCGATTAAACAAGTAAATTAAAGCTATAAATCATGGGTAAAATAGACATGTAAAGGCTTTGAGATAAGCAGATTTTCTTCAAGATTTAAAACAGATCATTTGCAGTGACTGAGTGACTTTAAGTTTCTCTATTTAAAATGTGCTTTCTTTGAGCTTGGTAAAAATCGGAAACACTAGTTAATATACAAATTGAAACCTTGTAGATACCATGCATTCAAAGGTTAAAAAGAAGTTAAATATTTATTTGTGTTTCTCATAAAGTCAGACTAATTTGCATTTCAGTACTCTCTCTCTCTCTCTCTCTCTCTCTCTCTCTCTCTCTATATATATATATATATATATATATATATATATATATATATATATATATATATATATATATATATATACAGAATATATAATTTTGTTGAGAAGGTTATTGATAGACTTAAAAGTTTGTCTTACAGTGAAGTAATAACATTAAAAGCAAGAGAAATAAAAAGAACAATTGGAAAAAACTTATCCTGTGCCTATATACTATAGGATCCTTTCCTGCATTTCCTTGCGTACTGAAACAAAGACTGAAAACTACGTTAGCCTTGAACGCTGAAAAACCCGAACATCCGGACCGCAAAATACAAACAGAACTATTTGCAATGTTTTAAATATTAATCTTGTAGTATCTAATACGAATGACTCATTTCAATCGCAAGATTCATCAAGTTTGAGGTAAAAAGCGGGAAAAAGGTGGAAAGAGTTTATACATTGATATGAAAAGAATGAGGAGAATAACATAAAGCTTGATCTCTGGAAAATTGATAACAAAACTTTCCGCAATAGACTGACATAGAATAGAATCTATTAAAATCGTTTTGTTTCTACAGCATTTAACCCTACACTGTCTTAAGTCGCTGTTTTAGCGGTTAGGGATCTTAGAATTTTATTTCGCTCTAATTCATGCGAAGCAATAAAAAATTAGCAACATGCAGCGTGGATTAAAATCAAATAAAATGGAAATCTCACAAGAGTCTTTGTCCAATAATGTTATATCTCATTTAACATACTCTTCAGTACGGTCCCATTGAAATAGTATAGTGATTATTAAAAAAATGTTTCCACAAACAGTAAGTAATATACGATAAAGTAAAACTTATTTTAATATATATATCAAGTAACAATGTTTGGATCAGGGTATAAACTGTAGCCACAGATTTCTGAGCAGCAATAACATTTCATTATTATAAATTAGAGAAACATATATACCCTATTCAATGACATTTAATAGCTTCATTTCTATATTTATGACATTATTCGAATTCGATTATTAACATTTATTCAATCATTTAAAATTCGAATTTGAAAACGAACTAATAATTAGTTAGATAAAGACCAATTAGAATTGTAAATATTTACTCTACAGATACAAACAAATCGTTCATAACAATCAATTACACAAGATGCACTACAATTAAAAATTAACAACAAAGAATCTGACCACAAGGTTATCAGAATACGCATTTATCTACACTGTCAATTCTGTTAAAAATTTCCAATAATTAGTGGAATACTTATCGTTGGTCTCTCTATGTCATTAATAAAATAATTTCTGAGATAGTTTTCAAAGTAGTTGCCTTGACCGGTATGCTCTTTTCATTTACACACATATTCATTGCATTTTGAAGAAAATTTATCAGTTACGTGTTAAAAAGAAAACCAAATGAAACAATGGCATGTACAAGTTTAAAAAGACACTGAACGCATGAAAGAAAAGTAAAACATAATATTTAATATGTAGGTTTCTTGTTTTCAGAAGAAAGATGCCACAGGTTCCTTACTGACATTGCCATAATCCATTAGGATTTAACCATTCTTAAGAGAGTCGTACTTACTACAGCGATACATTTCTTGCTGCATTTGCTGTAACCTTCCTCATCGCAGGTGATTTCGATTTCAACTGGGGTCTTCACGATAGGTTGTTCATTACCGATTCCGCTGTCAACTGTGGTGGCATTGAAGACTCCGCACACACAATTCAACTCTGCTTCGTCAACGACGGTAGCCCTAAGAGAGATATACTGCCCATTAGAAGCTGCATGACATATATATTAGACTTTCAAAATATTTTTTGGTGTAAGTTGGATTGTGTTACTTAAACACTTTTTTCTCCTTTCAGAATCGTATTTTTTTATTCAACCTAGTGCCAAAGGACACATTTTATGCAAACGTTCAAAGTTCGTAGATAATATCTTCAAAGAATGAGTCCTTTACATACAATGGGTCCTGTGAAGCAATTGCACAGTTATTTAAATTAATACGAATTGCATTTAATATAACAAATGTTGGCCATCGAAGCCGATATATAGACCACACACAATTCACCTAAATGTCTGTATGCCTTCACAGACATTGCAGGTTAAGTTGCTGTGCGAAATTATGATTGCACGAGAGTCCAATATGGCAGACAAGTTCTGCAATTAGAGTCAATTTGATATACGAAGTTTTTGCTGATCTGACACAAATATCAATGTAATGTCGTTTCAGTGAAAATACCGTGAAACCCCGTTACCTAAAGACCTGACAAATTTAATTCTGAGTCGAAATGCTGGTCATTAGGTTTTTAACATTTTTCGATAATGCATCATCAACTTATTACAAGTAGCTAAACTGTAAATAAGAAAGTCTATACAGTTAGTTTTAGCGGTTCTGTAATTTTGTTCGTCGTAAAGGACTGGACAGTGGAGTTTGCACCATGATAATGCTCCATGTCACACATTCTGTAGAAATCCATATCCGTAATACACCATACTTTTACTCGCTGGACCTGGCCTCATATGACATTATCTTGGTCTTTATACTGGAATCCCTCTTAAAAGAATCGATTTGAACTATTCTTGCACCCAGGATAAGATAAGAAAACTCCGACGAATTCTGGCTAGCAGACTTTATAATACTTTTTCCACCGATGATGAAAAATTTATACATTATAAGTTGATGTAGCAACAAAATACTTTGAAGGTGAGAAGCACGAATAGATAAAAAGTACTTTCTATGACCATGTAAAGTATCTGAGCAGGAATTAAACGAGTACCCGTTATTTGGCATTGCTGCTAAAACTTAATCTCCTTTCACTACTTTGTACGGAATTAATGTCAAAAACTTTAAGATGGTAAAGGAAGGATAGAAAATATCCCTTTTTACTTACCAAGCGCAAGCCAGGATGAGTAAAAGTCCAACTGTGAGGTTCATGTTGGTAGTTCCTGCAACTGAAATGTATAAAATTTATTATGAGATTTCGTTTATGATGAATTAATTTATGATAATTGAATGAGTAAAACTCATAACGAAATAAGTAATATTAGAACGAAAGTTCAAATAGGTATGTAAATGAAAACTACATGTAAGAAATTTAATCGGGTAATATGATCTAAGCAGAATAATGTTAATTATCAAACATGTAGGGTTCCTAACGAAACTTAGCTTAAGAACTTTATGGAAGCAGCCTGGTTAAAATTCGTTTGTTCCGAAACTAGATTTATGCAGTTATACTTTCATGGAATTCAGCCATTTAATTATGCTATTTAATGTTGCGAAGAAGCTATCCAGTACTTTCTCTGGGAAGACGTACTGCTGGTTATGAAGGAGATTGGAGTATAATATGAACCTGGACCTTAAAGAAGAGGATGAAGACACAGTGGTTTAGTGGTAAAGCGCTTACCTCTGGTATGTAGGGTCCCTGGTTCGATCCCCGACCAAGCTTATAGTGGACAACATTCTACTTTTGGCTTTTGTCGGGGTACTCTAGTTTCCTCCCACTTTATCATTCCACCAATTATTCCATCATCATTCACTTACTTTAATCATCATCACCCTTAGCCTAACAGACATAATCGTGAGATAGAAACTCAAACATTTCATTCAATTTTTTTTTTAAGTGAATAATATTACTCCTGATTACAGGTAATTCGGTAAAAAAAAAATATTGTTCAGAGAAGAGACGTCATATGTTTTCGATGAAGAATCGGTGGGTTTCTTGTGCCATAGCGAGTTAGCTGGTTAGCAATAGAATATTAAACCCAATTCTCAAGGTTGTATTAAAAGAATTATCATCCTCACATGTAAGGTGTTGTAGGATAGCCTACCAGTTATTAAAAAGTGTATACGTAATCCTTATCCTCATACCATTGTATAAAATAGCACCCATAAAAGAAAGAAGAGAAATAAAGAAAAAGGATTTTTGTTTAACATTTCCTCACACCTTGTTTTGAATAATGTATATATATATATATATATATATATATATATATATATATATATATATATATATATATATATATATATATATATTATTTGGGCATTAAAGTAAAGACAACTCACTATATTCTTACCTAATTGAATTATGTAGAAATATCTGCGATTCAACGTTAAACTATAGACCTGAGTCTTGTGTAGCCTCAGTACTAAGAAGATACAAAGGAATGAACAATAAATAGGCCTATATCAAAACAGAGACAGAGTTTTCCAGTAACGTTATTGTGAGTGCTTCTGAATTTATTTACCATGATTAGACATTCAATTTCGGGTGGAAGCTCTGTATATAAAAGCTATTTTATATCGCAAAACAAAAAAAGTGTAAGAAATCATGTGCAGTAACGTTGAAAGAACCTGATGATCAACTATAATAGATAGACCTGTTCTAAATAGTAGAGAATAAACATCTGAAGAGAGTCTTACCTGTGTGTCTTCTCCAAGCAGTGTTCAACACTACAATGAGGGATTTACTTTCAATCCACTTGTATGTTTGACTCACGTGTCCAATCAGAATTAAAGGAAGACAATCGCCTGATATGTCCTAACCAATGAGATTAAGGCATCTAATCAGCAGGTACAACAGCTATTTCCGGCCGGATATTGATCAAGTTCTTAGGTATTTTTTCCCTTCTGATTCAGACACATGGTACTCAAGGATACTCAAGGAAGGTATGGTCAACAGGACGTGGTTATTGTTCTTTGGAATTTATGTTTTAATATTACCAATAGGAAATATTGAATTACAGGATGAAAGACGAAATCTAATACTTGATTGTCTTAATGATCTTGGTACAAGAAAACATAATATTCGTTGTTGCTTAACTATCTTTTCCTCTTTCAAATAGTAACTTATAACAATGTCAATAAACACCAAAACTCTCATTATATATTTACATAATTTATATAGCTCACATTGAAAATATTTTTCTAATTAGATGTCAATGCTTTCTTTCAACAATAAGGCGGATAATGGAACTTATAGTTTAAGGTGCGGTAAAAAACAGAAATATCTGGAGTCTCGCAAATCTCTAAAATGTATGCCCTAATTGTAATCTGGAACTATCTTAGGAAATGTTATTTGATTTTAAAGATGTGTATTTCCGAGTCTTACATACCTTTTAATTTAAGGGTCATGAATAAATAAATTCCCTGCCCTTCAAATACAAACAGACATTGAGTACACAGATGGGTAGGTTCTTCTAATTGACACGCGGTCTGAACCTCAATCTACAGTTCCATTAGTTATATGTTTCTAGATTGAAATCCGTTATCTCTTAATACAAGTAGCTCAGCAACAGACAACACCAAACAATCTATTACTTTACTGGTAATCATATATAGGGCTAAACTTGAAGTAGATGATAACCATTTGGCTAATATTGATTAGAATTACACTAACCATTTAGTGTAGAATAAATTGAAGAACATATAACAGGCACGCAAATGGTGTACGCGTGTGCCCAACTCATTCTCAACACATTTTTTTCGATTCTCAATATGTAAAATTTAGGAGACAAGTATATTAAGAATGGTTGTCCTATTTGTGCTTAAACACCAATATTGATAGCATTTATTTCTGATTCCAAAATTTTGCATATGGCTAAGATTAAGTTTAGATGACCATGAGCACTTTTAACTTCTTCTAACCAACTATCTGAGAAGCATATCACAAAACTAATGGCTTAAATTTCTGAATAACGAAATAGCTCCAGCTAGCATCATACACTACCTGCATAAATTGAAGAAGGTATACAGACTGTCCTATTAATGCGTAAAATAATTAAGGATAGATAGCTGATGTCAAACCTAGAAAACACATCCTGTGCAACTTTGGCCAAAAGTCCACAGTTTCGGAGGGCAAATTTTTACTTTGAGCCAAACAGTGACTTCAACCGATTCATCTGATCCGGTTCCCGGAGCAGTTTAGGAATCATTTCTAACCTGCTCCCGGAACCGAATCAGATGAACCGCTTACAGTTACTAACAGAGTGAAAGTAATGTACGATGTTAAGAATTATACTATAAGTACAAGGGCTAAAATGTTACTATACGATGTTAAGAATTATACTATAAGTACAAGGGCCAAAATGTTACTATACGATGTTAAGAATTATACTAGAAGTACAAGGGCCAAAATGTTACTAAACATCTTTCCTAAAGTCTTCCGAGAAATCAATTCAGGTGAAGCGGTGACTATCAACTTTGAGATCTAAATGGGTGGGGCTACCGCCCCCCAAACCTCCCGCTCAAGTACCATAAAAACATCCAAAACAACAATAAATAATCAAACCACTACTATAAACCTAATTTAGAAGCGGAAAACAAATCAAGAATAAAAATAATATAAATTTAAAAAATGAAAACACTCACCGCTAATGATAGACATATAAAGCATACCGTAAAAATTCCAGCATACCGCAATACTAAAAAATGTTCCTTTCCGCACAGACGTCGATTTATTAAACCGAGCACATTTGCTATTACTACAAACAAGAAAAATCAATAAACGCCCACTTCTCCCATACTTCGGAAGTAACTTCAGCCTTCGACCACAACCATCACAGGTTTTCTCTAACTCAATTAAACCACATAGTGGCGCAAAGCGATATGAGTTAATATCCGAATCTAATACAAACTTATTTAAAAACGACAAGTTCAAATTCTTTGTATTAAATTCATGAAACGATTTCTCAATCGCATTTGCTAACTCGATCGACGCCATTAAACGAAAATTCAATTACGCGCTCCGCGCATGCCACCAGCAATAGCACACACATACAAGCAGACAGAACATGTGACATTACACTAACAAACTACCATATGACTGTACAAAGACACCTAGTGGGAAAAATATGAACTAAGACTTCACACCAAAGTCACGAACAGTTCCAACAAGTGACTCACGCAGAAACAGTTCCAGGAAGTGACTGAACGTATAATAACAGATTAAAGTCACAGTTTGAGTCAAAGTAAAGACTTGCCTTCCGGAGATATATGGTGCCGAAAGCGTATCTTCACTACCTAAACGATAGATCAAAGGTGGTATGGTCAAGTGAAAGACGCCGAATGTGCTCTCTCCAAAAAATACTTACGCCGCAATCGTGAAACCCGTGCGCAAGGGCTTCCACATAGAACGTGAGGAATCCTCGTCAATTCTCTTGAGAAAGAGAGGTCTAAATTAGCGTGGTTCGAAGACTATAAAAGCAGCAAACAGTAATTTGTTATCGGCAATGTGATATCTTCAACGAACTGAATATGGTTCAGGAATTTTGTAATTAGCTATGTGGGGTTGCATAACTGCAACATCAGTAAGAGGTAAAAAGATATGCTTTAGTTACCATAAATGAGAGAGACGGGCCATTCGAGGTGAATAGCAGCAGCACAGTGTGTGTATACCTGCAATAGGAATTGGCTTGGGAACATGAATGAAAAGAGGGTGCAGTAACCAAAAACATACTGAATATGAGAAACTACTAAAAAGAACATGCACATGAGGAAAAGTGCATACTAATTAGCACGCAAGTTGTACAGTAGGGGTGTGCCATTTGGAACAGTGGGCGGGCCAATCACAGAACACTAATGGCGTCGCAGACCTCTGTATTTATATCATTTTTATGAAAATTGAATAGTATAGTATTAAATGATGGAACATGTTCAACGTAATTTACATCACAATAACACAAAACAGCTGTTATACTGGTAACCAAAATATATACCCACTAAACAGGAGAAGACTAATGTATTTAGAACTTTGCCGGTACATCTAATAATCCTTATACCGATGGAAATTTCCCCCAAGTACTACGCTTGCCAAGTGCTTGTCTTCTGGGCGTTACCACGTTTGGCACTGTGTGATCGATGGAAAATTTCCAGTTCACTCTGAAGAGGTTTTTTAAAAAAGAAAGAAAAATTATAATAATTATTGTTTTCAATAACTGACCAGCGGGCCGGAAGACAGGGTTAGGCGGGCCCGCGAGCCCTGTTGTTGCAAACGGCTGTTGTACAGATGAATCAAAATAACGTTAAACTGTGGTTGGTATGACTAATGGGTATATGGAAATAAGAAAGAAACTTGCTTTCTTCCTACGCAGAGAGAGAAATCGTCCAGGCAACCCAGAAGATAGTGGCACCGAAATACCAATAGATTTCGTTCTAAGAAAAAAGAAAAGCAAGGAAGAAAAGCATTGGTATGAGAACACCTTTCCTAAAACACTCATTTGCTTGGAATGTAGTTATAGGTGGTACTGAAAAAACCTTGCTGGGAAAGGCAACAAAACTAACGAAATTGTGAGATAATAATAATAATAATAATAATAATAATAATAATAATAATAATAATAATAATAATAATAATAATAATAATAATAATAATAATAATAATAATAATAAAAATTACAGCTTTCTTTTGCTTATTACCATTACACACAACCTTATACACACACAGGCGCGTCTGTTCGAGCCAAGATTCGAATATGGAGCTCTGTGATTGGAAGTCTAGTGACGTAAACCTTCCAATCACACAGACTAATACTCAATCACGCGGGGGTCTCACAATTCATTATTCAGCCTTCTGTATTCATTGATGTTCCTTTTTTTTCTCTCTCTCTCTCTCTCTCTCTCTTCTGCATTCCTCCATCTTCGTAAGAATCGCTACAGCTATCCATGGTTTTCTCGGTGCTCTTTCCATCCTGCCGATGTTAATGAGGAGTGTGTGAAGTAGAATCTGTTTCACTTTTCCCCACTATTCTCTATATTGTCAATCATATCTCCCATTGCACAGAATTTTCCTTCAATCTCTTCTTTCACATCATCGTCAATATTTCTTAGTCACTTATGTTCCATTTTCGATTTCTCCTTCCATTTTTCTTGATCGATTTTAACCATTTTTGCACTTCCGCCACCATGATATTGTGATCCGAATCAATGTCCGCTCCTGGCAGTGTCTTCACGTCTCATACTCTATTCCTGAAACGTTGCTTCTCAAGAATGTAATCGATTTGGTAGGTTTTCTTATCTCCTGGACTTTTCTACGTGTACAGCTTGGTTTTCCTTTTCTTAAACCTCGTGTTTGACACCACCAGATCATATTGCTTACAAAAATCGATAAGCATTTGACCTCGTTCGTTTCTTCTACCTAGTCCAAACTGTCCCACTACTTTATTCTCAGCTCCTCCTACTACGCTGTAGAAGTCTCCCATTACTATGGAGTTGACCTTACCTCTTCCTTTTTGATGCAATATGTCACTAATCTGATCATACATTACCTCTACTTCATTATCATCATGGTCGGTTGTTGGTATATACACTTGTATTATCACAATATCCACTGGTTTTGCATGTTGTTATACAAACATTAAGCGGTCACTGCAGTATTCCACTTTGGTTACACTTCTTGCTACTTCGTTCTTCATTGCTATCGAGACACCATTCTTGGCCTTATCGCCATCCAAATAGTACATTCTGTAATTTACCGATACTATTTCATCTTTTCCTGGCCATCTCACTTCACCCAAGCCCACTATGTCCACTTTACACTTGTTCATTTCCCCTTTTAAGTTTCCACGTTTTCCCGCATGTCGTAGATTTCGTACGTTCCTGGTGCCCATGCTGAAATAAAAGTTATTATTTTCTTCTCTGATGATACTTCCCGGAGTAATCCCCACCCGGAAGTCCGAATGGGAGGACTATTTTACCTCCGGAATTTTTTACCTCAGGAAGAATCATTATATTTATTTCTTCTCACCCTTTGCACATAATTAGCCTTGAAATCTAAACGCACAACAAAGAAAAACTCATACTAAATATGAATCCGAATATTATAATTTTTTATGTGTTCACGTTTCGTTTTTAAGTTTTGAATATTAAATCCAGAATATTAGTTATCTCATTGGACAACCGACTAGCAAAGAGGGAACTCTATATGCGAGTAAGTAAAGTTCACGTAAAGTTCGACATAAACCTTCGTATCTTATTTTAAAATTGTTGTGAAATTTAGTGTGAAAGTGTAGCCTTTTAAA
This sequence comes from Thermobia domestica, assembly GCF_964235325.1. NCBI lineage: Eukaryota > Metazoa > Arthropoda > Insecta > Zygentoma > Lepismatidae > Thermobia > Thermobia domestica. The sequence goes on along the minus strand of NC_137468.1, from coordinate 19,931,443 downwards.
GAGCAAGAGATGCGGATATTAAATATACTTTTGGGGAAGGGAAAATCAATCTCATTCTCTACCACCTAACAACATAGTATCTTTTGAAGCCAGAAATGTGATTTTTTTTACGTTCTGGAAACAACCATCCACAACGCATCGATTTGACTATCAGTCCGGGTGCTCGTAAAGAAGGATAGAAGATGAGAGATGTATCAGAAAAAGGGCAACAAACCAACTTCTTAAAATTCCTGTTCTATGGCCATGTTTGCATAGAATGCATCAATGTAATATCCAAAGAAAATTCTTTCTTTCAGGTACGAAAATGTTTTGTTATTTACAGTAATGTCATAGATTTTTCTTTAATTATCTTTCCACTCTGATAAATGATATTTTTCACTAGGAAACGCATCATAACTCTTGTGCTGTTAACACAATTAATTGTATCTTACTGACCACAACCTTTTAACCAAATAGCCGAACAGCAGAACAAAAGCACAGCCGAACTAACTCATAACGGATAATATATAGTTTGCACCTGAAATGAGTAGGTTGGTTTGTACTTTTTACATCAATTGTTCGAGACTTTCTAATTATAGAATTGTTGTACAGTCCGCAGCAAAAACCTGCAACATGAGCATGTAAAATTATTGTGAAACGACGAAGTCTTATGCTCCAAAATAAGTGTGCAGGGGAGGAAGCCGAGGTTTCTCCTGGCGTGATTCTTGCCACTTAGAAGTTATGTTGATTCACTGTGCTGTTAAACGTAGTTTCACAATAAACTTACATGATCATGTTACAAGTTTCTTGCTGCGGACTATACATGGGCAATAATATTTAGAGAAATAAGCTCTAGGGCAATGATAAGAAACAAACTTTAATTTCTGAAACTTATTTACATGATTCCTAGAATCGCCGAATGATTCTTATCTAAACTTAACTTGGAGTTAAAAGATCATTCCCAAAAGTAATTAGATATTACTAAGTTCTGAGAGGGAAACGTATTTTTTCTCTGAATATGTTATTATTAGGGTTCCTAGTCTAGTAATTACAGCATTCAACTCATGTCCACGTCGTCCCATTTTCGATTCACCGCCGGTGAACACCAAATTTGGTGTTCACTCAGCGTCGGTAGGGGAAGAGTAAACTCGGGAGTCACGTGAATAAAAAAAAACGTGACGGCCATAGGTCTAATAAACTCCTTTTACGCCTGTTAGAGTCAAAGAGGCTCGAAACGTTAACTCGTGTCCATCTCAAGATTAACTTTGTTCTGCCGGTCGCTAACGGATAGCGTTGGAGCAGGCTCAGGTTCGCGAAAGACTGAAAATCTAGTGGTTGGTTATATGTAACTTTACTTCCTTGTGATGCATAGATGAGTACTTCGTAGCTGTTCAACTAAATATGAAGTCCCATTTTCTAATCTCATTGTCAACATGACAACATCTTACGTAAATCTGTTCATTATGCGTTGACACAAACTATTCAATGAACCAACACAGTATGGTCTACTGTATCCTTTTAGTGATTTCTGTGAAGAATTTACGGCACTATTTTACAATATTTTAAGGTTTGTCATGTCTACGGAACTAACTCTCACCATTAGAACGGGGATTGACGTTCACTAAGGTTGAAGCTGAATGTTGCGGTGAAATTAACCAATGACATACTGTAGTGTGGGTGAAATTTTATTATGAACTCCAATCCAGGTTCAAAACGATCACATTCTAAAACTTTCTTCTATTTCCCTTTCAGTTCGAGGAGAAACCGAATCCCACAGCCAATGTTGCAATATCACGTGCGGAAATCAAGTGTTAAACCTTCTCCACTTTATTCTCTAAAGTTAGCTTGCAACATCATCATGTTTAAATAAACAACTTCTGCTGTTTGGAAGAACAACTGTAGTATTAGTTCGTTAGTTGGTTCATTCAGTAGGGGAAGGAGAGTTTTCTTTCATGGTTTGATCGATCGATTCAAAATAATAGAAAAGAAATAAACGAAGTGACAGTAGATGGCTAAGAAAAATTAAGAAGAAAACAAGAATGAGAATCGGTTTGAGCTAATCTGTTTCAGAACAAAGACTCATTTGTCAATATTTGACGTGCAATTAACATTTTTAAAGAAAATAAAAGTAAATAGCTATAAGAAATGAATATAACAAAAGCATACATGTTCCAGATATGATTTCGCCTTATATACCTTATAAGGTGATCAATGTTAACAGGTGGACGCTATAATGCGCACCTATTTAATCCAGTGTTAAATGTGCCTAAATTTTGAATGCATGGTACCAAATATTGTTTCAAGTTGTGAATTGGTCCCTATTTTAAAAGTGGATTTCTTCTTATATTATCTCGATATAGAAAAGCAACCTTAAACACCAATTTTCAATCACATAATCAATATACATATGGTGCAATAAAGAAAATGGGTGTAAGTATAAATGGACATTTTAAGAAAATTCTCATACACAGTGTTAGATCTATATAACACTCACGTGCAGGGGTAAAAGTGGATCTGAAAAGCTAGGGGTACGCACGTGACGTTACGCTTCCCTGGTACCATTCTTTACTCATTGTATTTTTTTAAGAAAGCTGTGGTCGCCACAGATACTTTCTGGAAGTGGGAGGAAGGCGCCTCCCTGCGTTCTCCTTCAATTTTACTCCTGCCCACATGGAAATATTTAAAGTCGGTAGAGAAATTCACACACTATAGAAAATGAAATGAAATCTTTAAGTTTTACGTCCCATGGTTATGCCGGTTAGCCTAAAGGTGACGGTGATTATGAGAAATGAATGAAATGGTGGAATGAAGAAAATGGGAGGAAACAGGAGAACCGCGAGAAAACTCACGAACACGGTGTTTGTTCATCACAAAGTCCATACGGCGCGAGCTGGGATCGAACCAGGGACCTCAAGCACAGGAGGTGAACGCTCTACTACTGAGCCACCGCGCCCCCCACCACACAGTACAGATTAATACTGTAGTATTTACATATGATGGTGGTTTGCTCTCCTTTTTCCTACTGTAGGATACTTTAGTTTGTCTATTATTAACGTATTTTTTAATCAAAACCGCTTTGATTATGGAAAGGAACATCACCATTCTTTTTTCTCCGTTACATAACGATTAAATACAATTTGCCTTGAAACACTTATTCTATTAGAAATTGAGTAATAAAACATACAAACTGTTTGTATAATTCCCCATCTAACTTAAAGTACTAGAAATCGCAATTTGCTAACATACATGTTTGCAGTTACTGAATGCATGCAAGGTCATTTTGATCCGCCTTTAATTCTAGGTATTCCTTATACCTTTTGACTAAGTTTCTTCCTCGACATTGAACAACGATTTTTTCTTTTTCTTTTTTCTTTTTCTTTCTTTTTTCTTTCTTTTTTTTGATAGTGTATGTTAGGAATCTAGAAAGGGAACATGGGTAGTTAACGGCTAGTAGCTTTGAAATGTTTTAGATTCAAAGTGTACTCTCCAGTGAATTTTAAAGTTTCCAACTATTTAAAGAAGAAATATTAGTTTCATCTTTTCTTTTGTTGTTGAGGCTATCAATTTCTTTAATTCGTTATTATAGGGAAATGTAGAAATTGTACATAAAGATATACGTGAATAAGAAAGTTGACAGAAGAAAACCATTCTACGAAGCATACTCATAGAAAGTAGTCAAATGAAAACATGAACCAAAGAAGAATGTCCAACAATATGCATAAGATGATTGTGAAGAAAAGATTGGAAGACCTTCGGTCAACAGTCGATTCATAATGGTTGGTTTTCTTTAAGATTTGCCCAAAACATTGTAGAAATTTGCAAATATAAGCTTTCTACAACGATTCTTGTAAACTCTTTCCCATCTCCACTGTGTAAATTTACTTAGGGTTACATTCCGTAGCGGTTTGCGTCAGCACAACGCAAAAGTTGCGATTTACCTTGCAATAGTTTGCCATAGCAGTTATAATGACTTTTTTGCGTTGCGTTGCTGTACGCAGAATTTTTCTAGGGCTAGCACGAAATGACGTCCTTAACGATATCAATGAATTCCAAAGGATGCCATTTGATAGCTGATATTCATTTAGAGAAAACATAGGTATATAGATAAGCAGCTGGCGCAGAGTTCCTGGAGGAAGCTTATTTTACCAACAGTGATATAAGTGTAGTAGGAGTATGTATGTTAGTCAAGAGATATTGTGTCGAGAATTGTGTTGGGAAGCCACTCGGATTTTGAATCCCTTTTCTCTAAGCTGTTTCAAGACTCGATTTTTGTGTTCATTTTGTAAGCGGAATGAGAAATAAGAATAGAAAACTGATACAAAAACTATTCCCAAATATATCACTGTCGTCTGCATTCAAATATGACATTATTATTCTAGCACAATCTGTATTATCTCAGTTATAACTTTCCTAGACAATTTTGAACATTTTGTTAGTAGATTATAGGGGTATTACTTCCTTGTACAGCAATCAATGTTTCAATTACATCTCATAAACGTGATATTATTTATTAAGTACATCATTAAGTACTACACGATTAAGTACATGAAATAAAACAGTTTAATAATATAAAAGTATTAAATATATATATATATATATATATATATATATATATATACTATTGCAGCAGTTGACAATCCTGTAAACACTCTGTAGCTGTTATTTATAATATACAAAGTAATACGAAGAAGTTTTGTAATATGAATTAACACACATTTTGTTATGGAGTTTCGTTCTTTAAAGAATCTTTTCTGTGTTAGGACGTGGAAATACATCTTTTCCCTTGTTTAAGTGTCAAAATTCTATTGGTATTTTCGTTTGAATTCCTGGTAATTTAGTCGATATGCCCGATTCTGGAAGTGGAATTGAAGGGTTCGGTTGTAGGAGAAACTCGTGGTCCCCATGTGAAAAGATAGAGACAATTGCCATAGAATGTTAAAAACTGAACATGTGCATATGGAGAAGAACAAAATATAATACGCACCATCCTGATAGACCAAAACGAAAAGAACGTCGAGGTTGTAGTTAGTAGACATTCCGTCAAAGAAGCCCTTAAGTTCGCCAGGTCTAGTACTTTGCTCCAATTTCATATTTATTTTCTTACATTCGTATTTTCTTACATTTCTCCTCCAATTGTTTTATTTAATGAAGTTTCACACTCCAAGTATAAAGTACTCTTTAACTTTATAGAGATGGTAAACCGCACCTTGAAGAATATTCGTGCCTGATAAGTGATCCACGGAAATGCTGAAAACTGTGTTGTATCGCAGACCACTAAAAACACAAATTAAAAAAAAAAAAACTATGACGATATTGATTTCTTCACGAAGTATTAATTTATAAGATGCAGAACTGAAACAAGGAAGCAAAAGTTATATATTTCGTGTCAGTTGTTCACAGACAATAACAGATGAATGTTAGTGGAAATTAAATAATCCATTGAAGCCAAGCAGCTTTATCGCATGCCCTCTGGGAATACCCATCTCTTCCTGATATAATTACACTCTGATCCCCGTGATTTCCTTCTATTCCTGTAAGTACTAACTCATTTTTTCTTCTAATAATTATTAGGAAGAGACCAACTTATATGAAATTGCTGTGGAGAATTTGGAGATAATTATCTTCCGTTGATAGCACATCTGCCTTCAGTCTCTTGGCCGAATCGCTTTACTCCGTTCTACGTGGGTCAATGGAGCGTGTTAAAACCTTATTTCAATTACTTATCTCATCTTCTTATATGTTGGGTAGCTATGTGTGACGATTATCTTTTCAGATAATGGAACTTTGTATAAAAATTTGGTTCCCGTTAAAAGATATGATGTATGATGTAGATGATCAATATAGATACTCATAATAGAGCACAAATATCTTCACAATGAAAAAAATATACAGAAAGTCTTTACTCGATATGGAAATAGAAAGAGAGTAAACAAAGACATTAGTTATATGAACCTCAAAATGATTTCACCTAAAATTATATACGTTTGGGAGGTGATTGCTGACACCAAGATAAGACAAAAAGTATAGAACAACCTGGGTACACAAATGCTTCCTCTCGGAGTTATAGGTTGCTGGAAACATGAAAAAATGAACTTTTAAAAGTCCATAGCTCCGACACTATGAGACCTACTTAGTCAGGTCAAGACTTTATTTAGGAACTAGTATGTGTCCTATTAAATAAATCCATGTTTCAGAATCCTGCATTACTTCTGCAACATTTTTTATACAAGTAATTGGTGAGTATTTATATGCCAGTAGGCAAACTCTCACTATAAAAATTGTTGCGTGAGTATCTTAGGATTCTGAAACATATATTTTTGGATAGGGTACATGTTTGTCCCTAAATGAATCCCAAATTTTGTCGGTGTTATTTTGAAACACCCTATAAATATATACATATATATTAAACAAATACAATTTTAATGTTTGTAATTCAGCATAATATATTGACAAGATTTTGTTTTTCTATGTATGGTCCCGGATTTGATTGTAGATCGTTTTTCATAACTTAGGTAAAGGGGTGTGTGACGTTATATGTTAATAAAATAAAGAACTGACAATATGTCAGAAATTTAAGTCACTGACCGCTCATTACTATTAATTTTTTGGAAATACAGAGCAACTCACAGATCACAAACGTTATTATTTTATGTCATAGATGTAATACTTAGGCTTGAATCAATCCCACATTGTAAATTTATATTCTAATAATAATTATATCTTAGTGAAACATAAATGAATTTGATATATTTCACATCCCACATTTAGGTAAAGAGCATAAAGGAATCAATTCTAATTATCAAAGTTGTGAGAAAAAGAGGTATTAAGATTTTACTGTCGATACGATTAAGTACTTGGAATTAAGTACTATTTGAATAATCCTCAAAACCATTAAAGTATTTTAAAGGAAATCTTATCGTGAATCTTTCCTCTATACAATAATTTCGTTAGAAAAATGGAAGAAACATATAACGAGATGTATTTGGTTCATTTGATTCAACTATTAAATTGATAGATTGAATTTGAACTTGATTCGATTGATTAATTTATGTATCATCTTCATACTGAAGGGACGATTTAAAAAAGATATTTGACTGCTTAGAAATGTAGATTCTAGCTCTGTACCTACATACTTCTGCCATCTCTTGTAAAGCTTTACTTAGGAGAAAGAAATGAGGCCGTAATGAAAATAAATGTTTAATTTCAAGATTAGTTTCAGCTCTTCATAAATTTTCTTCATCCAAGACCAGTTGACATATTTATTTCAAAATATTTTGATTACATCTTGTAGGATGAAGAATCAAATCATAACTTGAACTAAGTGATGCTTTAGTACGTATATGCAAGGTCTATTTAGTGAGAGGAACCGGAAAATGAACGTCAAAAGGTAAGGAAATGATGTTATACACCTCCAGCTTACAGGACTTAAAATCTAATCAAAGATCCATTAAATGGGGAGCAAACATTCGTTTACTGATTTCCCAGAAATACTATATACCGAAATGTAGAAAGTATATTACCTCACCTTCGTGTATTGTAGGTAAGTGGTTGGTAACGGGAACGGGACTTCTTCGCTTATCTGGTATTGTATGGAAAAGTTTAAGAATCAAAGTCGGACATCTACACTTAAATCAAAATTCATACGTGCCATCATGGGCAAAGTTAATTTCCATATACAATACTCAAACATATATTCGAATATGCGATATACTCAAACACAGAACAAATTGTATAAGAATCTCTGGCACAGTATTCATTTTAGCTATAAAGCTAAAAAAAAAAAAAAAAAAAAAAAAAAAAAGTCTTGACGTTCAATCTCAGATTGTGTCTCAGACAACTGGTGAAGAAAAGTAATGGTCTGCTGTGGTATATTTAGCATAGGGAACATTGTTTATCTACGGCAGCTGATGGTGTACTGTGGTCAGTGTTGGGAAGTAACGTAACGCAAGTAACGTTTCCTAGTAACGCGTTACATTTTTTCCAAAGTAACTGTAACGGTAACGCGTTACAAAATTTTAAGTAACGTACCTAGTTTCCGTTACTTTTTTCGCGTTACATTTCGGATGAGTAACTATAATATATGTATATTTTGTTTTCGGAAACAAATGTTTCTTTCCTGTAAGTGAATTTCTCAGAATGAAACAATCGAGCATGAACTGCGTATGTCAGTGACCGACAGTCACAGACACACAGAGAAATAGATAACTTCGTAGGGCCACTTGCTGTTTTTTGAAGATGAGGACAGCCTTAGGGAAATCACGTGTTCTGATTGCAAGCATCTGGAAGATTTTGTCGTAGATTTTGACACCTCCAAATCAATACATTCAGTGAGTGAATTAGGAGTGAAATGATACTGGTAGTCTATTTTACTTTGATTGGTGTTGTTTTTATAAAGATGGAGAACGAAAATATTTTACCGTACGAACATTTGAAAGAACACTATTTTCTTAAGAGCTGAGGATGATGGTAGACAGAATTTAAAAGTAAAGTGTCTGAAGTGTCCCGGCAGAAAATATTTATCAACAACTAGGGTGCCATAATTAACGATCTACAATGAGGAGTTAATATGAATAAACTGTGTTCTGATGAGCAGGTCTAGTTTATTACTAGGAAATAGTTTGCTGATGGTATGTAATATTGGAGTTCTTTTAGATCAGTTTGCTTATCCTACAGTCCAGTTGATTATAGAGTAGTGTAATGTTTCTCTGTATTCTTTATTTTTAATTTTACATAACAACATTGTTACTATTATATAATTAGTTTAGTAGAAATATTAATAAGCAACCATTTTTTCTAATGCATAAGAATGAGCACGAGTCAAGCTAAAGCTCGACTTGACTCGAATTCGTTTCGAGTCAAGTCAAGGGTAATATCCTCGAGTCGAGTTCCGAGCCGATTCAGTTTTTCGCGTCGAGTTTCGAGTCCAGTCGAGTTTGATAAATGGCTCGTTCGTTTTAAGTCGTCTTGAAATCGTGGCCTGGTTACACTAGAAAACGAAAGCCATGAGAAATGTAAGCTAAATAGTAATAAGGAATACTTTTAGTGTTGCTCACGAGAGGGGACACTGCTCGTATCTCGTCTTCTCTCGATAGCGAGACCACAAGAGATTTTTTATGACAAGCTCAGCTCGGCTTGGTTTAACTAAGCCGATAGCTCGAGCCGGCTCGCTTGGGGTGAACCATCGGCTCGAGCTGGCTTGGTTGGGATGAGCCATTTGCTCAGTTCGGCTCAACTGAGCCGAGGGCTGTAGCCGAGTAGGTTGGGTGAGCTGTTGGCTCGGCTTACTTCTCGGTTGGGGTCGATAGTCAATGCGCTGTGAGCCGAGCTGATCGAGTCCTTGACAATTCTAAACCGGGGTCGAGCAGTTTTGAAGATATTTGGCCAGTGACCTATAACCTTTTAACATTGTTTGGCTCGAGCCCGAATACTCAACCTAGACCCTCAACCCAAATTCAGAAGCTCGTGAACAATGTCCTTGACTCCTAGACCTCACGATTACGAAGGATGGTAATCAACTAGTTTTTTAATATTCAAATACAAACCGGCTAGCTTTAATTTTTATATACAGTGTTGTTATAATTAATAATAATAATAATAATAATAATAATAATAATAATAATAATAATAATAATAATAATAATAATAATAATAATAATAAAAGTTGTAGTAGTAGTAGTGTCATTGATAATAATTATACTGTCTATGTAATATATATGAAGAATGTACTCGAAACTACACACCGGATTTGGCTCGAGTCGACTCGAAACTCGACCCCAATTCGAGTTGAGTTGGAGGAAATTTTCCGAGTCGAGTTCTCGGGTCGAGCTCAATGATGTCTGTTTCTAGCCGAATCGAGTGTCAAAGAAAACTCGCTCGAACTCACTCGTGTCCATCCCTACGAGTAACGCAGTAAGGCATTATATCAATGTTACATTATATGAAAATGTTCATATATCAAGTAAATATTTGTCCTTGCATTTACATAAAGCGATTCATAACGTGCAATAATAAAATTAATAATAATAATAATAATAATAATTATAATAATAATAATAATAATAATAATAATAATAATAATAATAATAATAATAATATTAATAATAGCGGTAGTAATATTAGTACGGAAAATTGAAGTCATAATTTTTTTCACATTTTTAAAGTTTCGGACCTAAAAGTAACGCATTAGTAACGCGTTACTTCCGAAGTAAAGTAACAGTTACTTTTTTGGGGCAAGTAACGCGTTACTAACGCGTTACACTTTAAGAGAAAGTAAAGTAACTTGTAACGCGTTACATTTTTACAAGTAACTTACCCAACACTGACTGTGGTATATTTCGCATAAAGAACATTGTTTATCTACGGCAGCTGAATGGCAATCAATGTCTGAGGTTGCAGAATGTGAAGATCATAACAGAATGTTTCATATCAAACATTTTTCTAGCAAAATAGTTCCCTTCCTTTATTACGACACAGCGTGCTAAATTACCTTGATCAGGCCGGTAGAGTGACTTCAACGCTCTCAGGATCTCACGTCTCTGGACTTCTACGTGTATGACTACCTTAAGGTTTTTGTATATTTTGTCAAGATATTGAATTTGCAATATTTGATGCAGCGAATTGAGGATACTTGTAGCGTCATGTGTCCAAAGACTTTGGTAATCTGAAAATGATGGGTAGAAGAAGAGTGCTATAAATATAGTTGCACAGATGATTACTACGAGAATATGTTTTGAGGAGATCAAGTCATAATTAGCAAACAGTTAGTGATAGGGTAAAATGGTCAGTAGCATTGCGCTCCTGAAAAAATATATGAAAGAAGATCGTTTATTAAAAGAACAGCCAACATGTTTTTATCTTCTCCCTAATGTCTTAAAATTAATTGTGAGCTAATAACAATAATAGTTATTATTATTATTATTATTATTATTATTATTATTATTATTATTATTATTATTATTATTATTATTATTATTATTATTATTATTACATATAAACTTTCTTGTTAATTCCTTCGTCCTAATTTGTTCGTGCAACTATAAGTTCACATATTACAATATCTAAGTTTAAGTTCATTAAAATGAGATAAACTCGCCGTGGTTTAAATTAGATAGATTAATATCTATTGAATTTTGAGTTTAATGTGTTATTTGAAAACATGTAACTATAGCCTTGATCTTTAGATTCAAAAGCTTTTTTGTTTGTTTGTTTGTTTGTTTAGTAGAAAACCAGTTGTTGACTAATGGACCACTGCTCTTCACTGGGAAAACGGATATGGCAACAAAAGCTTAAGGCCTTGTAGAGGATAAATAAACAGAGCACTCACCAACCTCATGACTTTGCAATTTTGGGTTATAATAAAAACTGAAGTAAATGTTATAACATCCCGTGAGATGAATCTCTGGTACAGTCGTTGGAGGTGTCAATAAAGTGAGAAGAAGTAAACTAGTCAAAATGCTTGAAAAAGTGATTTGAGAATTGTCTAACATGTTTGCTTTTGGAGCTGCTTTTACAAGGATACTAATATATTACCAAGAATCCTGCGCAAAGATCCCTTAAAATTTATTGATATTTATATATCGCAGGCTGAAGAGAAGGCTTAACTTTCTGAAGCCCCTCTATTTTCTGGGAGGATTTAAATATATTTTATTAACTAGTAACACGATCATGTGGAGGTCATGAATGGATAAAGTCAAGCAATTCAATGTTTCAAAAGTGGACAAATTGTTAAGTTGGTATTAAATTATATTTTCTTTATTTAGAAAAAAGTAGTTATATATTGAATATACATTTTTCACTTTAATTATTTCTTTAATTTAATTGTTTTATGAATGCCTTTTCGTTCTTCACATGAATGTGATTAACAATTTCAATAGCATTACTCTTTTTTTATAACCGTTTTAGAAATAATTACATAAGTATAGTAGATAGTACTTTGTAATTACAATAATTTAAATATTGTTGGCATCTATACCTTAAAGTGAAATCTTGAAAGCAATACGAAAGTAATTTATTGTAAAATTGTTGGCAGATAATTTTCAAAGATGACTGAATTCCTGCGCCAAGAATTTTATAATTTTATTTTCCGTGGAAAGGCAAATGATTTCATCCCTTCACTTATTTCTTGATGGAGATTATAATCGAACATTATTTGTACCCTAGGCACATTTTTGAAGTTGATTGTTGTCAGAAGGAAGACCGTCTGAGAAATAGCTCAGTTTGTTCATAGAAACAAGAAAGTATAACACGTGTGAATTAAATTATAACTTCAAAATATTAAGGCACACTCGTTTGTTAGCTTTGATATCGACATATTTTTTATTGGTTTGAAGTTTCTAACGTTAGTATTTCCTTATTCCAAACGCAGGAATAAAATATACTTATCCACAGTTGGTATTGTTTAGAATCAATTTCTGTATATACATATTCAAGACACTAGAAAGAAATGTCAGCTTTAAAGGAGTTCTCTAGCGACACATACAATACCATTTTTCAAAAGAAATATACGAGGGGCATTCAATAAGTAAAGAGACAAATTGCTATAGCTCAATAAAGATTTATTTCAATCTTTCAAAACTAAGACTATTTTTCAATATAATCACCCTTTACAGTTATGCATTTGTCCCATCTTTCTTGCAGATTCCTAATTCCCTTGGCGAAGAAATCTTTCGATTTACCCCGAAGCCACATTTGCACCGTCTGGGAACCCATCTGGCACACGCTTTTCTGTACTTTAAAATGTTCCTAATGACATTGTGAACAGTTCCAACACTTACTTGAACTTCCTCAGCTATCATTTCAACAGTAATTCTTCTGTTATCACGAATAAGTCCGTCAATCCTCGATTCCAACGAAGAACCAGAAACTTCCACTGGACGTCCACATCGGGGTTCATCACCATGTTCGGACACTTTTAAACTGATCAACCCACTTGTAGACATTCGCACGGTTCATACAACTGTTGCCGTACTGTCTCAACATTCGAGAAAAAATTTCAGTTGGTTTTACACGTTCTGCGACTAAAAACCTAATGACTGAGCGCTGTTCTTCTAAGGTGCAATCTTCTAGAGGACTTGCCATGATGAATTGATGTTTTTGAAGTTATGTTGTCATAAAATTACGAAACAGATCAGAGCATATCCCATGGTTGCCAGCTAACACCCCTGAAACAAAAAAATAATTCGTGTTAAAAAATATAGACTGTCTCTTTACTTATTGAATGACCCTCGTATTTTGGATATCTAAGTATAACTGGAAAGTAGCTTCTTTCTTGCTGATCTTGTTTCAAACGTTCTGACACTAGTACAAGTCTTTCACGCATTTTTATTTTCTCAAGGATGAAAGGTGATGCGTAACATTAGCTCTCTTTATGCCGTGGACCTCTTTCAGCATTTTATTCGGTTCGCTTATATAGGTAAGAAACTGACACCATCTGTTTCTAATGCGTTTCTCGAATGGAAATATCTCGCATTTTATTCTTCGTTCCTCTTCAAAGCAAATGCAAGGAAAGAAACGAAAGGGACTTTTCTCTCCCTCACAAATTGATCAAAGGGAAGAGAAGGATAATGGCTCAGCGAGACAGGTGAAGAATAGCAAATGTGCCAATCAAATATTAACATAAAAAATCTTACTTTTTCTTATTTTCTGTCATAGATCTTCCAAAAACTAACAATCATTTTCCTTCAGCTCAGTATCAATGAGTAGTTAGTTATGCAGTCAGAAATCAGAGCAGCAGATGAGTTTTATAATCAGAAAATTATTCATAGGAAACGTTGACATTATATTTTAAATTTATTCTCCTTTTATTTGAAAAATTTCGGAAATAAATAATTGCATGACCTAGACGAATTATAGATTCATAAGAGATGAAACTGCATTCATCCAGAAATTTTCGTTGGGGAGAAATCAAAGTTTCTGGGATGCATCATTTCAAGACACTGCGTCTATATAGTATTGAGCTAATGTTATTCTGCACATGAAATGACGATAAGTAATTGTTAATTACCTCCAGCTATATCCTCAGAAACATGATACAACATGGATTGGTTTTATAAGAAACGAAAGAGTACAAATGAAATGTAAGATGGAATATTTGGGCTACACCAGTCGTTCCTCTGCTGAATGAGTTTAGTCTATTAACATAGTGTCCAAATGCAAGTAATATGAACATTTTTTTTTTGTAAGAGAACATGGACTCGCTTGATCCTTTGATCTTCCGCGTGCCAACTTATTTATTTATTTATTTATTTATTTATAAACATAATTCCAGATGCAGCTGAACGCCAGTTTACACTGGATTATCTAACAAATCTAAGAGATGATAACATAAGATAATAATAATAATAATAATAATAATAATAATAATAATAATAATAATAATAATAATAATAATAATAATAATAATAATAATAATAATAAGAAGAAGAAGAAGAAGAAGAAGAAGAAGAAGAAAAGTTGACAATAGCTATGACAATTTATCCATTAAAATGACGTCGTAATGCAGATTTATATGCAGTTTCAGAATTGAATTAATCTACGGGTGTATGTGATATTTCATTGTGTAACTTAGGAAACCTGTAGAACAAAAAGCTTTGAACTATTGACAGTCTAGGTCATACTAAATGAAAAAGATGTGTCTTACGTGCTTTGTCTGAATGGAATTCGGAAATACAATTCTGAGAGTAATGTTTAGGATCTGAACTGGCCATGTGTCAGTTTGTAGAGGTATTTGAAATCACTGACTTTATGACGAGTGTCAGATAGTTGAATATTTAGTGTTCGCAACAGTACGTGCTTTCTCATCGCTCGTGTGCGAGGTACTCTGAAACATACTATTGCCAGAAACAAGTTGAGAACTGAGTTTAGCCGGGATACGTTTAAAGGAGCTGCCATTGTCCAGATAGGTGAACACTATTCCAATTTAGGAGAAATTATTGCCCTGTAGAACATTGCTAAGGAAGAGATGTTCCTTATCTCTGTTAACCTGTGCAAAAGTCCTAGAAGACGCATCAATTGTTTAGTGATAGCGTTTATTTGTTCTGGAAAAGTCACTTTTGTGTCAAAAGTAACTCCAAAATATGTATGAGTATTGACTTTCGTGAAGGGTGAACCATTTATCTTGTATGAGGTGTGCACAATATTTTTCTTTAGGTAAAATGTTATAGATCTACTCTTATCAGGATTTACTTTTAAGAGCCATGTATCACAACAAGAGGAAAAATTATCTATGTTGTTTCGAAGTAAGTCTGAATCTTCTGTACCGTCGACTTCCCTGAAGATTTTACAGTCGTCTGCAAATAACAAGATTCTACTGAAGGCTGAATTGAAGCCAAAACATTAGTAAACGCATAATTAGCATATACCCTAATAATTTATACACTTTAAAACTCAGAAATTATTATTACTATTATTATGATGTAGAAATCGTAAAAAATTTACAATTTTTACATCATATCTAGATATACACAAAATATTGTAGATTGTTCGTCGGCAATATCATTAATCATATAAGCATGTATATCATACAATACATAATCGTGATAGTTGTGTACTAGCTTAAAGTTGAATTCCTGCTTTCGAATTCGTTTGAAAATAAGTGGCTTAAATATAGTTTTATCATTATATTCTCTGGAAATGTTCGTAAATTAACAATAACTATTTTTCTTAAACCTTGTCGAGTTAAATTTGTATCGTTAATACAGGGTCGTATCCAAAAGTAGTAGGACTGACTTAAAAAAAAAATGAACATTTTGGTACATCGACCTAATACTCTTCAAAATAAGCCCCTTGGGCATTCACACACACTTCTGGTAGCGAGCCTAACAGATCGCTAAGGCCTTTTGGAAGTCGTCCTCCGGGATGCCGTTCAGCGCCCTCGTCATCACCGATTGCACCGCATCCACCGAGTCGAAACGATGCCCCTTAAGCTGCCTCTTGATACGGAGGAAGAGCAAGAAGTTCGGCGGTGCCACATCAGGTCTGTAGGGAGGTGAGGCAACGTGGAAACGCCGAATTTGGTCAGGAGATTCCTCACAATCCACGTGCCGTGGCACGGTGCGTTGTCATGGTGGAACTTCCATTTCCCCACCAGGTCTGGTCGGACGCCTGTGATCCGATTTCGCAGCCGTGTGAGCACTTCCACGTAAAATCTTGCATTTACACTCTCCGCAGGAGGCTCAAACTCCTTATGGACAATGCCACGACGGTCAAAAAGTGCAATCAACGTCCTATGCCACTCAAATATCCCGAAACAACTTGTACCACTCAACTATTGAGGAACGGCTCATAGTATCCTCCTTGTAGGCCTGCGTAAGCATGTCTTTGGTTTCGGTCGCTGATTTTCCCAGTTTGACGCAAAACTTGATGGCGTACCGCTGCTCCAAATTTCGTTCCACCACAACTGACGATGAGGCGTCACAACAGGAAGGTCACTAACACAGTGGTCCACACTCAACTAACGCACGCATGCGACTGCCGCCGGTCGACACCTGTTTCCAAGGCTCCCCTCCATAACATCCGGCCTTGCAGCCCCCTAAATTGCTCCGCGCCCGGAGGAAAAATCAGTCCTACTACTTCTGGATACGACCCTGTATTTTTAAATATTACATTATCTTAATTTCTACCTACCTACCTGACTGTACCTGTGACTTGCCAATAAGGGCAGAATACCTATGATGATGATGAATATTTTTAAAAGAGTTAAATATTATGAACAATCTAATGACACATACTAGGAAATGCATTTTAATACTACTATGATTAACGGTGTATGTGTAAGTAGAGATCGAACCTAAGATGGCACAACAGAAAGGTGCAAAAGACAATATTTGACTTTTGAAACCAGTTCGTGAACTTTTTTTTTTTCTAATCTGAGTCGTAGTTGTTTACTCATGACTTACAGTTTTAACTTAATAGTTTGACCATAACTCATATAAATTGTAGGAAATGGTGCTATTTCAGAAACTCCAAAAAATGCACTTATATGAAAAATTCTTCATGTTAACTGTAGGTTATACCAAGATATCTTAGAATATGCCTAGGTTCCATAATTTTACCTATCACAAACTATATTCCAAACAAGCGATAATTAATTAATTAAGATGTTTTACAAACGAACTTTCTAAATGAGTGATAGTCAGTATTATCTGTGTAATGCCAATATAAATCCAATTCAAACACAACAGCATCATTTTTAAACTCTCTTGTACACTAATCACCATATTTCAAGGATTCTGTGCCCGATCTGATTGTGGCCTTAGGAATAAATTTCCAATGTAAGTGGAGATAAATAATTCAGGGATGACTATAACACCAATTTATATGAGATGGAAAGATTATCTTTAAAAAGAAAGAAGAATATTTTTGAAATTAATAGAAAGTAGAGATAGTTAATACCTGTCACATATTTGGGTAATATTTACATTCTGCGCTTCTCAGATCTAATAAATCTAACATTCTGACTCTTATCAATAATGTCAAATCTTGTTAGCAAAAGATTAATAGGTGAAGACGACAGCGGCTCCTTTAATTCATCCGAAAATACAATATGATGTTTTGATGCAGAATAAGTAGGAACAGTTTGAAGGAAGAAAATTTTGCAAAACTGGAATGACGAAACGACCTTAGTTTTTCAACAACATCCTTGAAGTTCGTCTACTTGTCCAATGGTAACTTCACATTAGGGAGGTCGAAGCTGTTTCGTTCTGTGCTCTTTCTAGTGATATAGTGGTTCTTCTTCAATCCAATTTCCGAGATTTGCAATGAACAAATTTATATAATCATTCAAAATAAGTACTGATCACCCTAGTTACGATTCTGTTACATTGAGTTCGCGATAAACGATCTTACATAGTTCCTGTGATAAACTTTATTTTTAATTAATACATGAATTGCAACTGGTTCATTCTACAGTTGTTAGTAACCTCTCCAGGCTAGACAAATCCCTAGCACTTTACCCAACGAAGATGTGGATAACCAAATGGATTTTATTGTGGCAATGGCGTCAAGGAGATGAGAGGAAGGAAAACACTTTTACTTGATTTTCAAAAACTACATAACCTTTGGGTCTCGTTTGGTGATAATTGATAAACCATTACATGTTAGATACATATTTTAAGTATAAACATGAATAGATGGTGATCTTGTTTCGTAACTGGAAAATCAGAATTTCAATCCTGAAATGGGTGATTCGAATCTAATTCTTTTCTCAATTCCCATCCGGTATACGACGTTATCCAACTAAAAATAACAAATAAAAGTTATCCTGGAAATACGACATAAAATATTTAGTTATCGATTTGGATCATACCTTTTAAATGGAAAATGCATACAGACGTAAGTAGGTGGCAAGGGAAAAACTTTGAAATAAGAAGTGATCAGATAAAATTAGAGTTCCATAAGCAATTCTAATCGATATTGTCTACTGTAAGCTCGCAAGCATTCGGCTCGAACTAGGTTTCACTTACTCTGTAGATGAGTGGTCTGATATTAATGCACCATGTCATCTGTTTGTTGTTAACATAGAAACTCTTCAAACGTTCAAAGTTTGTATCTTTAGTTATATACCTATAATAATAAAACTTAATTTTATATATAGGCCTAATTTAATAATTGTTTATTAAATCATTTGCAATTGTACACTTTGCACGCTCACAAGTTTACTGTCCAAATTAAAGTTCTGGCAGTTTAATAAAGAAAGGAAAACATTCTTAAAATCCTGAATACCGCCTTTGATTATTTGATTTTAAAAATGTGGTATTCTTCTCTGAATGTTAAGAACTTGATATTTCAAGAAAAATATCTGAAGGATCCTTTTGTGATGGCTGCTTTGTGTGAGTGGAAGACCGTGCGATGTTTCATCACTTTAACTACGGAGGCTCTTCTACGTGCAACGTATTCCTTTTTTTTCTTTTGCTTTTATTTTTACATTTTATCCTTTATTTCTGAAGTGGATCGAGACAAGACCTTTTCTGAATAATCTTGGTCTTAAGAACGATTACGATAATATTATCTTTACACTCATAGCTATTCCGGTTTGCCTTTGTAACAATTTATTTCATTTTCTATCTTTTTCTAACTTCTCATCTATTTGCACTGCTAAGGATTCTACACATCCTCCTTGTTAAGCATTTCTTTACTACCTTACAACAGCACTCCTGAATGAGTGATAAATATGAACTCAATCCCTAAGATACTCTTCTTCGCCCAATCATAGTTGTAATGGTTCCAAGATTTGATCTGAGAATGGGCGCTTGAGGCTTGTTTTTCTTGTCACTCTCTTCAAAGTGCCTCTCATACCATCGCATGGGCCTTTGCCATGAACTGTAGCAAACAAGTGCCACTCAGCTTCTATTCCGAAGTCTTGTTGGCGTAAGCATAAGTATAGAAAGTTCTTAGAGATTTATAATGTGTAGCTGAAAAGTGGATTTTTTTTCAGGGGCAGTACTATGTTTTTTCGAAGGAATCACGCAAGCTTCAATGAAAAGACTAGAATGCCACGGTATTGTGTTCAAGGCAGTCAGGTATTATGACCAAGTTATAGTGGTCATTTTTGTTACTTTTTTTGGTGATAAATGACTAAGGGAAGGGAATGATAAATTACTTTGCTATGAAGTCATGACTAAGAAGATTATTTAATTTTTGACAAAATAGCCCAATAAATTCTGATGATGGCTTCTGAAGAGTTTCTAATGTACACTCATGTCCAAACTTATTTGTCGCATGTCTATAAATATGTTGTTGTAGGAATATAATTTGATAACGAATTCGCCCGGCATTTCTTATAATGTTAGTATGTGTATAATTGACAAAAAACAAGTATGTGACAAATTTCATGTCAAAAGAGCTCCAAATAAGAACAATAAAACGAAAATAAATTGTTATTGTCCATTTAGCAACATTTTTTTACTCATTCTAATTTTCGTATTTATAATTCTTTTCCTATGAAATTTACCACAAATATACTTTTCCAGATTATACACAGTATCAGTATTAAAAGTACACTGCAAAATCATTATCACATTATATTCTTACAAGAAGACAGTTATGCGACGAACATTTTGAACATGAGTGTACATCATTGACCAATGATAGAACCGATAATTATCGACGGAAAGTAGAGTTTCGATTAAGCTTTCCTCTAGGACGTTTTCTATCAGAGTTTTGATGACGTCAGTTCCTGAGCAAGAAGAGCAAGTTCCTACAAACAGTACTCAGACACAGGTTCACACGTCATGAGATGTAGGCAGTCTCTATAAGTTGTTGTGAAACTATTGGTGAGAGTTTTTAACTTGGAATTTTCTATCATCAACTTCACGCTTTGGTTTGTCGTACAAACGCAAACAGTGTGCGTTTCATTAGTTCCAGATAAAATAACAGTTTTTTGTGCAACGATATGCAAATTATGAAAGCCCTATGTTCATATAAAGAAACTGCTCTGTAAACGACTGATATACTTCCCGCAAATTACACAAAAGAAGGCGTTTAGAAATTTTAACCTAGTACTCTCTCTTACTGAAAGGCAGTCTTTTGCGCCTGGCATAATCCTAGAAATGTCATCACTTTCGGACAATTGACGGCCTGGGTGTTTTCTGGTGGAGCAACTTTACCCGGTTCGTTTCTAGTACTTGTATCTAGCGATCCCATCCAAAATTGTTTTGACCTTGTCTTCATAAAGCCCCAACTTACAAGTTAAATTTTTCACAAATTTAAAATTGCCCTTTTTCGAGAATTCGAATTTTCCAAAATACAATTTAGTACACCCCATTGATTTATAAGTATATCTTTTTAAAAAGCGTGAAACAATGCCTTTGCAATGACGTAACTTATAGTTCGGTACGTTCATTAGGAGTCGAAATATTTCAAATTAAAGAAGCTAATATATGCATTTTTTTTATCAAAATTGGATATTTCGAACAGTAAAATTTCGAAAAATGAATATTTTTATTTTTTAAGAGGTCTAAAGGGTATAAAGAAATTTCCATGTTATTTAATGGGTGTTTTTTGGGATACAAAATAATATCTTTTAGACAGTTGAAATAGGATAATAAACTTGAAATTCGGCAGAATTTTGGGTTTATGAGGTGCAAGGTTGTAGGAGGAGCAAAGGCGGGAGTATGGCGGCGGAGCCCAGAGCAGGGCAAATTCAGGAAATATGAAAAGCAAATGCACGAAATTGGTGCAAAGGCTGATACATAAGAAATGCAAGGCCGTAGAACGAGCGGATGCGGGTCCGGGGACGGAGACCCCGGGTAGCCAAAGGCTAGTCCTATCCTAACTATACATAAAAATAAATGAACTGACATAAAATAAACGGGTACATTCAGTTTACTTGGAAAGTTGAAATTTGGTATAATTGTAGCTTTCCGAGACTAACCCACAGGAAAATTGCCAAAAGTGGATATCTTTAATTTTGGGGGTCAAAAGAGGCTATGAAGAAATTCCCCATGTCATTTAAATAGTTTTTTTCTCGGACCTATAATCACATGTTTTAGGTACTTGGAATTGGAATAAAAACTTGAAATTCAGTATGTTTGTACGCTTTTGTTAGCGTTAACTATGTAAATCACCAAATATAAAAATTTCCAATTTCAGAATGGTTTTATGGGGAATTCAAAAATCTTTCCCATGTTATTTATATAGGGCATCTTCTACACCCCAAAATGTTTAGGCACCTCTGGCAATTAAAATGATGAAATTTCACATGTTTGTAGCCTTCTAGAACTAATTCACAGTAAAATTGTCAAAAGTGAAAATTTTTAGGTTTAAGTGGTCTAAAGAGGGGACGAAGAAATTCCTATGTTATTTAAATGGGTGTTTTCTTGGGTTACAAAATCTAATCTTTTAGATAGTTGAAATGAGAAAAAAACTTGAAATTCAGTAGAATTGTGGGTTTAAGAGGTGCGAGGCCATAGGCCGAGAAAACGCGGGGAAATTGGGGGCGAAGCTCCCAGCTAGCCAAAGACTAGTTTCTGTATAAAACTAGACATAATGTGTGAATGACATTGTAAAAAGTCATTGTAAAGGTAATTGGTGAATGTTTAATTTGTTACGGCTTTTCTAACCAATATTCCATGGATATGGGCGCATCTGTTAATTATCAAGAAGAAACATTTTGAATTCTCGTCTTCTTTTAAATCGAAAGAAAGTAATATTACGTTCTTCAATTAACTTTCTAGTAGGGCCTATTAGTAGTACAGAGGCGCTTATTAAAACCTAAGTATATTTGAAGTGTGTGTCAGTTCTTAAGGTAGTAAGTTTCATTGTATACAATCTATAAAAATATTTTCATTAAGTAAAGGCTTGAGCTCCTCGTGGCTAAGTGCTTACCGTACGCGCCTTTGGCGAGGGAGACCAGCATTCGATTCCTGGTAGGAGCTCATGTGATTTGCATGCTATGTTAGGCTGTAGGTCCTAGTTTCATATAGCCTCACTGCTGGTAGGGACGCTAAACTGAAAATGAACTAGAGGTTTAAAAATAGAAAAAGGTGAAGTCATTTTGCGTCCTAATACCTGTCATAAAATAAATGAAAGATACTACTCTATTATTCTAGAAATGTTTCACTCCCTGTTTCAAATTCACAAGAATCAGAAAATGTTTCAGCTATACCAGTGTACAAAAAGAGACCACCGTTTCAATAAACGAAATAATAATAGTATATTCAATTTTCTTCTTGACATAAACTATTGTGTTTAGTATTATGGAAGCAAAGTTTCGAAAAGAATCGCTAACGCTTCTGCAGAAGGAAGACATTGATTTAACCAGAGCCAATGAAAATCGTTCTAATTTTTCCTTAATTGTCTTGTTTTCTCACTTTGTTGTCTAGACATTGGCAGAAGTAGTTCATTCTTTATATCCAGATGAAGAAGAAAAGTCAGAGTTCATTGTTATTCACATTTCACAACGTTCAGGAAAATATAACTTCTGTGATTTTGCGGATAGGTATTTTGTCTAAATAAGTTACTTACGTAGAAAACCAAATTCAATTTACAGGCTTTTGACTCTTCTGTTCACCCTTTCCTTTGAAGTTACAAAGTAAAGTTATAAAAGTTTGAGTGACGTGTAGCGTCCAACCCCTAAGAATATTCGCAAAACAAGGACGCTTAATTCTATTTCCTGTTGTTTACTTTTAGTCGATAGAGTTTGAAAGAAAATCCGCTTTGCAGTGTCTCTTTGATACTTTCAAATTACTAATGAGAAAAGTAAACTCCTCTATTGGTTTTGTTGCCCAGACGTTGACAAACTAACATGATAGAAATGACAGACGGGCGTAGTGACGTAAATGTAAGAAAACAGACTTTAGCAAAATAAAATATATAAATAAGCAAAATAGACTTCGCTTCTGAATTTTCTCTTCCCCCAATTTTTGGAGTAAAGTGTTCGTGAAAATTGGTCCAGCAAACAATTCTCCATTAGCCGAGTACTTGAAAAGTGGCACTGTGCTCAGGAAAAGTTGATCTGGTGTTTCTCTAGAGTGTAAAATATTTCAGTTATGTTTCAACAGTAAATACAATATTATTATTATTATTATTATTATTATTATTATTATTATTATTATTATTATTATTATTATTATTAATAATAATAATAATAATAATAATAATAATAATAAACTATTTTTAAAAATAATGTGATTATATACTGTAAATATAATCTAAACATATATATCTGAAAGCATTGCCTGTTTAGCTTCAGCTTAATTTCTTCCCGATTCGATTATTTCAACAGGTAAGTACATTATTTTCCGAAGTCTGCCTTGCGTGGTTATTTCTCGTCAATTTGGATCTTTGTTAATGTTCGTGACACTCTAGCGTTCTTAGTTTTAAAATTTCAGCCCTTTTATATGTTAGTTTAAAAGTTATAAAAGTGCGAAGATAAAATAATCCACTAAGTGTGTTCGTGTCACAATATTTTATTTTTTATTTTTACCCTAAGCGTGTTAAACACGAGAACCAATCCCTCACTGCTCCCTAAATAAATCTTATTTACGCAACTGAGATATAACTTGTGGAGGGGGACAGAAACTTCAAATGATACCACTGTATGTGCATAATCACTAACCTCTGTTTCTACTGTGGTTCTATCTTTGGAACTCTCTCCGTCTCAATAATCTCTTTACATGACTGCTGTTTTGACGTGTCCCGTATAACACCAACGTGTCGTTATTGTAAATGTTACCAGAAGCCAGTCGTTGAATTTCGATTGTGGGCAACATTTCGACAGTAATTTCATTTTGAAGGGACGCTCCTTTTTCATTGGAGAAATGTTCCCATACATTCAACTTCTCCATTGTAAATACTTCTCAAAAATATATTCCCTTGCAGTTCTCTCTATATAGTAGGCATGTTTGTCAAAACACTAAAGCAATTAGAAGCAATCTCTGCATTAGTAACTGATGTAATAAACGTCATTTGAGCATTCCTAGTAACGTACAAATGTTTCTGTCACTAGGCCAATAAATATATCAAAATAGTACACCGTAATCGGTATCATGCTCTAGTTCTCTCAGTTTATTTCAGCAATCAAATGTTCTATGTTTGAAAACTAGCATAGCTTTCTTCTCTCAATCCATCATTCATGATTATTTTTAATTCGTCTGTTTTACTTAACTTTGCATAACTGCAAAAAGTCACATTATATTGTATTCTTTTCACACAAAAGCCGTCATTGGACAATTAATTATGGTTGCAATGCGATGGATTTATTTGTATGGTACAGAATTATATGGTAAAATAACAACCTATGATATCTAAGTCAGATGTTTTTTCCACATAGTATACGTTCATTCTTCACGATATTATCAAGATAACTGCATACACCTTACTAAGAAACCTTTTGGAGATGACGGTAACGAAATATACTGTAGTCAGCAGAATTATGTATCAGGAGGTGATACTTTATAATGTACAGTATGTTCTATAGACGTTTGGGGTGCATGCATATATATATATATATATATATATATATATATATATATATATATATATATATATATATATATTAGGGATAGCCAATTCCGGAATTAAAAAATCAGGATTTCGGAAAATTCCGGAATTCGGAGAAAAATATTTTTGTAATCCTAAGAATTTTGTTCAAATGCAAACGAACAAATTTCCATTTTGTAATCCTAAGAATGTATGATGCAAGTTAAGCTGAAACTTACATCCTAAAGTATACACTACTCAATCTTCCCATGTTTAATGAGATGTAGTCCAAAAGTACGATGTAATACTAATATTAAATTTTTGTTTTACTGTGATATTGTCCAGAAGTAAGACATATATCACACTGAGATAAACAGCTTTACATAATGAAGATGTTATCATACGTAGTTTTCAAGAAAATCGTGAGAAGCGAATTTTTATGAAGTTAAAATATGCGTCGCTTGTTGCCAGTGTGATGCAATTGATAAGTTTTATGCTGGAATAGTCTTATTATTATTATTATTATTATTATTATTATTATTATTATTATTATTATTATTATTAAACGCGTATGTACTGTAAAAGAAAAATATTAACCGTTAAGTAGTAGATTTTATCTTTGATTTTTGATATCTTCTAACAGTAATAACAAACTGCTTGTAAATACGCAATGATTATCAAGGACAATGGCATATTAATATAAGGACTACTCTGCAGACTAGCAATAAATAACAGATAAACAATAGTTGCAAAAAAAAGTAACTAACTTGGGCACGTCAGGAAACATCCACATTGCGCATTATGTTTGCGAATATAGACGCATTAAGACTCTAGCAAAGAGCGTGGTGTTATCATGTTCGTTTGGCTGATTTTAATAAGGTGAGCCTGATCAGGTTTGGCAAGGTAATTTACTTGTTACGTATTTTACATAAATTACGCGTAATTTACTAGTAATGTACGTCATGTAGAAAACCAGTTTTTTTACGCAGACGTAGAAAACTATATTTCTTTCATTAAAACTAAGATCGTTTTGAATAGTCGGTTATATTGTAAGCTTAGTTTTCTTATTTAAGCATTAAAACATTATTATCTTCTAAACATTATATTGAAAAGTAATGATTTCATGCCAAATCATAGTAATAAAAGATAATTTTGAATAACCCCTCGCCGGCCCACTACTACTTTCCACCTATTAGTGCACATACAAGCACAACCATCCAACATATAAGCACACACACAATTTATTGTTATACCTTTGCAGCTTTTAATATTAAACTCGAAACATTTCAGTATACTTTGAAACTTCTATTAGAAAAGAAAAAGAGATTGACTGTTAGGCTCATTTCACCTTCATATTACACACTAACACACATATAACTTATACGAAAAATACTGAACAGAATATTGAAATAATGAAATTTTAGTATAAACTGATTTGTTTTTCTTCCACGTCCCAACGATACTATATATACCACTTCATTTAGCACTGGGACATGTTATTAGATTCTCATTTTAAACACAAACAACTGAAAAAATATAAAAGAACAAAACAGAACATTATACTACATTTTTCGGAATGAACTCATTTATTTTGCTCTTTTCTTCCAACTCCAACAACAACACTAAATATATTACTTCCCTTAGCACTTGGCTATCATTTTAACTTTTAATGTAGAAATTTTTCATGCTCATAATAAATAGACAAAACTGAAGAAAATACTCAACAGAATATTAAACTAGCTGTTTCTTCGTTGTTTTTGGAAAGAAACAATTTTTCTTTCTTCCTAGTTCGAATACTGAATATATTTCACTTGGTTGCAATAACACTGAGTACATCATTTCATTTAAAACTTAGCCATTATTTTAATTCTAAAAAAATGTACATGCCATTTCCATTATAGTTTAGTACAATTCGAACACAATACTCTTAATCTCACTAATATTCATAACTTGAGTGGTCTTGTAATTTGAAGTAGTTTCTTCGAACGTTCGAAGCTGAGCCGGTTGCATGTGACGTTATGGACAAAGGACCAATTTGAGAAAAATCTTTCAATTTGCGCTGAAGATGCTGGGATCTTCAGTAACTTCATAGCAAATTCCGACAACTCCTTATGTTGCCGAGTAGCGAAATACCAGAATGTTCGTGGTGTTGTAATTCCCTTCTTCATAAGTTCTTCAAATTTTCCACATTTTCCCCGATATTGTTGGTAGCTAGTTATTCCTGAACGGCCGAGGTTTTCCAACAGAAACTCTACTTGTTCGTGATGCTTTTCTCAGACATTGCATGAAATGGGTTTTGAACAATCACGCGTACAAACCGTATTATACAATGCTACTTTACAAAGCCAATACAAAATTCCCAGTTTATGCTTACGGATTAAGTTTTACAAAATCCAGCTAGATTCCATACAATTTTAGGAAGAATTTTTTTAAAGCTCAGCGCGTAGAACGTTTTCTTTTAATTTGTAGATCTGTTTCTAATTTTTTACGTACTTTACGTATTTTACGTAAATTACGCGTTCTTGCGCGTATTTTACGCGTCACGTAGAAAACCTTTTTTAACGCGTAATTACCCAACCCTGAGCCTGATGTATAAAGTTGTTAAAGTCATATTATTACTCCAAGGGCCGTACGATGGAGGCATTAACGTTAATATAAATGGCAGTAATGAGCACTTACTTCCTCTAACGGTTAACCTCATTTCTGAGATGATTCTTAGAAGTGGGCGTGTTGGCATGCAGTTAGAAGACCTATATGCATTATTTAAAAAGCACACGTTATCTGTGGAGTACTAACGATTTGCGTCACTATCGAACACTAACGTAGCACTAGCAACGTTTCAAGTAGAAATTGGGTGCAGATATAAGTGGCTTGTCAACTTCACGGACATTATATTTTCCTTGAATGCGAGAATTTTGCGCTCGGGAAATTCGCGCCCTACCACGAAAATGCGCCCGCAATATATTTGTACTGGGATGTTTGCGCCCTACCCCAAAAAGAGGGGAAAATGTGCCGGCTATATATTTACACTGGGATGTTTCCGCCCTACAATTCAACTTATTTTTGTATTGTGTAAAGTAACTTCCAGTCACACTTGAACTAGGCTTGCCTCTCATCGTCTCTGTGAGTTACTCCATCCGTTATAATATTCCGAACAAATGAAAAAATACAATTTTATTTCACTAAAGAGCAATCCATGCAAATACAATTCTTCATTACACTACAAAATTTACAATAAAAGTATAAATGACTGATATATAATTATTTATTAATATAATCAAAGAGTATAATGTAATCTACAAAAGGCTCTTTGGCTCTACC
Organism: Thermobia domestica; assembly: GCF_964235325.1. Taxonomy (NCBI): domain Eukaryota; kingdom Metazoa; phylum Arthropoda; class Insecta; order Zygentoma; family Lepismatidae; genus Thermobia; species Thermobia domestica. The sequence continues at coordinate 19,903,225 of NC_137468.1, read as the reverse complement.
CAGATATCTCTGTTCACAATCCTTGCGAGTTGTTTGGCTTTTCAGGACACAAAATATAGAAAAGAAAATGTAAAGTGAATGTAAAATCAGTTCAGTAATATTATCAAGAAAACTATGTACAATGTGTTTACTTGCTGGAATTACACTTCAAACACACAATTGCGTTTAGTCGTTCTTTCAGAAAAAATGTTCCGGGGGGCACACTTAGTATTCCGGAAGGGGGTCACTGCTGGTACTATTCTATTTATTTTTATATTATAGACTTATTATTTTGGTCTCCTTCGAGAGGGCACTCTGAGAGATCTGGGAAGGCCAGTGTTCCCCCAAAATCATCTTTGGAAGAAGCAGCGATTCGTTGATCCGTTGTGTTCTTTTGACTTATATTGAAGTTTATTCTCCCCTTATATAGGCTAGCCACAATGAAAATAAATCACAAATGGCATGGTTGTGGGGGGAGGATTGTTTATGCTGTAATGTCAGCCCCTCCGAGCAAATGCGTAAGCTCAAATAGGTTCTTTTATTTCGTAGGGCTCAAACTTCCCGGTGGAGGTACATAGCACGAGCAATTTTCCTTGTTCTTGAGGTAGGGAGCAAATTTCCCAGGCGCAAAATTCTCGACACCGTTCGAATGACCTCGGAAGACTATATCTTTTTTAATACTTTTTTATATTCTTTTACTCTAGATTTCTTCATAGCTTCTTATTAAAATAGTTACTAACATATCCTCATTTTATTGTCCTAACCAATCAATATGGGTATGTTGTCAGTAAAATATTTAGATTGATCGAGCCCCTGGTGTGTAACCACAGTATTTCATATCATCCCCCCATTAGAAATCTTGGCTAAACGAACCAATATATATTGCCAATAAAATAGTTTAGAAGATTGAGCCCCTGGTAAATAGCCACAGTATTTCGTGACAGACCCCGCTTCCTATTACCATATTCTAGCTACGTGCCTGACTCAGCTAATTCTCTACATTTTTTACCAAGCACACATTTTCTAAAACGGAAAATGCTCTCTAAATACCTAAGTTCATTATTTTCAGCAGATGCAAAAATTGGGTAAGATTCTATCTACATGTATGTTATATATGCCGATTACTGGAAACCGCTTCTCGCTATCTATTACCATACTATATAATGATTAACGTTAAAAGAGGAAATGGTTGATTTGTATCGCTTCAGGTTTGAATATTACATTCATCAGGAAACTCGATTCTTAACTATTGACTCCGTACATCGTGGCCAAAATTGATGGTAATCCATCAGATAGTTCTTGAGACTGTTTGTTTCACTGACGGACAGAATGAATATATGGCTATAGAGTTTTGATAAACTAAATTCGTTAATGAGTGATGATGGAACAAATACAAGAAAGGGAACCAAGAGTACCACCGGGAACATTTTCGAACACAAAATTAGCCATCGAAAACCCACATGTCCTGGGTTAGAATACCATAGATGAAAACTCTACCACTGAGTCATCAATCACCCGCTTATTCGTTTTATTAATTATTATATTAATATAAATTAATGAATGCCTGTTTATGTTAATTATTGAACAATTACATTGTATACTTCGTAAAGTCAAAAATCGTAAATTTGTATTTACTGTACATAGGTATGTTCACAATAAGCGAATGTTACTAGAATATTTGTTGAGATTTCTCTTCCTTCACTGCCTTTCGTCTGGTTAAAAAGTACTTTGCAGTGCTTTGGAGCAGCTGCAGGTGGGAACACAATAATGTTTGAAACATACCGGCGACTTTTTTGTGTGTGAAAATAAGACCTCCCTCATAAAGCAGTAAATAACTGCAGTAGCAATTGTCTACGTAAGTGATAAAGACATATCCAACTACAAGAAACTAATACAAGTATATATATATATTCATTATTGTGTTTTTCTTTCAACAGCTACTAGCTAGGGATGGGCAATTCCAGAATTTTTACTTTCCAGATTCCGGAAAGTAAAATCGGAAAGAAATTCGGATTTTTTTCTAAATTCCGGATTTTTCCAAATATCGGAATTTTTCTATAAATTCCGAAATTTTTCTGAATTCCGGAATTTTTTCAAAATCCGGAAATTTTTCGAATTCCCGAATTTTTCTGAATTCTGTTTTTTTCTAAATTCCGGCATTTCTCTGAATTCCGGAATTTTCCGAAATCCGGATTTTTCTGAATTCTGGATTCTTTCCGAATTCCGGAATTTTTCCGAATTTCTGAATTTTTCCAAATTCCGGAATTTCCCGAAATCCGGATTTTTCTGAATTACGGATTTTTTTCCGAATTCCGGAAAACAAAATTTACGGATTCCGGAAAATTTTGGCCATCCCGAAGATATATATATACACAGGGGTTAGACAAAAATCTAAAACGTTTGCAAAAGTGTGAAAATCTTAACTAGTATTGTATGGGGCCTCCTATTGCGTCCAAAACAGCTTGGATCCGACGTGTTAGACGTATACAGCTCCTGAATCGTGGTGTGTGGAATTCTGTACCATTGTTCCTCCAAAACATGCTCCAGTTCTTTAAGGGATGCTGGTGGAGGATAATGAGACCGAACCCGCCTTTCTAACTCAGACCACAATGGCTCAATGATGTTCAGATCTGGTGATTGTGGGACCCAGGGAAGGTGTGATAGGTGCTTGTCATGCTCCTCAAACTATGATTTCACCGTTTTTGCAGCGTGGCAGGGTGCCAAATCATCTTGGTAGATGCCATCACCATCAGGGAACAATATTTGGGCCATGGTTAGAACCTGGACCCCAAAGTGGCCTCATACGCCTTAGCATTCATCATTCCATGCAGGGCTATGATGAGACCTGCAGGAAACCACGATATCGCTGCCCATACTGTAACAGAACCACCCCTGCTTTACAGTTGGGAGCAGACAATCTGTATCTCAGGCCTACGACGGTATTGTCTATACGTAAATACGACAGGTTGTTGGAAACAAGGTGAAGGTCGATTCATCGGACCACATTACGTGTTTCCACTGCTCATGAGTCCACAGCTTGTGGCCCTTGCACCACTGGTTACGCCTCTTCAGATATACTGCTGTGACCAAGGGTTTAATGATAGCGGTCATGAATTTTAATTTTATGAAGTTCCTGTCGCACTGTTCACGATGAAACCTGGCTTTATAGGCCGGAATTGAGTTCAGACGTGGTCTTTTTAGCTGCTACAATCCGTTTTAACGCCCTCCGGTCCTTAACGAACAGGATTGTCTTTCGACCAGTGTTGTGCTTTACAGACGTCGTTTGCCCATGAATTGTTTATGGTCTCGTGGCATTAGACACAGTACCTTTCGATACCCCCACTGTTTCCACTCAAGCTCCAACCAGACGGGCAACAAGATCATACCTCTTTGGAAGTGTGTCAGGTCACCCATTTTACCGCACCACTTTCACACCACGACACTCACAGGTGAACTGGTTACTGCTGACGGAAGAGGAGGATCAACATGACACATTGAAAACAGAGAACGATCGGAAAGAGCAACAGTGTTGTACAGTGGTAGACCAAACTTACGTGTTCTGTATGAAGTGTTTTAGACCTTTTGTCTACCCCTGTATATATATATATATATATATATATATATATATATATATATATATATATATATAGGTGGCTTCTGATCTATGGTGATGAAAGTAAATAAGTTTATCTTATGTAAAGTCCTAACTCCAGAAAGAGCGATGCTTTATGTGTTAGTCGAGAGTTCAGGTCACAGCTCTGCAGTGGAGTTTCTATTGGAGTAAGTTGGCGCGAAGTACAGTCATGTCAAGACGAGGCCACTACCGTTGAGAGGCTTTTCAGAGAATTTTCATAAACGTGACGTTATCTATACACAAAGGTAATTTTAGAAAAGAAAAACTCATGTAGGTGCAATGATCCACTAGAGAGATGAGAGGGGAAATAACAAGGCGTGGTGGTCTTGATATTCTTCAAAATTTGTGGATAAAACCATATTTATTTATAAATGATAAGCCGCTTATTTTTGTAGAAATTTTTATTTAATTTATTTATTTCTGAATGTACAGCGTGTCCAGAATATTTTCTAACACTACATTTTTTACATTTATTTCTCAAGGCACTGCTTGTTGTTTACCTGAAACAATATGAAAACGTTTTTAATATTTGTCTTACTGATGTTTCATGAAATATAATAACATTTTTAAAGATAGAACTAAAATTAAGATGACTACAAAAGTGAATTGGAAGTACAACAGGTACAAGTTTATAAACATAGGGAAAAGAAGGGAGGAGACAGTAAACGATACAGTAATTTAGGCGTTGATATCTCTTAAGCTCTTTTGTGTATTCATTCCATGGTAATACCCCGAATGCATTGAACTTAAATATAGTGTAAGGGTTATAAAATTAATTTTCAGTGAGTTAATTTTGATATACAAGGTGTCACGAGGGTCCCCTGACATAGAGTAACTCAGTTATTATCAGAGCTTCAACAAAATGTAAGAGGGGGAAACCGTCTTCAAATATGATAAATATTGACCTTTTTGTTTTGAATATAATGTTTAGTTTTATTATTCTCGGAGTTTGCACTCAATAGTAGATCCGAAATAAGCACTGTATACTCAATGATTTGCTTACGTACATGCAAGTCAAAGACGAATCTTTTATTTTGTAATATTTGAATATCTAAATAGTTTACTGAACTAATATAAGGAAAAGAATTTTAGATGTTCATATACTCTCAGGTTCTTCGACAAGTTCTCTGAAAATTTAACGTTTTCTTATCTCTTCATATTTTACTAACCTAACTACTTCATGCAATACAAATTTTATTCTTTGTCTGATTTAAGAAAATTGTTGAGTTTTCACTTGAAAAAAAAAGTTATTTGGAGGCTATTATGGAAAAAAGGAGAACAAAAAAGATAGGATTATTTTTAATATAAAGTAGGCGAGAAAGTAATATTATCTTCCGTTAGTTGATCATAATGGCTTTTACTATCAGCCTTCGCTTCCTTCTCGCCGTTGTTGCTCACTGCTGCGTCGAGTCTAGGGGTAAACACATACCGATGAGACCTCGCGATCGAGGTCAAGGTTTAAGTAGCGGTCGCCATTTCGATGTGTAGGTCGCGATGAATGAAGGTTGAACATAGCGAGGAGATCGCACCCTCGCTATAAGATTCCAGTTTGATGAGGAACATTACTATAACGCGTGTGAAATTATTGCATAAAGATCACTCATATAGACGAGTGCTTGTCTTTGCAGGTATTTCTTTATCTCATTTCAGTAACGAATTTAGAAAGAAAAACCTTTTTCATTAATCTCGGAATTGGGGTGTGTGTAGTTTTCAAGCATAGAAATGATTAACAGTAACTTTGTTTCTTTTTTCTTTTCTTTCTTTTCTTTTTTTTAAGAAATTCCACAATTTACGAACTTCAGCCCGAAAGTCCCCTCGCTGTAACCGCAACTGCCTTATATAATAATAAGCTACAGCATAATTCTCAAATAAATATGAATAAGTTATCTGACATTTCCATTTCAGTTAGTATTTTCGTAAATTTTCTATCCAAAACGTGCCTATTATGATGTTTGTATTTCGTATCCCATATTGCTAGAACATTCCTTACTAGATCTATTAATATGTCTTCATAATCAAATTTAATAGGGCAGCAAAACCTCTCGAGCATAGACACCCATATTCCTATGTAGACAAAATTCTGAACAAATGAAGACTTTATTTTGTGCAGCGCTTAAGGGAGAACCAATGAAAACACGAGCCACAGCGATGCTTCCTCTGAACATCGATGTAAAAACAAACTCGGTTGTTTATCATCGCGACCACTAATTCACTCTCGAGGTCGACCTCTAGGTGGCGATGTAGCGTACTTCTTCGGCATGCGCTTACTACCCATTTAAATCCACGTGTTTGTGCCAGTATTGAGGTAGCGACCGCGACTTAAACCTCGACCTCAATCGCGAGGTCTCTTCTGTATGTCCTTACTCTAAGAGGCCGTTTAGACGTTATGATAAATCATCAAGGGTAGAGATAAATTTCAGAAATCATCACATCTAAATTAGTTTATCTCATGATATCTCTCCTGCATATGATACGATGCGATAAGTTCGACATGTTCAACTTATCGCATGCAAGCCAGGTATAGCCCCCCGTAGAGAAACAAAGGAATGAATAGGTCACCGCTTCCAACCCTTGTTCGCTGCCAGCTTCTTGGAAGGAAAGCGGAAAAAACAGGTTTTGCTAAGAATTTGCTTATACCTGTCGTCCTGTGATCTGTTCTGTTGACAAAAAGGAAAGAAATATCTTTTCCCCATTTTCTGTTCATGAAATGCGAATAGTTTTCCAAACTACGAAAACTACAACAAATTAGCCGTTCGATTTGGTTTGCTTTGATTTATGAAATTTAACCTCGGCTAAAGCAAAGATAGATCCATAGTTTAAAATGAGATAAAACCGACTAGCACCGAGAATTGAAACCTAGACCGCATACATCAGAAGCGGCACGTCCTTGATTGAAACCTTTGTCCATATCTTCGAAACAAGTCATTATAAACCTAAAATTAAATACAGTATTTGCAATAATACTTCCACATAAATTTACTGGGGACCAGAGATGGACACATCAACCATGGTCTACTAGTCTATAAGTAATTGTGAGAGGTAGCCCACGTTGGTCTGTCTTACTGTTTGTATCAATCAAGCATACCAATCTCGATGGACTGATTGCTAGTTTCTGATAACAAATGAACGTTTCTGAGAAAATCAAAATGAATTAATTAGTTTTTTAAATATTTAAATAATCTTAATTTTATGAATCGTATTTCCTTTTTTTTTTTTTTTTTTTTTTTACTGTCCATTACGTCCTCATTATTAGTCTATATTTTAATCAGTAGATCGCTAGTGATTTCAGAAATGAAAAGTAGCGCTCAAACTTAAGAAAGGTTAGCCACCCTTGTTGTAGACCTATTCAATATTGTTTTATTTTTCAGTTCTTACTCTGGTTTGTCAATCAAGCGTTTTAGTGCTTACCTCCTGTTATTGCTGAACGGGACGTAAAACCCAAAATCAACTCAACTCAATTCAATTCCGAATTCAGAAATCGTATATAGATACTTCATAACTAGAATTTCGAATTTTGAATATATATATATATATATATATATATATATATATATATATATATATATATATATATATATATATATATATATATATATATGCTTCATACTTATTTCACTTCTATATAAATTGTATTTTAATTTACAATGTCAGATTAAATATTTTAACCAAAGGCGAGCTCTTTAACCAATAGTAACCATTAGGCTAGAAAGGTTTATCTTCTTCCAAGAACACTTAAGATTATTATAATATAAACTATGGGTGTTCTGAAAATGGTGCCTACGGACCACAGAGCACTCTTCTGCAGGTCACAATAAAGCGAAAATGTTGTATGATGAAATGCCCTCCGTGGCCTCCTTCAGGCTCTATGGGGAATCAAAATTTTACTATGTGGCAACGTCGCAGAGTAACTTGAAGCCATTAGCATTACTCTACGAATACAACAAAGCGTTAAATCGATTGCTTCACTAATAAGTGATGCCAGTATCAATCAATATCGACTTTAGTTGCCATCTGGAAAAGAATCGATATAACTATTTGATAGATTGATACATCTAAATCTATGGTTCTTTATTTGCGACGTTGCTACATAGTGCAATTTATGTCTCCAGACGACGACTCGAAAGGTATACAAATATATATATATATATATACTGGCGGATCCAGGATATGATCAAGGGAGGGGTTAAACCATAGTTTGCCGCTTTATCCTGTGTAAAGCAGGATTGAAGCCCTTTAATCCAGTGTATACCTGAGCGTCAAGAAGGGGGGGCTATAGCCCCCTCCTTGGATCCGCGCCTGTATATATATATATAAGGTATGGGTCGCGGACATAAGCTCACCAGTAATAATACATATAATTGTATTATGAAATAATTAATGAAAGGAAAAAATACAATAATGATAACTAATTACACTTATACGTTAACTAATTTATACTAATTGCAAAGGAAAATAAACATGAATAAAATAAATACAAGTAAGCAATGGAAAAATGGTAAACGGAAAATATGACTAAAATCCAAACTAGACTTTGAATATTAATAATCTGGCAATGTACTATGTTTGTTTTTGTCGATTACAGCGCCATCTATCACGTAACGAAAAAATGTTCAATACGGTAGTTACGTATTTTTTCACGGAGAATCAGAATATGCGATAAAAATGGGAGTTCCTATTTAAGATTTCAAAGTTGCCCCTCCCTCCCCCGGGTGGTGGGGGCAGGGGGTCGCGTGTGGTATCTTTGGATGTTCCCCTTCGAGGTGAACAACTTTTGTTGCAACTTTTTTAAAATCCGATTTGCAGTTTTCAAGATATTCCCAAAAACAATTATAAATGCTTCACCCTATATATATATAGGGAGGATTGGACAAAAATCTAAAACGTTTACAAAAGTGTGAAAATCATACCTAGTATGGTGTGCGGCCTCCTTTTCCGTCCAAAACAGATTGGATCCGACGTGGAATGGACGTATAGAGCTCCTGAATCGTGGTGTGTGGAATTTTGTACCACCAGGGTGCAATGGGTAGAACCTGGTTCCCCAAAATGGCCTCATACTCCTTAGTATTCATCATTCCATGCAGGGCTATGATGGGACCTGCAGAAAACCACGATATCACTGTCCATACTGTAACAGAATCACCCCCATGCTTTACAGTTGGGAGCAGACAGTCTGTATCCTAGGCCTGCGACGGTGTTCTCCATACGTAAACACGACTGGTTGTTGGAAACAAGGTGAAGGTCGATTCATCGGACCACATTACGTGTTTCCACTGCTCATAAGTTCACGCCTTGTGGTCCTTGCACCACTGGATACGCCTCTTCGCATTTACTGCTGTGACTAGGGGATTGGCGATAGCGGCCCTGCCATGAATTTTCATTTTATGAAGTTCCCGTCGGGCTCTGTTTTCGATGAAACCAGGTTCTATAGGCCGGAATTGAGTTCAGACGTAATTTTCATTGCAGTGGTATTCTTTTTTAGCTGCTACAATCCTTTTTAATGCTCTCCGGTCCCTATCTGACAGTAGCTCCAACCAGACGGGCACCAACGATCATGCCTCTTTGGAAGTCTGTCAGGTCGCCCATTTTACCGCACCACTTTCACACCACGACACTCACAGGTGAACTTGTTACTGCTAACGGAAGAGGAAGGTCCACATGACACATTGAAAACAAAAGAACGATCGGCAACCGGAACACATGTTGTACAGTGGAGGGCCAAACTTACGTGTCCTGTGTGAAGTGTTTTTAGATTTTTTGTCCACCTCTGGCCCGGATATATATAGGGCCCGATCCAGGAATCTCTGAGGGGGGTACACTAATAACTACCAGTACATTTGAATTAAATTTGAGTTTTTTAAATGCCTTTAGGCATCTGTGATGTGAATGAGGAATTCCTTTGGAAATGCTAAGTGTCTGCTCTCGAATTCTTTTCCTTCAATCTTCAGAAAATTGACTTAAACTATTGATTTTGCAAAACTCTCTGCTAGCTTCTCACTTTAGGTAGTGTATATTTACAACGGAAGGGGGTGCACGTTTACCCTTGCACCCCCTAAATCCGGCCCTGTATATATATATATATAGTAGGTGACTTGTGTATCTTATTCCGTAGCTCATTGGGTCCCACTTTTTTTTTATTTTTATTTTTTCATTGATCAGACAGGACTCCAGTAAACAGGAAAATATAGTTACAGTTTAAGATGTGATTCGATATTCTGCAAGTATTTATATATTTATTGTCAAGCGAACAAAATGAAGTAGAATTTTACAAGCGTACAACTGTTCTAGATTTTAGTATTAATAAAAACTACGAATATGTTTACAGCTCAAAAATAAATTGAATGCTCTTCAATTGTAGTCCTTAATTAGCTATGGTCAAGAAGATGGATTTAAGTTGTTTTGTGTGTGGTCAGCTCATTGGTTTCCATCATCTTTAATTCTGGAACTAAATATAACTAATTTTATTTTTCGTTTAGAAATAAAATAGTCACCTTTAGCTCGTAACGAAAGAGAGCAAAATGTCACTATGGCATTACATTTCGTTATATAAAGAAATGAAAAAAAAATACATTTATAGTTGAAAATGTCGGAGGTAATTTGACAAATATTATGAACAATTCTATAATATGTAGAATTAAGTAATGGTTTATAATAAAATAAACTGCAATGAAATGCAGGGTATATGAAGTTAGCAAAAATATTTGACTCTATGAGCTGAAATACAAGTTTATTGAATAGATGGGGAAACTTCACCTTGAAATATACACCATGAATTTGATATTCGATAGAATTTGAAATATGTTAAGATCATGGGATCATTTATCATAGGATCATGTTTTATATCTCATTTTGTTCAGAATAGAACATCCTTTCCAACTGTACTACTCCTTTGTCCGTATTATACACCAGAAACTGGAAAATCGAGGAAAACTGGGAGATTTTTCGATTTTTCGAAATTTTTGCATCCCTCTAGTTCGAGCCTGGGTTCACGTAGGGATATGAATTTTTTATGAAAATACGTAGTTATGTACAGAATACGTGTGCTAAATTTAAATCCTGCAAAATTTACATTATATATATAATTTACTGCATCGTTACTATTTGGCCTAGAGTCATGGTTTAAACGCCATTTTCTTCAGTATAACAAACCCTTTCCAACGATACCACTCACATGTCCGTATCATACACCTGGACCGGAAAATTCGGGAAAAACCGGTTTTTTTAAAGGATCCCCCCGAAACACTTCACCACTTTGGCCAGTGGCGGCTCTAGCCCGGGGGACCTAGATCTAGGATTCTCTGAGGGAGTGCACCAATAACTACCAGTACATTTGAATTAAATTTGAGTTTTTTTAAATGCTTTATCTGTGATGTGAATGAGAAATTCCTTTGGAAATGCTGAGTGTCTGATTTCGATGAATTCTTTTCCTTCAACCTTCAGAAAATTGACTTAAACTATTTATTTTGCAAAGCTCTCTGCTAGCTTCTTACTTTAGGTAGTGTACATTTACAACGAAATGAAATGATTTTTTTTAGTTTTCAGCCCCACGGTTATAACGGTTAGGCTAAAGGAGACGGTGAGAATGAGAAATGAATGAAATGGTGGAATGAAGAAAGTGGAAGGAAACCCACGTACACGGTGTTTGTCCACCACAAAGTTCACTTGGCGGGAGCAGGGTTTGAACCAGGAACCCATGCACCAGAGGTGAACGCTCTACCACTGAGCCACCGCGGCCGATATATTTACAACAACGCGGGGGTGCACGTGCACTTTTGCACCTCCCTAAATCATGCCCTGCCTAGGACCCCAGTTTTTTGAGTCAAAAAATAATTTATTATTTATATATTTTTGAAAGTTTATAGTAAAGTCATGATATACCTATCATAGTCTGGGGTCTGGCTGGCTCCCCGATTTTTTACCTTCTACATCCGACACTGACTCTGGCCCGGCCCTGGGTTCACGTAGGGATCTGAAAATTTCTTGAAAATACGTATTACGTACACAATGCGTGTGCTAAATTTCAATCTTGTATCTTGAAAACAAAGGGATGAATTTTTTTTTTTTGAAAGTCTGAATTTAGGCCACACACGCACGTATAACTAACCGGTTAGCGTACGCGCCTTTGGCGTGGGAGACCCGGGTTCGATTTCCAGTGGGAGCTCATGTGGTTTGGATTCCACGTTAATCAGTAGGTCCACGTCTCACATAGCATCACTGCTGAACAGGACATTAAACTCAAAATCAACTCAATCATATTATAAAAATTTACTGCGTCGTTACTATTTGGCCTAGAGTCATGGTTCAAACACTATTTTCTTCAATATAACAAGCCCTTTGCAACGGTATGACTCACATGTGCGTATCGTACACCTAAAGCGGAAAAATTGGTAAAAATCAGATTTTTTTTCTGAAAAAATCGCCCCCTCGGAATAGTTGCGACCCTCAGCCTCGGGCCCGAGTACACATGGATCTAAAGAATTGAGAAATAGGCCTACTCAAAGGTGCACACAATCCGTGTGCAAAGTTTCAATCTGGTATGTTAGAAACTAAAGGCTTGAAAAAGTTTTGAAATTTCCTCAAGGATAAGTCACTTCCCTCTGTCCCCACTTGGCGCCACCAAGATGACCATCTGATTCCAAAATGCATCATTTTTTTGACCAATAAAAAAGCCGGCCTAAATACCTGTTATAGAACCTAAATAAGCGGTCAAAGACAACACTTACGCAAAGATACCATGAATCCTAAAAGATTTAACGAGAAGTTGCGTAGTTACGGATTAGTATACAAGGTATATATATATGGGGGGGTTTTGTATGTTTAAATACTTGGGACAAGAATGTATATTTTATCTTTTAATTTAGATATATTCTGTGGACACAAATACAAAAAATGAATTAAAAACCCCAGCAATAAAATGACACTCGTCTTTCAGCTTACTATTAACGATTCTTAAGTGTCTAAATAGGCAACACCGTTCTATATTTCTTTTCTTTTTTAAACATAAACACAATTATATCATTGCTACGGACATGATAATTGCAAAAGCCGCATAATAGTTCTTTTCCATTTCAAGCTCTTTATTTTACTACGGCGGGAACACAAATTACCAAGAAACAGGAATTGTCCTTTCACAAGTGGCAGGTAGAAACGCACACACACACACCACAAGCAAACATCGTGGCCCTGTATTTTTCTGAAATAGTTCACATAACCTCCGAAAGATGTCAGACTCTATTGACCTCTGTGAGGAATATCTCCGAGCGATATCGCCGTGTGTGAATAGAAAATATCTCTCTTGCATATGATAAAAAAATCTCCACCCTTGATGATTTATCATAACGTCTAAAAAGGGCCTAAGGCGAGTTGAAAGTTTCCGCAAGTGCTGCGTAACTGTCATACCTTTTATCCGAACAAGAGCTAAACGGTGAGCAGGTACAATCATGTTTTATCATCTGACCATTTTTCTTTCGTTTTTTTTTTTTTTTTTTTTTTTTTTTTGTCTTTTTAGTTCGTTGTACGGCGGCAATTCTCTTTAGGTTAACGGAGACGGATGATTAATGAAAGTGATCTTTTTCTTCCTGTCCTCCCCCACGGCAAATCGAACACGGAACGTCGTACAACAGAGGTATATACACTAGTTACTACACCAGAGGGAAGGTCATCTGTTTATGGAAATATTATGCGTCGATCATATGTAGTGAAGAGGTGTCCTGAATTCACGAGAGTAAACAAAGAAGTTAAAATGGAAGCAGTTCTGGCAGCAGGCATAATTCAATGGCTAAGTGATAAAAGAAAAGCTAGACAATGGTGGAAATTACGTCGAAAAGAAACTCTTCTATTAGGAAATACGTAGCAGTAGCCAATTTTTAAGTACATATAAATTCTGTGAAGGAACAAATACTAGGTGTTGTAACCGTATTTTGCGGAACCGCATCGTAACTAGGATTATTACATATATATCTATTATATATATGTGTCGAATTTTAAGTTGATGCATATGGTAAATAATTGATAAGATTTCCTAATAATAATTATTATTATGATAATAATAATAATTTAAATAAAAGGAAGTAGATTTTGAAATACATGCAATAGCTAAGCTACTTTGGCGTTTGAAAATGTGTTACGTTTTTATAAATTATGCTTAATTACTTGTCCATTTTGATTACTAAATATTTCATTAATTTTGCAAAGCCTTTTAAAACAAATGTTGATATTAGACAACGATTATTATTATTTCGTAGTGTGCCGTTTCGCAGGAGATCAACGAATTCAAACGATACCTGATCATCATGAAAGCAAAAGTGGGTCAGCGTTCGTATTTAGCAGACGGTATTGTCATCTCAGCGTTCACCTAGCGTCATCAGGACAAATGGGGAGCTTGTTGAAAATAAGAAGTAGTGAGCTCCGGTTTAGAGAGACTGCAGTAGCAGCAAGGGGACTACAAGCCAGCTGATAAGTCCTAGCAATTTAAGGTTTGGTGTGCCAAGAATTAATTCACTTTCCACCAAGTTTTTTTATCTGATGACTTAATATTTTTTTCAACAAATGTCTAGCAAACGTAGTTATCAAATTCATTGTAAGTCATATTCATACTTATGAAACACTGATAATTACATTACATTTGTTTGACGGCGATTTCTTTTCTCAGTACTAGATAGCAAGAATACTCTCTTTGTCATGGCTTAAAAACTTTAACTGACAATTATGGTAACCAAATACGGAATTAAAATGTCCGTGTTTAAAACCTTCATAATATAGGAAAACAGACTCTAAAATACAGAATAACCTTATACCACTAATACAATATATAATGCAAAATAAGGTCACTTGGGTTATGATGTTTCTCCGGGTCATCTGCGTCTGGGTATCACTTTTAGACCCAGTGTGACCCGGTAACTCGACCAGATCGGATACCATGTCGGACTTTTTGTCCTGATCAGACCCTGAGATCCAGAAGCATATCGATATATGTAATGTTAGTATGAATGTCATCTCTATAGAATTTTATGATTGATTAATAATGTTGAATAAAGTTCAAACATTGATTTGTTTGATTTCGTTTAAACATTTATCAATCAATCCTAAATATATGTTTTCAATATTTGAAAAAAAAATCATATGTATTCGTCTTTCCGTAGTTAAAAATAATTCAGTGATTTCTGTATTTAGTCTTTGCAGGAAAGATTTAACGAAAAGAAAAAAAAACTCTTTGTACTCAGTGGCATATTTTATATTCTAAACAAATTTACAGATTTGTTCGATTAAATGTTGACAATCGCCTATAAGAAAAATCTCTAGTGTATATTTTATATGGTGCTGAGGCGTTAATAGCCTGATAAATCTTGTTGTTAGCTTTCAGTGCAATGTTTTGACACACAGAGAAACGCAAAGAAAAAACGAGGAAGGATAATTGCAAATGTAGTGTGAAGACACAGACAGAGGATATAATCGTGTTCGATATCATTACATTAGCATCCATGTCATATATTCTCCTAATGTGTCTGGGATACTGTATTGTCTCTGAGTTATATAGCTCTGTCAGGATCATTGGCTCACTATGAGTCATTGGTCTATCCATGTCAGAATGGATCACTCCGTGAATTGGGTCTGTTGGGATTGTCGACATTGGTGGTGAGTCGTGAGTTTGACAACCTGTTTCATTTATGGTGGGGTCACGAGCCAGAGAACTTGTGACCTATTCCATCCCTGGAAAAAAGAAGACGCGCAGCACCATATATATAAATAAATATGTTAGAAACAATTAATGATCAACATCGTCTACTGATTAACCTTAAACTATAATGTAACAATTAAAGGGTTTAATGCAAGAACCAGGTATGTCCACTTTTAGATATTTTCTTGAGCTGCTGTCTCTTGCTCTAACTGTATGTAGGTACCTCCATTTACATTATAACACTGAATATAAATGTAGGATCTACATGATTCCTGCACACAATGTAGAGTATTTCTTTCCCTAATGAATCATGCGGAAATCTCAACTTAGCTAAAAGTGAATCTACTGGTTCTTGCATTCAATCCTTCAATTAAAATCTATCATTCTTGTGCACTAGAACATGATTAAAGTATGCTATTTTTCGATTTAATTGTGTTTATTTTCAGAAAATATTTTTTCCTGATACTCTAACCTGTAGAGAAGAGCCTAAACTAACTACAAAACTACCCTGAAAGAGAATACCGTACGAAACTGAATTGTTTTTCGTTAATGTAATCCGTAACTAACATTAAATAGATGTTATGAAATTCAGCGAATAGAAGCGAAACCTTCAACTTACCGCATAAACCAGTATATTTATCATTGCACTGTGTAGACTTGCATTCCCTACATGGAGGCCCCAATTTATAGATTGTAGCTCCCAGGAAATTTCCGGCTACACGGTAGTTACAAATGAGAAATTTTGTGTAAAAGATTCCTTCTCGAAACTTAGAATATCCACAACCAACTTTTGTTGTCTCTGCCCAAACTACTTGGGTGTAATGTCCTGCAGGCATCAAATGCTCACTGTAAGACACATTTAATTCAATTGTATTATTTTCTTGAAATGGTTATTATATTTAAAACACAAAGATTAGAATACTTCGACACATTTATGAATTATATACATATGCTTTATTCCAATACAATTCTTACTAAAATGGATAAATTTATTAGAATCTTTAGTTTACAACAATTTCCACTTTGTTCTACCCTTGAAGGTAAGCCAGAAAATAAAACTTCTACTTATGTTTTATTGTTAATACTAAATATATAGTAAAACGCCTATGTAGAATTAGCACATATCCTTCCGTTAGTTTTCCACATATTCGCCTTCACTGTTAAAATAATTGCCTAGGCAACAGTACCACTGAGAGAACCCCGATGAGATTCTGACTACAAAGCCATCTTGAACCACATACCAGACATTATTATGTGATCAAAATCGCTTGTCATGCATACGTTAATTTATTTTGGGGGAAAGGTTGATATCGGACGGGTCTAGTTCAGGATTGTACAATGAGTGCGAAAGAATTTCCCAGGCACCATCATTGCAAATGTTTCGATGTTGCTTGATATGTTGTGCCACGTTTTACGGTATAAGGGTAAACTGAAAAATTACGATGTAATTCTATGCAATGACACATACCAGACAATCTCCCCTCTTATCTGCGGGGAGATTTCCGAAATTAAACAACCTACATACTGTTATGTGGTTTGATCGCAACGAATTCCACCCAATCACTTAATTTCACTGACGCTCATATATATAAAGTTTTGTTTGCGGGATTAGACTCTCCGAAATACGCAGAGTATTAAGTTTCGGTTAGTATATCATTCTACTGTTGATTAACACGCATATGCATCTCAATCTCAGGGGGGTAATTGCTCTCTCCAAATGGCGTCTCTCTTCCAGACAAATGAGCAATTCCAACCTGTCCGTCGAGAAATACCAGTTTATCAGAGCAAAAACGGAAAAATGTTTATGTATATAATTACGAAAAAAGTCTATATACACAGCTGAATGTCAGTTTGCACTAGAATCGAACAAATTAGTATGACAATAACATATAAAACATAATTATAAGGCAACCTTAACATACAAAATATTAACAAGTGTGGGTAATAATTGAGCACTAAAGTTTGATGCATCTTATTATTTGAGCTTCAGGATTAAAACAATCTACGGATGTGTTTGATATTTTCTTATATAATTCCAGAAATATATAGAACAGAGAACGCTAAATTACAACAAACTTGAACTTTACCCTGTACCTCAAAAAATAAATAAATAAATAAAAAGTGATTTTAATTAAATGACAAATGCCGAATTCATTGGTGGAAACCAAAATTTTCCATCGCATCACGCTTTTGTTGGGCAGACCACAACACATTATACGAAATGTAAATATTTATGTATATTTGCTATGTAATATAGACTAGGAAGTCGCATTACACTAATATTAAATTTTGTTGACTTACACTTAAAATACTTTCTTTGGTCGCTTACGCTTGTAGACATCTTCTGGACTCTCTCTGATGATAGACCAGCAATACTCAGCAATCATAAATTTAGTCCATCTTCCACTGTAACGCTTTTCAAATGTTGTAATCCTCACGAAAACGTTAATCGTGTTCATCACTGGACGAGATTTTGAGGGGAAAAGTCAAGACGTGAGTGCAAAAAGTGTAATTTTAAAGAAATGTTGCACTCCATGCCTTCAGACTTAGTTTCGGGCTATCAATGTACAAGCGTTACTCGAAGGGATTATGTTCATGTCTCAAACACTGACATAAGCCAACTACATTTTTACGACAAGCAATGCATGCATTTTCAACAAAATAGTCTTCAAAATTACTGTGAAGAGATTCAAACCTTGGAGTCTGGAGTCCAACAATGGCCTTTTTTTTAAAGGAAGATTTAAGTCTTGTACAAGATCGTTAAGCTCTTCTTGTGTGATCAATGAGGTGACGTTGACTGGGATGTAGATGGCTGAAAGTTTACATCTTTCCTGTTGCTTCGAATATCTGAAGCATCTTCTTCTGAATCAATAGTGTAATGTTCTGGAGCTTTAGGTACTGGAAGATCTTCACTGTGGGGTACTGGAAGATCAGCTAGGCGAATAGCTAACTTTAAACTAGAGTACTTAATCTGATGTTTAGATTTAGAGGAAAATCTTTTTACATCTGTCAAGCAAAAGTAACAGTCAGTTACATGCTCTATTTGTTCGAGCGAAGTCATAGGAAGAGCAAATTTTATAGAACTGCGTTTTCCTTTAACCAGTTGCAAAAAATCCTGAAAAACGTAGTGCAACATAGGTGGGGCTCAAGACCTATCCTGATCTCCAACCCTTTATTATTGTTCATTAACCTTTTTAACTAAGTATGTAAGACTGCATTTTCGAGTATTAAATGTAAGTTCACCACGCACATAACAATTTAAGTCAAGTTTATTTTTACACGCACGGGACATTGCACTCCACTGCAAATAGCTAAGCGTTTTTTAAGTACTCTCTTGAAAGCCAGATGCACAGCACACACTACCACAAGAGACACAACACGACAAACGTGACCAGTCCTAACGAAACGCCATTCAACAAATAACAATACAATCGAACCAAAAATTACTCAAATGCTAGAACATATGACATCAGTTAGGCAACACAAATCTGAACTCGATTATCACTAGATGTTAATGATCTACTACCTGAAATGAAGAAAAAGAGTGATGACAAATATGCAAATCTAGTGTTCCCTATTATAACACACACACACAAAAAAAAAAAAAAAAAAAAAAACTCTTACGCAGAAGCTTTTTTTTGGACAAACCATGTGCGTGGGTTTCCTTGGGGTTCTCCCGTTTTCTCCCACTTTTTTCATTCTACCTTTTCATCCATACCACTCATCATCACCGTCTCCTTTAGTCTAACGGGCATAATCATGGGACTTAAAACTCAAAGATTTCATTCCATTCCATTCCAGAAGAAAATTTGGAAGACGAGGAGAACACCTCTTTATACAGCGTATTCCTTCTATAAAGAAAAAATGTTTCTCGGGTGATGTTTAAATAAGCGTATATTGTAAGCACGTTTCTGACCCTCCGCCGGTCTAGTGGGAAGCACGTGCACCTTACGTGTACGGGGTCTCGGATTCGAATCCCGGTAGAGAACATTGAACGACACAGCGCTTCTGAATTCACGTTATATTGTAGATCCACGTCTCAAATAGCCTCGCTGCTGAAAAGGTACGCTAAATGTCAATAACTAAACCAATATTAATCATATTTCATCATCATCCGTAAAAATAGGTATTTCACATTACAAAATTTCAAACTTTTCAATTTCTCACAAGCTTTGTATGTGATACATAAAAAAGCAATTCCAGATTTGAATTTCGCATTCAAAAATATATAAGAAAAATATATTTCTATGTAAAGGACAGCTTTTGTGTTGGACAGTGTCATTGGTAAGCCTATGTAGAAGACATGAAAGCGATTTATGTTTTGTGTTTGATTCAGCGGAACTCTTAAATACAGTTCTGAGAGTAACGTTTCGAACCAGGGCTAGCCATGTGTAAATTTATACTTATATTTGCAGTCAGTGATGATTTCAGTAAATTTCATCCTGGAAGAAATTTTAATACATTGGGGGACAAAAGTAGTACCAAGAACGAGCTATCAATTCAAATTCAAGTCAGTAAAACATATGGCTCCGGGGAAAAAAAATATAGCTCCTGGGGAATTTCCCTCCCGGATCACCCCCTGAAATCATCATTGTTTTAAGTAATTAATTTAATGATGGCGACAAGGTGGCTGGATGGTTACTGTTGGCAGATGTTCGTGTTTTGTCATCATACATATGAAAGATATTCTGAAAGGTACTATTGCAAGAAAGGAGTTTAAAAATGAATTTAACCTGAATAGGTTTGTAGGACATGCCATTTTCCAGATAGGTAAACAATATTTTACTTTTAGAGGGAGCACTTTATCTTTTAACGGCAATTAAGAAGTGTGTGGGGTGCTATTTTCTTTAATCGAATGAAAGTTTCCACCTTACCAAAATACGTTCAACCTTATGTGTTAGAGTTCTATTTAAACGTTAAGTGGTATAAATTAAGATTGATTAAAATAGAACAAATATGGTAATGGGGAACGAAAAACTGTTATTTTTTAAAATCCATTCAGTGTATAAAGAAAGGAATACCTCTTTCTTATTGCGCCTGGCCACTGAAACGGAAAGTTCCGAATTCAGAAAGACGGGAATAGAGGACAAGGACAACCGATCTTCATATGGCTTCAGTGTTCCAATACATAGTTATTGGAATCCATATTCTAACCAGAAATGTTGGAAATGTATTATTTCTGGTTTGAACACTGGTCATCATAGTGAAAAAGTGTGCTGCAGAGAGAGAAACGATTTCTTGAAATGGATTCAGTAATGGAAGAATAGCTTCCACGCTTTGGTCATTATCCGTCCGTTTGGAGAAGTATCCGTTACGCCACACAAAAGCGCATTTGAACGAAAACCCGCTTTGAATTCAGTTTTTTTTTTTTTCGCAATATATAACAAGAGTGATTATGTAGGCCGAGTTTGTCAATATAGGTAATCTGTTACGATCTTATAAGGTAACGGTGACTTTAATAGTAACTATAAATATCCCATGCATGTACGTTTAGTGTGATTTTTGTACAATTTCTGACAGTTTCTCCTATTACATCTTACAACAACTCGCATAATTTCTAATTCTAATACAATTTCACTGTGATATATGAAACTTATTTGTGTTTATGTTAGATGTATTCGAAACAACATAGCTTCTGGTGCATGGGGTTCTGGGTTCAAAACCTGCTCCCGCCAAGTGAACTTTGTGGTGGACAAACACCGTGTGCGTTGGTTTTCTCGTATCCGTTTCCTCTCACTTTCTTCATTCCAGCATTTCATTAATTTCTCATAATCATCGTCTCCTTTAGCCTAACCAGCATATTCGCGGGACGTAAAACTCAAATATTTAATTTAATTTTTCTAAACAACATAGCCTGCATGAAAGGCTAATTCCTAACATTTAACAGTCACCACTCCGCTACGTGCACTGCATGCCTGACGTCAGTAGATACTGTTCGCGTGAAGGAAATTGGTAGATGTGCTGTGTATTATTAATACAACAGTCATAACTATATTTAGAAATTATCATTAATGTCCACTTAAACTCAAGTTTTTCTCTGTAGGCAAAGAAAAAGAAGTTAAACATACACAATTATAATTATTTAATAAATGAGGATATTAACCTTTAGTGTAGAGAGAGCCAAAGTCTTTCATTTAACACATACTGATCAGTAATAGAGTTGAATATCGCATAATACAAACACAGGTCATTGCTGCTGCCTATCTAATTGAAGAACAACATGATTAGCCAATATCCAGAAACTAGTAATGAGGTTTCCGGTGGTCCTTAATTGAAAGATGCTTTCCGAAGCATCCATACCTTGTTTTAGAAGGAAAGTATTCAGACCTGTTGAATGGTTAATGTTTAATATAGCAGACATGGGGCTATTTATCAAAAAAATAATTAAAATAAAATAGAACTAAGTTGAATGTTATGAGAAAGCAAATTTTAGAGGTAAATATTTTATTCAACAATTCATTATAGAATCCTCGAACAGAAAGTAGTGCTTAATATCGGTATTTGTTGTTAAATACATTCGAAAAATACGATCAGCAGTGGCGTATTTAGGGCTTGGCTACCGGGCTTAAGCTCCCTTCCCCAAAAATAAATTTCTTAAGCAAAACTTCATTCAAATTTGTCGGCACACAAAAGTGCTTATTCACGTGTTATGCCAAGCCCCCCCTCCCCCGAAACAAAATTGTAAATACGCCACTGACGATGGGAATAATAATGTCCTAACGACGAAGACGGGCATCATAATTTGTCGTACGGGGAAAGGCGTGGAGTTATTGTTTTATGCACAAAAAAAAAAGTGGAAAAATCGTTTGAAAAGCAAACGAGAAAATGAGGGAATATTCTGAAATAGAATCTAAAGTGAAGTGTGTAAAACCATAACTAACTAACTAACTAACTAACTCTATGGCCTATGGAACCCGGAGGTTCAGTGCCGCGTTCACAAAAGCTCTCCACTGACTTCTATCCTTAGCTAATTGGATCCAGTTTCTACTTTGTATTCCTATCTCTGCGAGATCCATCTTAATATTATCCTCCCATCTGCGCCTAGGTCTTCCTAATGGTCGTTTTCCTATGGGTCTACCAGTCAAGACTTTGAAAGCGTTTCTACTTTCTTCCATTCTAGCTACATGACCTGCCCACCTAAGCCTCCTAGACTTGACGACCCTAACAATGTTGGGTAAACCGTATAAACTATGTAGTTCCTCGTTATGAAGCTTCCGCCATTCCCCATTCTCGTTCCTCTTGGGTCCGAATATTCTTCTCAGGATCCTGTTCTCAAATACTTTCAGTCTATGTTCTTCCCTCAGAGTAAGCGACCATGTTTCGCAACCATACAGAACAACAGGCATGATTATCGTTTTATATATTTTAAGCTTCAAATTCCTCGACAGAATTCGCGACGACAAGAGATTTTGAACCGAATAGTAATACGAATTCCCTGCTTTTAGTCGACATTTAATTTCTTCGTGAATATGATTTTCATCTGTTAATATTGATCCTAAATAACAGATTTGAACAGATTTGAAAGTATCCACTTTATCAAAAGTATTATTTAATATTTTAACGCCTCAACAATTTGCCGTATTACGGTCCCGACGCACTTCCATGTATTTAGTTTTCTCTGCATTTACTTCTAGAAAATTAGCTGCATTAATGGGCATAACTGAGTGCATAAATGAACATGCTGCAATAGCAGTTACACTTGAGAAGTACTTAATGTTGAAGAAACGAGTAAAGAGTAATATGGGTTTCATCCTGTGTGGATTTTAGCACCTTTACAAACTTTTATTACTATTAATATTTACTTAATTTTAACAAAATTCATTGGCCAATAAATAACCGCAAACATAATTATGAAACTGTTGTTATATATAGTAACAATTTACCTTAAACAAGTCAAACTTATACATCTTGAAAAATACAGAAAAAAAAAGAAGAATGTTCAAAAGTATTTTTCTAAACAAAACAAATGACCATGAGAATTTCCTAATTATATAATGGGTGATATCAATAAAAATAAGTAACTACTCCTGAGAAGTCCTTCTCGAGAATCGGAGTAACTACACCTGGAGTAATCTCCTCCCTCAATTTCGTATCAATAAAACAAGCCACTACTCAGATCTAGTCTGCTCCAGATTTATGAACGTTTACTTGCGCTTCCTCTGCACGTAGCACTGAGTCGTATCAATAAAAGAAGTAGTTACTCATTTCTCCCATCTGTTGGGCGGTCATTTCGTTGTTTTTAACTTATGGCGTAATATCCTAAACGCCATGGAAGGGACAAGTAGCAACGACAGTTTCAATTAAAGTGCATTTCTGGATATTATAAAAGTTCCAGTGGTACTTTCAAAGTCACAGTTACCAGAAAGTAAACAAAGGAAAGCCGAAGCTTTGAAGGCAATTACAGTGAAATGCAACGAAATATCAAATACATCTACAAATGAGACACAAATTCAAAAGAGAATCTTTAATATCCGAGCGAGCATTAAAAAAAGGTAATACTGAAACCACGGGAACGAACCTCTTGGAACTGATGGATGTTGATTGGAATCCAGCAATATCAAGATTAGCACGACAAGTGCATATCACGTGTTGTCCAAGGTCTTTGTAGATTGTTTGGCTTTAAGAACGAAATCAGACACTTGGTCCCTTTGATTCCTTTTTTAAATAGTCCAGCCAGTCACGTCATAAAGCACATCCATCTGATTGCGTTTTCCACACCATACGTGTCCCCTTTCACCTTGGCATAAAAAAATATACATTCTCATGTATACACCCTTCCTACCAGCGTTGAGTTGAGTTGATTTCGAGTTTAATGTCCTTTTCAGTAGCGAGGCTATATGAGACGGGACCCACTGAGTAACTTGGAATCCGAACCATATGAGCTCCCGCCGGGAATCGAACGCGGGTCTGTCATGCCAAAGGCATGTACGCTATCCGCTTAGCCACGAAGGAGCTCTTCCTATTAGCGTATTCGTCTCCAAAATACTAGGTTTCTTTATTGCCAAGTGTTTATAGTCAAGTGCTCCGATAGCACCCGGAAATGTATATTGTTCTTGCCACTCTGCCTTTGCTGTTTGAATATTACACACACCTCCGGAAACAATCAATTTTCAGATTTCGCAATAATCGCATCCATTACACTTATAGTAGTCACAGACACAGTACTTTGAGCCACAACAGAATCCCCTGACATTCAATTCAGACCTGGAATCCCGGATCACTCACGTAAAGCAAGAAAACCCGCATCTTTTCGTCATTACGTAGTGCACCACGCCAATTTTCCGTTGATTCTCTTAAAAAATGTTGTGCTATCTACTTCACATTTTCTTTCATGAACCTATGTTTTTTGTAATTTCCATTTGCAACATTTCTATGCAATTTATAAGTTTTACTACATAGCAAAACAATCATATACTCTGCCATACTTCGCACGGAGTCACCTATTTAGCTTGCTCCACAAATTTGGAGAAGTTACTAGCATCACAGAAGAGTCTTGATTTTTATTGATATCAAACGCGGAGTAGTTACTCGGCTCGAGAATAGAGGTGTGGTTACTTCAAAAGGGCGGGTCTTCTCCGAGGTCAGCCGAGACGACTAGTGCTCAGTTCTCTTTTTATTGATACCAATGCGAGTAACTACTTCAAAATTGGGCGTAATGAGTAACTTCTTCGTTTTATTGATATCACCCAATGTTACTACTTATTACAAATATAAGTAAAAACATGTAACAGTAACAAGTACATAATAATTTAGTTGCAATTAACATTGAAAAGTTTAGGAATATTTTGTTTACAAATGACGAACTTAGTCAATTAACTTATAGCCTTATGCAACTTTAAATATGTGCATATAATTATTGAACAAATTTTACTTAATAAACTTGACATTCTCAGGAAGCCAACTAAAAGTATATCCAGTAGCATTAGAAGACTTTACAATTTAATTCCATTAAAATACTTTGGCCATCGACTTGAATTTACTGTATAACCACTACTTTAAATGACACCTTTATTAGGTGTTAAATAAAGAAATAAATAAAATAGTTGCTTTACAAATTAATGTAGCTATCGTAAATCTGATATGAAAAGGGAAAGTGAAGATAACTACGGGTTTCTATACAAGCAAAACTATGCTGTGATTATTTTCACCTTAAAGTGAAGAAACATTTATAGTTAATAGCTTACCAAAACATTCATGTTAGATGCTGAAGGTTGCCCTGGCTCTTCCCCTTTAGCCACTCTGTTCCTACGTTTATTATGTTCATCCAATATCAATTGTCTTAGTTCTGTAGTTAGTCCTCCAGAAAGGTCAGTGCACGTACCATCTTGATTTGGACGCTCAGGAAATAAGGAAATATTTTAGGTTTTGTTTATCATTTCCAATCATCTCATTTGCACCATAAACTTTGTTATTTATATCTTCTTATAGGTATAATAATATAGTTAATTATATTGAACTGGCTGGAACTAGTTTAAAATGTATTTTAAAACCTCTCTGTTTTTTAACATATTAAAGAAATAGTGACATGTCACACCCCTTTTTTATACATTGCTACAAACAAAATAATACACGAAGTTAGGAAAAAACTGCCTATACTACGTGTTGTATTGTAACGGGGAAAAACAGTATTCCCTATGACGTTCGATCCATGTACTATGTTTAAATGAAATTGTAGAGGCACGCATATATGCATGTAGAGAAACAAGGATATATATTTCTTTTATGAAAGCATGAAAGAGAAAAATGCACATCCATTCCTGTTCAGAAGCTATATTGACACGTGTCGAATCAACTTGTTTGCTGTGCGATATTTTCCCTTGAGATGAGCTACTCGCTATCAACTAGATAAGAGTCTTCAGGGCCACCGTGAAGAAAGGAAGAAAGAAAGGTATATGTTTAATTTCACGAGGAGAACAAAATAAAATTTTCTTTCTACTCCTTGGCATTAAGTGTTTAAAAACCTAAACTATTCTGAATATGCATTTTCTAATTTCCATATAGAATGCAAATAGAATGCATAAAGAAACAAAACTCTTACCACCCGGCAGTGCAATCAACACTGAAGCTTACTATCACAAACGAAGTTCTTCTGTAGTTTTTGATGTTAATATTATTATTATTATTATTATTATTATTATTATTATTATTATTATTATTATTATTATTATTATTATTATTATTATTATTATTATTATTATTATTTAAATTTGAGATTCAGGTTGAGTTACGAACTGAGTTCGTAATACATGCGAATCTCCTTTGCTACCAGGTAGCTGAAGTGGAATATTTCTGTGCATATGAATCAACTCTTAGTAGGATAGAAAATTGGGCACAAAAAAAAAAAAAAAAACAGTGTTCATTTAGATACACTTTCACACAGTAAATTTTGCTTTTTACAACCTAAGTGCTGAGAACAAAGTTAAACTTAAGAAAAGAAGCAGATAAATTTCCGTAGTTCTTTTCTTACATATCTTCAATAATGTCTTTCACTACCATAACTTGTATATCTTTCATCTTCTTTAATTTACACAACTCAATCTCACTTGTCAGAATGTGAAGCTCAATAAATGCACTATAATTTACTACTATTTTTCTTGGTAGGTATTGAGCAATGATTTTCTGAACGATTACTATGACAAACTTGAACGATTACTATGAACGAGCACTTCGACATCCATGAATACAAAGTTCATACACAATGAATTACTATGTACAAGTTGGTTACAATCAGTGATTTATTTGTGGATTTTGTAGAAGGGGGAATAATTATGAAAGATTGTGTTCCGTATAACAGAACAACTATAAAGTCTGGTTGGGACAACGTTATTTTTAAACCTTTCTACTTTGAAATTATGGTACTAGTTTCAAAGGCAGTCCCCAAGTTCATAATTTTTTTTATAAAAAAATAATTTTATGATAAATATTGGTAGGGACGTTAGGTAATATTTCGTTAGGTAAGTGAGATTACATTCGTTAGCCTTGCTACTTTCCGTCCTACTGCTGAGGACAAGTGTGCAGCATCCAACAAAAGCCCTATAGTTACATTGCAACCTGCATAACTTGTCATAAGCAGTGTCAAGTGTCCAACGTAAAACTGTTTTGTTATGACAAGTAATTCTTTAATCAACTCTTATTAGGTATTTGAAGACGAAATTCATCGGCCGGACAATAAATACTACAAAAGTTAAGAGTTTACTTTTTGCAGAACAGTAATAGGCGCACATGCACTTGATTCTAATTTTATTAAATAGAAGGGAAAAGACTGTACTAAATGTCATTCTTCATACCATAAATAAGTTTTAGTACCAGTAGAATTAATAATTAGTACTGTCATACCGTACCTTACTTTAGAATAGTGAAGCAATAGAAGATTGGTTTAAATCGGATACCGTCTTTTTTCCAGTTGATTTGTCGGTAACAGCATGATATCCACATTTTATTTAGCTGATGATATAGTTTTCTGCATTGAAAGAAGTCTCGTAATGTCCGGTAGATTCGAGGGGTTTTAGAGATAAACGGTTTCTAGCGTCAGTGTGCGGCAAGTTTAAGCTGGAAAAGCCTCTCCCATGGTATGCAGGAGGAACTAGAAGAACAATGATTTCATGTGAAGATTTTCAAGATTTGGTCCAATATTAGGAAGTTCTCTCGGAATGCTGCAGAATTTTGTCTGTACTGTCAGAGGAAAATTTTATTTTATTATTATTATTATTTTAATTTCCATTACTTCTTTGTCGCCGTATAACATTCTTGCAGACAATTCTTCTGGCCACTTGGATTGTAGGAAAACCTCGACCCCACTGAACGTTTCGTTAGGAAAGCAAGACCGTATGTTATCTCCTAGACCCTGACTGAATTGCAATCTTATTTTCTGGTACTTCTCACGAGAACTGTCTAAAGGTTTTGCAAGTGGGGCTCCACAAAACTGACCAGTTACTTCAAACTGACGTTGTAATTCTTCCATGAACATGATATCCTTTTCTTGCAACGCTTCCAGTACACGTGCAGTTGTTTCAATTTTGCTTATTGCCTGTACAGTACAAGGGATGCTAACCTTGTAGAAATAGGCTAAGAACATCTAGAGGTTCCAGCACATCTCGGATCATGGACATTTCATAAACAAAATTCCACTTAATGAAATTTTGCAGGCCCGAAAATATTGCACGCTGCTCAAAACTTCTCTGCAAATTTGTAGAAACTTCTCGGAAGTGTTCCACTAGCGCAGGATAGGATTTCCACAATGCTTCTACTGAACGGTAAGAAGACCCTAACCACCGTATATCAAAAACTGTAGTAATATTATAGAAGAGAATACCTAGTTCTTCTGATATTAATTCGATTTCTCGTGTTTTACGCGGACATTGAGTAATAACCGTGTAATCGCTCTACAAAATTTTGAAAATGAACCATATCTGAAACCGTATTAACAACGTTGTGAAAAAACAGTTCCATCTTCTGACTCATGTAGTAAAACACGAGTAAATTGGCGTCTAATTCTCGCTGCAATAAAGAGACAGCATCATTTATTTCGCCCTGCATGTTACTGGCGCTCACAGAGAAACTGCCATAAGTCCTTCCCGTAATATCGTTTTGAAAAGATTCATACGTTCACATAATCACGGAATCACAAATCTCTCTGCCTGTTATTGCCTGTAACTCAAATAATCCTAAAATTATATTGATGCATACGTGATTAGCTACGGTACGGACATACACAATGAAAACAGATTTATGAGACACAATGGAGTATTCATCCATCATTAGCTCGAAGGGTTCAAAGGAACGCACAATGTACTCGGCCAGTTTGCCTTCACTTCTGTAGCTAAAATTCAATAATATTTGCACATGTAACATACGAGTAAAGAACTTGTCCGACGACCATTAAATTTATTTCTTGCAGTTTAATAAGATGTGAAAGCACCGTAAACGATAGACGATTTTGGACAATAACGTAGGCAGTCCTAAATATCGTAGCTGTCTTTTTACCAGGAATTTCATTTACAATTTTCCATCTGTCTTCTGCATTTGCCATTGAAACCTATATTTCTTCCCTATTTCTTTGTTCACATATTGACATATGAACATTTCTTGTGTGCAATAGACTTTTCGTGGTCAAAGATTTTATAAAATCGTTTCTTTGATGCATTTCCAATAATATCCTTGCACCATACACTTTGTACATTTATTCTTCTTTCTGTATGAATACCGAAATGAAATGAAATCTTCAAGGTTTACATGCCACGTTTATGCCGGTTAGGCTAAAGGAGACGGTGATGATGAGAAATGAATTAAATGGTGGAATGAAGAAAGTGGAAGGAAACAGAAGAACCCCGAGAAAACTCACACACTGTATCAATACGGAGTTTACGAATGGAAGCACATATAGTACACACAACGCGAATGTCATTAGTATTTTGTTTAGCACCTAGCCATTGTCGTTTAGTGAAATTGTTTTTGATCACATATAGAAGGGAACAAGCCACTGGGGCTAGAAATAACCTTACCATTATTAACACTAGGTCCCGAATTATTTTCATCTTTCTGATGAGATGTTTGTAATGTGATTTCGGACGTTGCACTATCTTCAAAGCTCACTTCACTTTGTGTGCTGGAATTACTTACTCATCGTCAGGAGCTTTTCTTTTGTTAAAATATAGTCTAATATTAATTTTCTTTTGTTCTTTTTAACGTGCTTGTCAACGAAGAAGATACCAATTCACAACTGCTATGACTGCTCACTGATTACTGAAAATGTTGTTTTATTATTATTATTATTATTACTGTGCTACTTAGGTTAAGAATGATAAGTAATGATGCCAATTGAAAGATTTTTTCTTCGGAAAGCAATTCCATAAACAAGACCAACACAGCTCGCGACAATAAACATACTGAAAAAATGTATTATTGTACTTTAAAACAGATTTTATAGCCTAAGAAAGGGGGAAATATTTATTTATTTATTTATTTATTTATTTATTTGCCATCAACACAACAGGCATAAGCCCAATTATAGTGTTGGTGTATTACATAATACATTAACAATAGTTTTCTTAAACATAGAGTTCATATTGCAGATGTCAATTTCTTTGTGTTTGATACATATTTTGTTGTAAGTAGAACACATTCTTCAAATTGGTGATTTCAATAATACGTTGGT
Organism: Thermobia domestica; assembly: GCF_964235325.1. Taxonomy (NCBI): domain Eukaryota; kingdom Metazoa; phylum Arthropoda; class Insecta; order Zygentoma; family Lepismatidae; genus Thermobia; species Thermobia domestica. The sequence continues at coordinate 19,872,784 of NC_137468.1, read as the reverse complement.
CCTTGCTTTTTTGCAATAAAACAGACCAGAGTTATTAGCACGAGTTTTAAGTGTCGGGACATGAAAATTTAATGTTGATATGAGATCCGTACAATTAAATTCGTTTTGTACTATTTTATGGAGAAAAATCAAATCTGTCACATTTCGCCTTTGCTCAAGTGTAGGGATACAGAAGTTGTCTATTAATGTTAGATAATTTTCATAATATGGATAGATTCCAGTTGTCTTGTACATCAAGTATTTGATAAATTTAGATTGGACCTTTTCCACTTGCTGTCTGTATTGCTGTTGTGATGGGTTCCAAATCACAGCAGCATATTCCAGTTTTGATCGGACATAGGCATAATACATTTTTGTTAGTGTAGTACTATTGTTAAATTCCTTTCCAGTTCTAATTATGAACCCTAACATCTTGAGAGATTCGTTAACTATGTTCTCTACATGGTTATTAAATGTCAGTTTCGTATCAAATATAACTCCAAGATCTTTGACTGAATTTAATCTATTTAGTAAGATCTGATTCATTGAGTAATCAAACTCTATTTGACTTTTGTTTCTGGTAAACGATAAAATGTTACATTTGTTTATGTTTACATTAAGTTTGTTAAGAGAACACCAATTAGCAATATTTTCCATGTCACGTTGTAAATCGAGACAGTCATGGATGGTCTTTATCCTACCGTATATTTTGAGGTCATCAGCAAAAAGCAATTTGTTACTTAATAATATATGATCAGGGAGATCGTTAATGAATAAAAGGAACAATAACGGACCTAGATTAGAGCCCTGGGGAATTCTAGAATATGCAATATAATCAGATGATTTATATTCCTTGTAGAGATAACAGTTTGTTTACGATTATTTAAATATGATGAAAAGAACTTGATCAAGGGAGAAGATAAATTATATTCGCCTAGCTTATGTAATAATACCTTGTGATTGACTCTGTCAAATGCTTTTTCAAAATCTATATATATTACATCAACCTGACATCCTACATCTAACGAATTTGCTATAAAGTCTGTGATAAGTGCAAGGTTTGTTGTTGTTGATTTGTGTGGGATAAAGCCATGTTGATAAGGTGAGATTACCGGTTGGATGTGGTCAATTATCCGTCGGTATAAGATTTGTTCAAATATCTTTGCAAAAGTAGGTAAAATTGTTATAGGCCGGTAGTTATTTATTTCGTGTTTATCATTGGTTTTTGGTATTGGGCAAACTATAGATGATTTCCATTTATCCGGAAAAACGCATGTTTTTAAAGCGAGATTGAATGCAATCCTTAGCGGATATGTAAACGCATCTATACAACCCTTTATGATATATGGAGGTATTCCATCAGGGCCAACAGCAGTTCTGGGCTTTAATTTTTTGATTGCCATTACTACTTCAGATTGAGTGATTTCCTCAATGGTAAGTGACTCTAGTTTGTTACTTACATAAGTTAATAAATTGTTCGTAGGAATGTCAGTGAAACCTGTATCTGGCACATATACTGACGAGAAATACTGTGCAAAAGCATTGGCTATTTCATCATTATGATAAAGTTCGCGTCCCTCATAATTTAATTTCCCCCCAAGAAGATGTTATGTCTTATTTTTTATAAAATTCCACAATTCATTAGCATTGTTATTAATGTTATTTTCAGAATCTTGTATGAACGCTCTGTATGCCAGCTTAATTTCTTTCTTTATTTCCCTACGCAATTCATTGAATTTATTGAGATAATTTACTTCTTTATTACATTTGTATTTTTTATGATACCTTGCTTTAGTTTTGATTTTTTTTGATAATTTCATGTGTAAACCAGCACGGATAAGCTGTTCTTGAGTTGTTTTTAAGTGGCACGCACTTGTCAAATACACTATAAATAATATAATAGAGATTATCAACTAGGTCCTTGGCGTTTTCATATTTCTTTAGGCAGTTCCAGTCAATAGATGAGAATTCAAGATACAACTCTAAGAAATTAGGTTTCCTAAAATTATATCCTGATATATTAGTTTTCTTTTTAATCTTCGCGCTCTCCTGCTGCAACACGTTTATTACTAAGGATGGATGGTGTACATCTTCTGGAATTAGTGGACAATATTCCCTACTGACTTCTATATTCGTTATATTAGACAGAACCAAATTTAATGTACATTTTCGTTAGTCACATTATTTAATGATTGCAAATTATAATAGCACATAAATTCATATAAATTGTTACATTTAGAAGAGCTTGTTTCAAAATTAAATTCCGTACCGTTTATTTCCGATAAATTGAAATCACCAATCAGGAGAACAGGACAACCTTGAGGACAATTAATTTCAAGTCGAGTAAATAAATCATTATACAATTCAATATTAGATCCCGGTGAGAAATACACAACACAAATATATATTGTTTTCCCCTCACTGTTTATTTTGGCAAATGTTTACTTAGGGCTGCAATAAGAACACCCCCACCCCTTGTTTTACAGGTTTTGACAGAGTTTCTGTCTTGCCTCAACACAGTATATCTGTCATCAAATAACTCAGCATCATAATGAGATTCGTTAATCCGTCTCAGTGATTGCAATTAGATCGTAATTGTTAGTTAATACACCACAAAAGAAATCACATGTTCGACCACGTAAGCTACGAGCATTTTGATAGAATATTTTTAGAGAGTCTTTATCTATACTTACACTTTCTTGGTCTTCTACCGGAGCCTTGTCACAGTTATTTCATTGTTTCCGTACGAGATATTCCGTACGGGAAGGGGGAGGAGTTTTGAGAGGGGGATAGTCCTTCTGTTCATAGAGTTCTTGTGTACTCGCTTGACGGGTGGATGACCTTAGAGCTGGAGGGGGTGGAAATGCGTTCTCGCTCTCTGCCGTTGCATTCGAGATGGAGGTTGAACATTTCTTTTCCTCTTTTTGTCTATTATTTAGGTCTGCCTTCGCCGCGGGGATTGAGGGTTCTGGTGGTGTTTCTCTCCTCTCTCTGGGGACCGCTGCCTCTCGCGTGTTTGGTTCAAGGTCGTACAGACTATAACGCTTGCCATCGATGTAGAGATAGCGATATTGAAGATAGGCAAAGCTGCCGTTTGCACACGTCCCCGGCAATGCCGGATCCGGCACCGACAATGCCGGAACCGGAACCGGGCTGCTTTGCACACGCAGCCGGCAAAACCGGAGCCGGATCCGGCAATGTCGGTGCCGGCGCTGCTTTGCACACACATCCCGGTAATGCCGGTGCCGAAAGGTAGTTTGAGTTTGAACGTGAAGGAGAGAACATGAGTCCGTTTTATACATTATATGAAAAGCTGCGTACATATGATTCGAAATTTTTTTATTAATTACTTTCGCATGTCTAAACAAACGTTCGATTTCTTAGTACAACGAATTAGTAATCATATTCAGCGCTGTTCAGTTTTTTTTTTTTTTTTTTTTTTTTTTTTGCAAGAGCCGTGTAATATTACAGACTGACTTGAATAAATGGAAGGGTCGTTCAATATCTGAGAAATAGCTCAATGCAAAGAACAAGGTTAATTGTATTACGTCAATCAAGTGACGTAGGAGCATTAACGTCTAAATCCCCAAATATCTTTTCTTTAGTACACAAAGGTATATTTGCTCTTTGTGTGTGTGGATGTGTGCGCACGAGGTATATGGCCTTCTTTTGGTTTCTTTCTCTTTTTTTCACTTTTGTTGCCGTAATTTTAACATCTATTTAAATTTCTCAAAATTGAAACATGCTGAGATCAAGCTATTTAAAATAATAATAATAATAATAATAATAATAATAATAATAATAATAATAATAATAATAATAATAATCTCTACAAAGGCAACATTGCGGCTGCCTATTCACTCAGTATACAATCGTTCTATGGAACAAATACCAGACAAGACAGAGTACATATTTTTATTACGATCTATAAGGTAAAACAGTATGCAACCACAAGAATAGAAATTTTCTTGTTCTGTTTGTGCATTTTCAGTTCTTTCTGTAGCTGTGTTGTAGTTTTTATTTACTTTAATTTTATTTACAACCTTTGTTATGCTTGAAAATGCCTACTTCTACGATTATGATGGATATTTATACCGTACATACTGGGTTGCATAATTAACAGGATAAGCACTGGACAACTATCCTAGATTCATAATTTCTTCGTATCTCCATTTTGTTCATTTCCGCCAAGTTGATTTTTTAAAAATTATGACTTCATATATGCTAAGACATATTCTCTATCAAAACGAATCCAACGACCCCTTTGTTTAAATCGTTTAAGTAAGTTTCAGCTGTATAAGATAACAAATTAATATACATACCAGTGTTGGGCAAAATCAATTGAAATCAATTGCAATTGATCAATCAATTGAAAGTAATTGCTCTAAAAATCAATTGCAATTGATTTCAATTGCAATTGATTTCAATTTGTAATTGACAATTAATTTCAATTGTAATTGAATTCAATCATAAAATTTGCAATTAAATTTTCGTCAATTGTTAATTGTTAATTGGTCACCAGGCAATTGAAACTTTTAATTGTTAATTGTCAATTGCAAAGGGTGCAATTGAAACATTCAATTGTTAATTGCAATTGACAATTGAAACTTGTAATTGTTAATTGTAATTGTCAATTGCAATTGAAATCAGCAATTAAAACTGAAGATAAGAAGATGTGTGTATATTGTATTGTCAACTTGTTACTGTTTTACATATTTCAAATAAGGTACTTATAAGAAATGCTGGATACCTACCATCCCTTTCCCCCCTGGGAAGAAAGCCGTGAAACTAAGTATTTTTTAAATATATTATGTTTATGGTTCTATCCCCCTCGAAAGAACTCTATATGCCCGTCATGCATGCAATAGGAATGAGCACGAGCGAGTTCGAGCGAGTTTTCTTTAAAACTCGACTCGACTCGAAGCAGACATCTTTGAGTTCGACTCGACATTTCGGCTCGAAAAATTTCCCCCAACTCGACTCGAATTCGGATCGAGTTTCCAGTCGAGTCGAGCCAATTCGAGCTAAATCCTTTGTGTAGTTCCAAGTACTACTATCTTCAAGTATCCTACATAGACAATATAATTATCAATGATACTACTACTACTACTACTATAACTAATTATTATTATAACACCGTGTACCTGTATAAACATGGAATATAGGCGGTTTGTATCGGAATACTAAAAATTAGTTAACTGTCGATCTCGGTAGTCAAGAAATATTCAGGAGGCGAGGACATCGGTCACGAGGTTCTTGGCTTGAGTTCAGGAGGAGCAAGTATTCGGGCTCGAGCCAAAAATTGTTAGAAGTTATGGGACTCCAGCCAAACATGTTTAAAACTGCTCGACCCGGGTTTAGGGTTGTCAACAACTCAAGCGGCTCGCTCACAGCTCATTCACTTATCGAGCCGAACCGAGAAGTGGGCCGAGCCAACAGCTCATCCAACAGAGCCAGCTCGAGCCGAAGGCTCACACGAGCCGAACCGAACTGAGCTGATTGCTTACCCCAACCGAGCCGGTTCGAGCCATTGGCTCAGTTAAGCTAACTCGAACCCAGCCTATGGACTCGTTTCAATGGAGCTGGTTCGAGCCATTGGCTCCAATCGAGCCGAGTCGATAACTCGCCTTTACCGAGCCGGTTCAAGCCATTGGCTCAATTGAGCCCAGTCGATGGGTAATCCCAACCAAGCCAGCTCAAGCTGTACGCTCAGTTGAACCGAGCTGGGCTGGTTGACATCACTATTCCGGTTGGGCTTCTACTTTGGCTAAAAAATTGGACCGTGCAGTTCTCAGCTTTGATGGTAAGAACTACAAAAAATTATATGAAATCTTTAGTTTTACGTCCCACGTTTATGCCGGTTAGGCTAAAAGAGACGGTGATTTTGGGAAATGAATGAAATGAAGAAAGTGGGAGGAAACGGGAGAACCCCGAGAAAATCCACGAGCACGGTGTTTGTCCACCACAAAGTCCAAACTGCGCGAGCTGGGATCGAACCAGGGACCTCAAGCATCGGAGGTGAACGTTCTACCACTGACCCACCGCGCCCCCTGGTAAGAACTACAGTATATACTTATATTGGTGCTCACGGCGTCATTAACTTGTTCCACCACCAACGAATTTCGAGATACTTTGTTTTGCATCTTTTGTGCGTGTTTTGTGCGCTTTGTGCGCCTATTCCCACATTTTGTGCATCACCGGAAGTGGGTCAAAATGGGCCTACAAATATGATGGAACAAATTATTGCTCTTCCGCCACCAATAAATTTCGAGGTCGTTTCCTTCACATCGTTTTGTGCCGTTTTGTGCGTCTACTTCCGTTTTGTGCGTCACCAGAAGTGGGTCAAAATGGGCTTCCAAGATGGGACGAAAATGACCCACTGTTCCGCCACTATCGAATTTCAAGGTCGTTAACTTCACACCGCGTACCCTTTTGTGCGCCTATTTCGACGTTTTGTGCGTCACTGGAAGACGGTCAAAATGGGTCTCGAAGGTGGGACGAAAATGACCCACTTCTCCGCCACTACCGAATTTCGAGGTCCTTCCTTTTGCAACGACTACTGAATTTTCGTGTTGTTTCGTGCCCCCATTTCCACGTTTTGCGCGTCACCAGAAGTGTGTCAAAATGGGCCTCCAAAATGTGACCAAAATGACCCATTGTTCCGACACTATCGAATTTCTAGGTCGTTTCTTTTGCATGGTTTAGTGCCTATTTTTTAAAAAAGTTTTCTGTACCTACTTCCTCGTCTTGTGCGTCACCGGAAGTGAGTTAAACAGGCCTTTAAAGTGGGAGTTAAATGGCTCACTGTTCCGCCACTATCGAATTTCGGGGTCGGTTCTTTCGCATTGTTTAGTGCCTGTTTTGTACGTTTTGTGCGTCACCAGAAGTGTGTCAAAATGGGCTTCCAAAGTGTGACGAAAATGACCCACTTTTCCGTCACTACCGAATTTCGTGGTCCTTCCTTTCGCATCGACTAGTGAATGTTTCGTGCCGTTTTATGCCCTTATTTCCACGTTTTGCGCGTCACCAGAAGTGTGTCAAAATGGGCCTCCAAAGTGTGACGAAAATGACTCACTCCTCCGCCACTACCGAATTTCGAGGTCCTTCCTTTAGCAGTAACTAGTGCCTGTTTTGTTACGTTTTGCCCCTATTTCCACGTTTTGTTCGTCACTAGAAGTGTGTCAAGATGAGCCTCCAAGGTGTGACGAAAATGACCCACTGTTCCGACACTATCGAATTTCCAGATCGTTACTTTCGCACCGTTTAGTGCCTTTTTTTTTAAAGTTTTCTGTGCCTATTTCTCGTCTTGTGCATCAGCCGAGGTGAGTTAATCGGGGCTTTAAAGTGGGAGTTAAATGGCTCACTGTTCCGCCACTATCGAATTTCGGGGTTGGTTCTTTCGCATCGTTTAGTGTGTATTTTGTACAGTTCTGTTCGCCTACTTCCACGTTTTGAGCATCACCAGAAATGCGTCAAAATGGTCGATCAATGTGTGAAGAAATAGAGCCATTGTTCCGCCACTATCGAATTTGGAGGTCGTTTCTTTCGCATCGTATAGTGCCTGCTTTGTACTGTTTTGTGCTCCTATTTCCACTTTAGTGCGACAACGAAAATGGGTCAAAATGGCCTACAAGTATAGCGGAATAACTTAATGCTGTTCCGTCACCATCGAATGTCGAGGTCGTTTTCTTCACATTTTTTTTTTTTTTTTTTGCATGATTTGTGTCGCTTTGTGCATCAGTGGGAGAGGGTCAAAATGGACCTTGAAAGTGGAATGGATATGTTTTTTTCTGCCATATTTGTAGGTCGTCTTTGACCCACTTTCGTTGGCCTACAAAACGTGAAAATATGCGCAGTAACGGTAAAAACATGCACTAAACAATGCGAAAAAGCGACCTTGAAATTCGATACTGGTGGGAGAGTGGATCATTTTTCTTCCCTCATTGAATGCCCATTTTGACCCACTACCATTGATTCGCAAAACGTGGAAATAGGTTTACAAAACGGTAGAAAACACGCACAAGATGATGTGAAGGAAACGACCTGGAAATCGTTCCTGACGGAACAGCATTAACTTGTTCCACCATATTTGTAGGATAACATTGACCCATTTCCGGTGACGCAGAAAACGAGGAAATAGGCGCACAAAACGACACAAAAAATTTCCATGTAATTAAGCTAACTTTCCATTTAAGTTTGTAAGCTTAATTATATGGAAAATTTTATACATTTTTCCTTTACGTTGGTCTACTTTACGTTGATTTGGGACTTTTAAATTTTATTCAGTTTTCCACTGAAAAGTATCTATAATTCAACAAGGAAATAATTATTATCTATATAATTGAATTCATTGTAATTTGTTCCATAACAAACACTTTACCATTTCGTACTAGCAATTCTTCGCATGGATCAGATAAAATATCAATGTAAACGAACTGAACAACGGGAGAACAATTAAGAAACATTTCTAAAATTGGATATATTTTGTGTGAATATATATCCAACAACGTACATGTGTTTTCATTGGGAAGGCCGATGGGGGCTGAATTTAAACGTATACACTATCGGGGGTGTCACTATACGTCTGAGCAACCCCAATAAATATGGATTCGACACAAATTCTACTACTTTTACATGTCCCGGTGAACCACCCCTCAGACCCCCTTGGTTCGTATTGTGAAAAAATCTCCTCGGGCCCCCACCAACCCCCAACCAAACCGCGAAAACTATGAATGTGACACTAGCATCTGCCATTTTCTACTTCTTTTTACATATGCCGGTAAAAGTCCCTATAATCCTCTGGTTCCAATTTAAAAAAAACAATGCCTCTGGCCCACAGCCGGTGGGGGCTGTATTTGGAAGTCAACGCCTGTGGAAGTATCACCATTCATCTCAGCGACAGCGAAAACTATGGATTTGACACTAATATCGGTCACTTTCCATTATTTTTACATGTCTCGAAATTCCCCACCCCCGGTGACTCCCGGCCCGCATACAATGGTGGCTAAATTTGAAAATCATCGCTAATGAAAGTATCATCATTGATCTCAGCCACCGCGAAAACTACGGATTTGACATCGGTCATTGTGGATTATTTTTACATGTCTCGTGATCCCCTTTATAATGTCCCCCTTTCTTAGCTGATGGGGGCTAAATATGAAAGTAAACGTGGTCTTGAGTTTCACCATTGAGCTCAGCTATCCCGAAAACTATGGATTTGACATTAATATCGGTCATTTTCGATTATTTTTACATGTCTCGGAATTCCCCCCTCTGGTGACCCAAGGCCCGCATACAACGGTGGATGAATTTGAAAGTCATCGCTAATGGTAGTGTCGTCATTGATATCAGCAACCGCGAAAACTATGGATTTGACACTAATATCGGTCATTTTGGATTACTTTTACGTTTCGGTATCCCCCCCCCCCGTTGACCCACGGCCCGCAGCCGAACACGGTGAATTTGGAAGTTAACGCGATCGGAGTTTCACCATTGATCTCAGCGACCGCGAAAACTATGAAATCGACACTGATATCGTTCTACTTTTACATGTCCCGGTAAACGCCCCCCTGAGACCCCCTGGTTCGAATTTTGTTGAAAACGCTTTGCCTTGGTGTGGGACCTGGACCAAGGTATCTTTGACCAAAATTTGGTAACTCTCGGTCGACTTTTCTGGTCCCCAGGCCGGTCCCGGTAAGCGTTCCCTGGAGACCCCCTAGTAAGGAATTAAAAAAAAAATACTCTTCGTCTTGGTCTGGGGCCTAGACCAAGCTACCCGTGACCAAATTTTGAAAAGTTTCGGTCCACTCGTATCGTCCACAGGCCGCACAAAGATAGACAGACAGACACACAAACCAACTCTATTTTATTTATATTAGAAAGGTCAGATCCGCAGTTATTGTATTAGTGCGGTGCTTGAGCGATTGATTGTAGAAATTCAAACTCCGATGAGTGATAATTTTATAGACTTGTTTTATTACAAGTTTAAACTCTTTAGTCAGTAGAGAAGAGGTCGTGAATCATGGGTCAGAGTTGATGACAATGGGTTTTGGTGGATCTGTGGGTCACAGTGGGTAAGAGTGGTTTATGGTGGGTGGTGGGTCAGAGTGGGTCACGGTGGGTCGTGGGTCACGACGGGTGGTGAGTCAATTGGTCGTGGCTAAAGGTTTCATTGCCCCACGCCCTCTCTGAACTACTGTGTTGAAAATTAATCAGTGAAAATCAATTGCAATTGATCAATCAATTGAAAGTAATTGCTGTGAAAATCAATTGCAATTGAATCAATTGCCAATTAATTTCAATTGCAATTGAATTACAGAATTCAATTGCAATTACTTTCCACTGCAATTACTTTCAATCAATTGATCAATTGCAATTGATTCTCCTTTTTCAATGGCCAAGTGCAATTAACAATTAACCATTACTTATTTCAATTGTTAATTGCAATTAACAATTAAATTTACAGATTAATTGTTAATTGTTAATTCAATTGAAATTTGCCCAACACTGATACATACATACATGTGTGAAACTCACTTTACGCGTTGCCGTAGTTGGATAATTCAAACAAGATCCGAATTTCCCTTGCTGAGAATTTATGTAAATAGCAAGCCACTATATTTGTGGTACCTCACAGCCATTTTGATTATTTCATTCTTCATTATATATTCGTATGATGTGAAAAAAGAAAATAACAAAAAACCTGAAGTAAACAAAAAATCCAAATACAGAAAAGAAACAAGAATACACAACGCCTTGCCACTCACTCACTGTAGCTAGATTGAAGAAAACTATCAACAAGCCGGCTCCGTCTTTGCCGGCTGCGTGTGCATCTACGCATAATAAAACATTGCCGCCGACAAAACCGGAGCCGGAGCCGGCACCGACATGTCGGCGGCTAGTCCGGCTGCATTTGCCGGAGCCGGGAGTTCCACCGGCTTTTTTGCCGGGTTGGAAAGCGTGTGCCAGCTACCATTTGATTACATTGCCGCCGACTCCATCGCCGGCATTGTCGGAACCGGATCCGGCATTGCCGGGGACGTGTGCAAACGCTGGTGCCTCGAAGTTTGTTCCTGTTTCTTAGGACAGTCACTTTCTTTTTGTCCGAGAAGAATTTGCAGGACAATTGGGCGCGCATTGCCATTTCTCTTCCTTCCGGTACGGTGCACACGTTGTAAGTCATCATCACTTAATGAGATTTTTAATCGATCATTTATTGTGTCCCTGACTTTCTTTCCAGGCTGGGAAGACTGAATTAAATCTAGAGACAGTGAAGTCAAAACTTAGAAGGGGAAATTTCCAGGCTTCCCTGGCTACAAATAAATCCCTGGTTACATTCAAAGTACCGCTATTCGGTCCGGCGTAGGCTGTAATCAACGTATTATATTGAAATGTGGAAAAATATGGTAATGAGGTCGTGCGGAAGCAAGTTACGCTGAAAAAGTAGTTCCACTTTCCGCCACCAGGGGTAAACGTGGCTCTGTACAGGCCGTAAAACACACGAGCTTACACTTCATACACATGATAGTGTGAGGTGCAGCATGACTATTGACAAGACAGACTGTGCACTGTTAGTAAAATTGGTCTATAAGAACGAGAGCAATTACAAAAATGAAATGAAATCTTTGAGTTTTACGTCCCACGGTTATGCCGTGTTAGACTAAAGGAGACGGTGATGATCAGTAATGAATGAAATGGTGGAATGAAGAAATTGGGAGGAAACGGGAGAACCCGAGAAAACCCACGCACACGGTGTTTGTCCACCACAAAGTTCACTTGGCGGGGGCTGGGATCGAACCCGGGACCCCAAGCACCAGAATGAACGCTCTACCACTGAGCCACCGTGGCCCGAGAGCAATTACAGTGCAGCATAGAAGGAATATCGGCGTCTGAAAGGAATGAGAAGAGAATCTCTCTCAAGAAATGGCCTAAAGAAGATAGTATTGAAATTCGAGACAACGGGTGAGTTACATGTGATTCCAGCAAGAGAAAGACGACCCATTCCAACCGAAATTGTTGATGAGATTGATGACCAAGCAGCACATGGTCCATATTCCGCTACCAGTGCTCTTGGGGAGTCACGGGAATTGGCCATCCCATGATCAACAGTCACGAAAGTTCTTAGGGCCATTTTCCATTGGTATCCTTACAGAATTCACCCAGTATAGCAACGTAACCCAAAGATCGGCCGCAATTTCTTGAGTTTGCCCTTCCGTCTTTGGCACAGATGGAGGTTGATGATCGTAGAATATCATGTGGCCGTAGAATCCTGTGAACTGATGAGGCACATTTTAGACTAGAAGGGGCACCGAACACGAAAAACTGTCGGGTATGGGTCTGGATAACCTGCATGTTGTGCGGGAATAGCCATTACACCCTGCGTACGTGAATGTGTGGTGTGAATTCACAGAAACGTTCATTATTGACCGTCATCTGTATGGTGACCACTGTATTTTATAGGGACCTTTTAGTGCGACATGTGATTCCTGTTTGGAAGCGACTCTTTTTGTGCAAGACGGGGCAACACCACACGTAGGGCCGACATGTGGAAAATCTGCTTCCTGAAACGTTCACTACTGACCTCATCACCTCCCAAGGTTTTACAGATTCTTGACCAGCAAGATCCCCCTATCTAAATCCGTGTAACTTCTGTCTGTATGGATATCTGAAAAGCTCGATTCTATCAAGAAAGTGTACAGTCGCTGACGGATCTCCAGCACAGCATAAGGCGAGACGTCGCAACAATTCTGCCGGAACTGCTGCGAGTAACTATTGGGCACCCCATTTTAAGGATGCAACATGTCGATGTGTCTGGTGGCCATATGGAACATGTAAATTTGTCAGTGTAACCGCAAGTATTAATAAATTTATTTCCGTTGCTCCTTTTGATACCATTAAAATTGAAATAAAGTTACACGTTTTTGATACCTTCACGTTACTCCTAAAATTGTAACCTTTGTATAATTTGTTATAATCAGATGCCCTCCTCTTGCACGCATTAGACTTATCTCACATCTTTGACCTCTTCGACCTAGATAATCGTCTTATCCATATATTCAGGAGCACTCCCTCGTACGCATTACCTGTAAAGCTCCACATTTTCCCCTAGTGGCAGAAAGCGAAACTAATATTTTACGAGCTTAACTCGCTTTCACGTATTTTTATCATATTTCTAAAATTTAAATGTAATAGGTTTGTTACAGCAAACGCTGGACCGCCGTAAATAGCGACATTTTTCATTATAACCACCCTTATGTTTCCCGATAAATTTAAATTATTTTAATCCTCGAAGACAGCCGTGAATTACAAACATCTTTTCGACTTATTTTCATAAAAAAATCTTTTAATTTTGCTTTGTAAATTTAAGTTACTAATATAATATTATTATAATTAATATCATAAATAATTGAAATCATATCATAATAATATTATCATATTAATGTGATATCAGATTAATATGAACATCTATATCTATATCTATCTATCTATCTATCTATTGATTAATAAATATGGTAGATTAACATTTTTGAGTATCGGTAGTTAGTATTTTACTAAAGTTAATTTAAAAATAATGGTTTTTATTTCTTTTTTGAGGAAATAAGTAAAAGAACCAAGAATTATACTTGAGCAAGCAACTTTTATTAATACTGAGAGAGAGTATATAAAAATGCAAAAACACAATAAAATTATATTGAAATAAATAGAATTTTGTAAACATAAAATATTATACACGAGAGACCTTACTTGGCTCAGATTCTTCTCTAACTTAGATTTTACAAAGAGAGAAAAGGTCTTACATGAATGTTAGGTGGAATCCTCTCACCCACATGGCTGAATAACTTTTCCTTTGTCTTTGGCTGCTTCCGTTTCCTTTAGCCAGCCTGGATTTTCCTTATATCCGCCACCTTATCATGTTTTTTACAATTAAGAGGCCTTGTTCTTTTGTTTATCTTGTCCCTTAGGCCAAGTTATTTGAACAAAACATTTTAATAGTTTATTTTTTTAAAATTCATTTAACCACAGATTATCTTATCCATTTGTTTTTTTTCTTTAAATCTGTTTTCCAACACACTATATATATATATATATATATATATATATATATATATATATATATATATAGATAGATAGATAGATAGATATAACAATTAACATCTGATGAAAATACCGTTATGTTATTGATATTGTTACCACTTATTTTAATTTAAATAAGGAAGTACATACTCTGGTCAGAAAAATATTAAGTATTTAAGTAAATAATTCCAGACTCAAGATAGAAGGAGTCACTTGTAAATTGTAGCATCAATTCTATTGTGAACACCCAACAATACACAAATAAATATTGATTAATTCTCGCTTGAATTAATTCTTTTTTGTCATATCTTTTGACTAATAAGGATTTTCAAACGATGAGTATGTTCCACAATATCCGTAAATGATAAGACATTAACGAAGGAAATACAGTATAATACGTAATCGTATTTAGGAGTTATTAATTATGTACAAATAAAGTTTCTAAATTTAATAGTAGTTAACGACTAGTTTATGATACTAACACACACACACACACACACACTTATAGACATATATATATGTTAGCTGTTAATATCATAACCTTAACATTGTAGCATATGAAGAACTATATAAAGTATCTGCAGTGTTTCGCGTCTTAAGTTTCATTTCAACATTTATACATTATATGACCTGTTGAGTAACTAAGGATCCTTACCTGATATTTACACATTGTGTGTTCATTGTTTCCACATTTGATTTGGCAATAATCATCCGCACCTTTTCGCATTGGAGTGCAGAGCAAAAAGACTCACCATTAGAATAAAAATCATCTGAAAAATCAAAGAAAGATAACACGTAAAAACATTTTCTTTAATTTATAATGAATTGTAAAGAGTTTACACTGAGAAGGATAATGACAAGGTTCTTTGAGGATGTTTATGCTTCATTACAATCTTGTTTTAGTACTAGTCATGCTTTTCGACACCAGAAGCTGTAGTCTTGCGTTTCGACAGTTGGAGTTGACTCATGCGTGTTTAACAAACGCCCTAGAAATGCTAATACGCTATCAGTATTTAAGCTACCTTATTTTGATAACTTCATTTGAATTTTCTGAGGAAAAAAGCTAAGTGTATACCCTAGGCAATTTGCAGAGTATATCTGATCAATTTCTTTATGAAGATGTTTCTAATTATATACCATGAATCTGAAACGTTTTTTTTTTTCTGTGAGTGTCTGTGGTTCCTGAGCTAGCAGTCATGAAATTTGGAATTTTGACTCAGTCTCTATCAAATCACATAGAGCACTATGCTTCAATGTCTCAGATTCTATTCAATTTTTTTATACATAAATGCCAATGAAATTATGATTAATTTTTTTTTTCGATCTTTGGATGAGAAATGGGCCAGGGAGAAATTTTGATAAATGTGAATCTTGCTTCAATTTCACTTTTTAGTGCTCAGCATCATGGAATTAAATTACCATGACTTCCTTAGTTTTGAAGTTATTGGGCTCCCGAGGTGTCAAATGAAAGCTTCTGTTTTGCTCTTTCCGTAGACATTGTCAAATATTAATGGGCATACAAAGCAAATTTTAGTTTTTTTTTTTTATTTTTACAAATTGTGCCATTGCTCAAAAGTCAATAACTACGAAATTTTCAAACTGTTTTTGTACATTCATCTTAATACGTACACGGTATGGTTAAAAAATAAAGAGGGCGTTTTTTTTTTGTATTTTTGTAAATATTATTTTTTTATATTTTACATGTACGGAAATATACAGTTTTAAGTTTTGTTACAAATTATGACATTGCTCGTAAGTTGCACCTATGAAACTTTTGAAACCATTTTAGTACAATCATTTTAGCACATAGATCATATGGTTAAAAATAAAAAGGGTGCGTTTGGTATTTTTATAATTATTTTTGATATTTATATTATGGAAATATACAGTTTTACGTTTTGTTACAAATTGTGTCATTGCTCGTAAATTACAAGCGTGAAACTCTTTGAAACCTTTTTATAGGATCATTTTAGCACGTACATGATATGGTTAAAAAATAAAAGGGTGCTTTCGGTACTTTTGTAATTATTATTTTTACGTCAGAGTGCAATTCATGAATTGCTCTGGGCCTTCTATATTCCTACTGGCCAGAAAATGAAGACTTTTGTTGGATACCTTTTGAAAATATCATCTAGGAAGTTCCTGTTCTATCTCTTACAAGCCAGTCAATCCGGACTTACGCAACTGAATGCAAAATTAAAAGAAGGCATCATATCTTCAATGAAAAGAATGAGCTATGAAACATAGGACACATTTTGTATGTAAATCTATGTAACTCTAAGAAGTATTACTGATATGTATGTTCAATTTTTTCATCTATGTACATTAGTCTATTATTTCTTATTTCTGTTGATAGGTTTTGTAATGATCATTCAACCCCTTACATTGCTAGGCCTATATTTTCCATTGACAAAATTGCAAAATTATTTCAGAAAAAGGTATCTTTTATGTTATTTAATCATACCTAGTAAATACAAACTAATCCTATAAAAAGTTACAAAAGTTCGGTAGTTGTAAGCGATGGTATAATTGGAAAAAAAGTTGGAAGTCATGGTTAAATTCCAAAAATATAATATTATGGCAATACAAAAACTGCATATTACACCAGTTCTATATTTAAGCATACCTAATATTTACTAAGATGATTATTTGAAAAAATTTTAAAGTGTGACAGTTGTCACTTCAGATTAGGGATTGCTAAAATTTTCCGGAATCGGAAATTTCACTTTCAGGAATTTTTCCGAATTGCAGATTTTTCAGAAATCGGAATTTTTCCGAAGGAAAGGCATAATCTGCTAACAACAGTAAAACGGTATATTTCTGTACATTTAAAACACAAATAGTAATAATAATAATAATAATAATAATAATAATAATAATAATAATAATAATAATAATAATAATTGCAAAAATACCAAAGGCACTCCTTTTTTATTTTTAACCATATCATGTATGTGATAAAATGATTTATAAAAAGAAGCTTCAAGAGTGTCATAGTTGTAACTTATGAGCAATGACACAATTTGTAACGAAACTTAAGACTGTATATTTCCGTACATGTAAAATAAAAGAAAAATACAAAAATACCAAAAGCACCCTTTTTAATTTTTAACCATATTATTTGTGTGCTAAGATAATTCTATTTAAAAAGTTTCAAAAGTTTCATAGTTGTAGCTTGCGAGCAATGAAACAATTTGTAACAAAACTTAAAACTGTAAATTTCTCGCCCGCCCATTTCTCATCCAGAAAATGGAAAAAAAAAAATATTTAGCATAATTTCATTGGTTTTAATGTCGAAAATTTTCGAAGAAAATCTGAGAGATTGAAGCACGGTCATGTTTTAAAATTAGGCGTTTTGACTTGGAATGTCCCTATTCCATTTGGTTAGGTTTATTTTCGTTTTTTTCAGCAATGAGATGATATGAGACACACAAATCTAAAATGAGACACACAATGAGAGTCTAAAACACAGCGGGTTACTCCCAACCTACCGATACGACAATGCTTCCAGCTAGGGAGAGTATATATGAAACACAACTCTGTCAACTATCAGACGTACCGGCATACGGCAACAAAGGAAACTGCGGTACAATAATCAGTTTCAGTCTTTGTTATCAGCCCTCGTATAACCTTTATTTCTTTTCTTTTTGGAGGGGGGGGGGGGGGTAAAACTTGGTATATGCCCTGCTTTCACTTACAGAAATAACAATATTGTTTGATGTTGCATGCCGTTACTTATAAAAAGGGAAACTTCATATTGTCTTTAATTTTATATTTAGGGTATATACTATGAACTTCATTTTTCAACATAACCCTTTCCGGATCCTGGCTTTTTTAGCTATTTTTTAGACTTTCAGTCAAGCAGCTACTCTATCGTCACTATTTATCCTAGGATCATGATTCATACCTCATTCTCTTCAGAATAGAGCTGGCTTTCAAATGGTGCCACTTGCATGCTCATACCATATACCAGAAGCGGGAAAAAATGTCAAAGTGAAAATTTCGGAGGGAAAATTTTTTTCTCGAACTTTGGCCCCCCTGGACCCCCCCTGTGTGATCGTAGCCATCTAAAAAATTCTGATAAATAGTACTTGGTATACTGAATGTGTGTGCCAAATTTCAAGTTTATATCTTGAATAGTAAGGGCGGGAGAATTTTTATCAAAAATTCCCACAATGCCCCAAAGTACCATAAAACACTATGATCTCAGGGAAAAAATTCCTGAAACATCCCTAATTACCCTAGGACTATAATCCGCCAATCATTCTCTTCAGAATAGAACTGTCTTTCAGGCGGTACCATTCGCATGTCTCCATCATGTATCTAAGGCGGGAAATTCCTGAAAAAAGGGATTTTTGGGGCAAAATTTCCCTTTTTTCAACTTTTGCCCCTCTGGATCCCCCCTGTTTTTACGCAGAAATCGGAAAAAACTTCTGGTAAATACTACTCAGTGGACTGAATGTTTGTGCAAAATTACAATCTTCTACGTTTAAAAATAGGCCCGCCAGAAAAAAATTCCCTACCATGCCCCACTTTTACCCTATACAGAAGTATATTTGGATAAAAATTTACTGAGACGGCCCTAATTACCCTAGAATAATAATTCGACCGTCGTTCTCTTCAGAATGAAACGGCCTTTCAGACGGTATGACTCACGTGGTCCTATCATGTTCTTTTGGCGGGAAAATGACGGAAAACGGGATTTTTGGGGTAAAAATATCCCTTTTTTTTAGCCCTTTGCCCCTCTGGTTCCCCCCTGTTTTAACACTGACATCGGAAAAAAGCTTCTGGTAAATACTACTCAGTGGACTGAATGTTTGTGCAAAATTTCAATCTTCTACGTTCAAAAAAAGCCCACCAAAAAATATATATACCGACAATGCCCCATATTTCCCTATATAGAAGTATATTTTTCAAAAAATCCCTGAGACGTCCCTATTTACCCTAGAATAATAATTCGACCGTCATTCTTTTCAGAAAGAAACGGCCTTTCAGATGGCATGACTCACGTGGTCCTATCATGTATGTGAGGCGGGAAAATGACGAGAAACGGGATTTTGGGGGTAAAAGATCCCTTTTTTTACCCCTTTTTCCCTCTGGTCCCCCCCCCCCCTGTTTTAGCACTGACATCGGAACAAAACATCTGGTAAATACTGCTCGGTGGACTGAATGTTTGTGCAAAATTTCAATCTTCTACGTAGAAAAATAAGCCCGCCAAAAAATATTGAACATAGGCTTAAAAAATGAGAAAAGAAATTTTTGACTTATGACGTCATCACCTTCTATGTCTGGACGCAGGACGGTTTGAAACCATACGTAATGTCTTCTACAAGGCCTCTGGACTTGGAAAACAAACAAAAAAAAAAACGGACGAAAAAACTCAAATAGAAGAGAAATAATGCAATGTACCATGAAAAGTGCATATGGTACAAATTGTACCATAAGATCCCACAACTTAAAACGTTTTCGATTATGCCAAAACTTAACGCATGATTTTTTATGACATTGTAAATATCCCTACAGTGCATATTGTAAAAATCTTGCAATAATGAGAGGATGAGATATTTCCTCTTCAAATGAAGATATAAAACAATGTTCACGATATTTTTTGCTACGACCATTCGACTTTTGGTATAATATGCCATGTATGTTCTTTAACCCTTTTAGAATTTCCACTTTTTGACGTGAATTTTAGACTTTCACTCAAATAGCTATTGCATCTTTACTATTAATCGTAGGATCATCACTCACACCTCGTTGCTTTCAGAATAGACCTAGATGATACTTTCCAACGGTACCACTCGCTTGTCCGTATTATACACCAGAAATAGGAAAATCTAAAAAAGAGATTTTTCGAAAAAAAAAATGAATGTTTTGTCCCTCTGGCCTAGGCCTGGGTTCACATAGGGACCGGAGTTTTTTTAGACTATATGTTGTTACGTACATAATAAGTGTACGAAATTTCATTCTTATATCTGGAAAATGGAGACCAGTAGAATTTTTTCAAGTCTTTTTTTCATATATATATATATATATATATTTCAAAAATATACTGCGTCATTCCTATTTAATCTAGTCATGTCTGAAACTCCATTTTTTTTTTTTGAGCCATTTCCAACGGTACCACTCACATGTCCGTATCATACTCCTGAACCTGGAAATTAGGGAAAACCCCGGAAGTATTTATGAAAATCTAACCAGAAAACTTTGCCCCTTTAGTCCAGGTCTGAGTTGACGTAGGGATCTGATTTCGTTCTGAAAATACTTTGTTATATCCATAATATGTGTGCAAAATTTCAATCTTGTATCTTGAAAACAAAGAGAGTAAAAATTGATTTGTTGAAAGTCAGAATTTAGGCTCTCTCTTTACATATACACACAAAAATATATACATTTTATAAAAAATTACTGTACCATTACTATTTGAACTAGAGTCATGGTTCAAACGTTATTTTCATTAGCATAACAAGGCCTTTCGAATGGTACCACTCGCTTGTACGTATCATATACCTGAACGGGAAAAATCGGGAAAACCGGATTTTTTTTAAAAAAAATCATCCCCTCGAAACACACTGTTCCATCTCACC